>NC_090924.1:722608063-722910909 GCF_040938575.1 Ambystoma mexicanum
ACTCAAGTTGTTCCACCTACAGGGCGGCCATCTTAAAATACTTCTCAGTCCATAGAAACCCCCAGGAGGCCCACAAGACAGCCTACAATCTGCAGTGTTGGGAAGATCAGGCCCCACAAGAATTTGTGCAGGAACTCAAACGTGCCTTTGTGCAGACCACCAGGAGGGTGCGCACAGATAGTAGGGAGTTGATCAACACCTTTTTCGATGCACTCCCCAAATATATAATGACTCAACTGGTGAAGGACTTTCACGAGAAGAGATCACTGGACTGGGTCATAGAACATGCTGTGAAAGCAAAAACGATATCGAGGCTGAGTACCCCAAAAGGAAATACACCAAACACGGTTTCAAAAGATACACAGATCTGTATTCTACAACTGAACAGTTTCAAAGGACAAAGCAACAGATAGCTATCAGGCTCTCAGTACAACACAGCGAAAACCCACCCTGTTCAGTGTGCTCAGTGAATGGGACTGTACATCAGAATAGTCGCACCTTTTATACACTCCAAAACATGATGTCCAACCCACTTGCAGGTTAATGAATCTTGGATCTAGGGTTTGTGCCGAGTTTGTTCCTAATTTATGCATCCATACATTTAGGAGTTATCCTTAGTCCATTCGCCAACAAGTCACAATAGCAACAGTATGTCTTTGGATTTCCCGTTGAGCCTTTGCACATATATTTATACAATATAGTTAAACAAGTGTTCACATAAGATGCTCAAACAGTATTCTACACGATATATGTTCATGGATTAGTATTGATTTGGCAGGTGATCCTCTACCCACAGGTCAACGAAGGCCAAGGTCTCAGTACATGACCCTAACATTTGGCCTGCGGGCAGTTTAGACATTAACTTGTACACAGAGGTCAATACGGCCATATTACATTCAAAAACGACATTGTCCACCATCTTAGAAGACAGGGTGACTTTAAAATAAGAATCTAAAATGGTGGCTGAACCTAAAATGGCGGCTTACACAGATCTAAGGATCTAAGGTCAGGACCTTGCAACACGGATTTCTTCGCAGAGCGACTTGGTCTAGGCCAATATATATATATATATATATATATATATATATATCAGAAAGGAATCCCCGTACGAAGGTGCAGGAAAAGTGGATGGCACTCCGGGAAGAGGTTTGGATTTGAAGAGTCCTTTCCAAACCCAGAGTCAGGAAGTCAGGATGTTTGCAGGCACAAAATAACTTTAATAATAATAATGTCCAGAGAAAGAAAAAAACACGAAAACAACGACGCGTTTCGCGGCAACAAACCGCTTGTTCACGTTAGGGGTAAGGAACACAGAAAATGGACTATAAGTCTAACAGTTACTCTATGGTTTCAGGATAGACAGAGGTAATACATAACACACAATCTCACAGTCAAAAACGGCGGCCATATTTGAAAGTGCATTTACCTCTACCATTCATTACATTTTGAACATAGAGTGGAAAAAAAGGTGAAAAAAGAGTGAAAAGAGTATGCACATTACTCAGACTGTAATTACTCATTTTTGTATATACGGCGAACTGATGTAGCATCTAAGACTTAACTGTTTTACCAAGATTACTGTAAAAACAGAATTTCCATGCTAATACATTTGCGAACATCCCGCATTTACGTGGTAATTTGTAGTAAATGCTCATTTTCAATTTATATCCGTATTCAATTAGCCAAAGGTTGACCTTTGTTGTATATGGATCTCTGATTGGGATTACGCAAAGGTTAGCAGCTATTAACAGAGTGGCAATGTGCTTTAACAGTCCACTGAGCGAGCCCATTGTAGGTAAATTGCAATGCACTTTAGCAGGTACAAAAGTAACCTCCCAATATAAAGATCAATAAAGTATCTGACCTTTATTATATGTAAATCTCTGATTAGGATTTTTAGGTTTTTGTATGAATATACTAAGGTGTTAAGATAAAGTGCTTAGTGCATCTGCTAAAGTGCGAGTGCAAACGTAATGAGTAACTGTGCAAATACGCAATATGTTAGCTGCTGTTAATAAAGTGCCATTGCCCTTTAACAGTCCACTGTATGAGTATAATCAAGTGTTGAGATAGAATGCTTAGTGCATCTACCAAAGTGCTAGTGCAAACGTAATAAGTAACTGTGCAAATACGCAATATTATTAGCTGCTGTTAATAAAGTGCCAGTGCCTTTTAGCAGTCCACTAAATGAACACTTTATAAGTAAAGTGCAATGTGCTTTAGCAGCTTCAAAAGTGAGCCTTCCGATACAAAGATCAATAAAGTGATATATACACTTACGATCAAGAGGGTATAATATGGTTTCCCATTCGAGAAGGCGACCCATATTTATGAGGTGCAGAAACCTGTAGATAACAAGAACACCAATAAAAACCCCAAACCAGCCAACATCCCTGCTGCTGCTAAGGTGGCGGAGGTGAAGGTTGCCCCTGAGTTTAGATCTGGAGATGAGGGGGGCGGCTAAAAATATACCTGTACAGGATCCATCCAGCCAAAGAACCAGAAGGCCCTCGAGTCAATCCCAGATGGGTAGTCAGGAGGTAATCCCACAAAAGGGACACCTAACTCCTCCGATTACATTAGCCCCCGATACGGGTAACAAACCCATCCTGGGCTATGTGTGGACACCCCCCAGCCCAAGGGGGGTGATCCAACCAGGTAGGTACCACCCCAGGATGTCGGTCTAGGAAAAATGGACACCTCTCACGATGGACGGGAAACGGATTTTGGTGGCCGAAGGCCAACCGTCTCATGTACGTAACGATAGAAATACAGGTTTCCGTGTTTGACCAATGAACGGCCATTTTGATGTAACAAGGCGCGCCATTTTGTTTTCTAACGATTGCTCCTTGCTTTCTTTCCAAATTCCTTTGCAGCATATTTCTGCTTACACTGCTCGACTATTAACATTGTTGTCTGAACGTGAAAGGACAAGGCCGCAAGGCCGCGAGGCTAATAAGAGTTTGTTGAAACACAACGTAAGGAGCTCCGGAGAGGAATGCCCGGCTCCCTCCCAAATGTAGCCTTGAAGCAGAGCCGCAGGGTATTTAATAATTTCACAGCTGCCAGCCAGTCTCGTTACATGGTAGAATATGTTAGAATAAAGCAGCTAACGGCTTGAATTATGCTCTTCTTACGGCCCCCCTTTTCTGAGCCCTGTAGAGCGTGTCGGCTCCCATGACACGAATAGCACCTCATAGATAGCAAGGTCTGGAATTTGACTCTTCCCCGGTATGTAGCTCACTTACAAGAACAGAAGCACTGTTTTCTGTTCAACAACCAAAAGATGTCTTCACACTTGCAAGGTTGCATACTGTTGCTAGAATAGATATTTGAAGGTGTCATATTTGTCGAAATTGACCATCATCAAACTGAGTTCAAAGAAACTCAATAAAGGGGGTGTTAAACATGTCACAGCTGATTGTATGATATGCATTTTGTATATATGTAACTGATGTACGTAATTCACTCTCTTGCGTCCCTCGAGGTCTAGCGATGCACGTCGCGGGGCGTGAGACCGAGTTGGCCAACTGAGACCATTTGCTTTGCAATAAACCCTAGCTTTGGGAATACAACCTCGTGTCTGGCGTAGCTATCATGTGTGGTGACTCGCCTTGTTCCCATAACACGAGGGACCCCTAGGGGCCCCTTTCAAGATGGTGCCCGAATAGGGACCCTGGCCCACTTGTTCCATCATGTACGTTGTAATTGAGTAAAGGCGGAGAATGACGAGGACGGGACGATCGAGCCAGGATCAAGAGGTTTTCGGGGCGCCCTTTAGAAGTGATGAGAGATTCCTTTACAGATCTGCACACATCTGATCCCTGACTGACGTATCTGGCCAGAGAACAAGGAGGCGAGGGTCCCAAAATGAGGCAGAAGCCAAGAAACGCAGACACGATGTCATTGGTTGCATCAGTATACAGACGAATTGTGTCCTGGAGGACAAATTGATTTATCAGGTGAGTCATACCCCGATTCAAAATAATCCTGATATTGGTTGAGAGTTGAATTTGCAAAATCAAACGCCCTAGGTAAGGTTGATTAACCAAGGGGAGGTTGAAACATGCCCGGGGAATTGTCCACCCTAGCGGGGTTTTTCCGCTGTGGTAGACAATCTTTGAAAGATGGCCAAATTGCACCACCTGGGGGAACGCCGGCGTATGAGAGGTATGTGAAGTATGGTGTGGGAGCGATAATATTCTGTGAGACTTGGCATAGGCAAACCAGAAAGCAACAAGACCATCAGTGGCCTATAAATGGTAGTTTTGAGATAGCGAGAATAGATCATTTGGAAAAGGTGTTGATAAGAAAGAAACCGCGTCCCGCAGCATTTGATATTGTTAAGGACTGGAGAAGGGAAGCAATGCTCCAATTTAGAAGTAGAGCGAAGCATGCGCGCAGGCATAAATCGAAAGGTGAAGTAGCGGAAGAAAAGGAGGAGGAGGAGTAGACTGAGAGTCTAAGGAGGTCAGGTAGACGTGACCAGTTGAATATAGAAAAAATATACCCACAACGAGAATTGAACATAGCAGATGAAGTGATGGAAAGCATATTGATCCATACAAAACAAGGCCCAAGATCAGAAGCGAGGCCAAACACGTTGTTGGAATTGAAATAATATTATGCCTCCTATCGCAGCAATTGTATGTGTATTGGCCGACGCCAAGTTGTCTAAAACATGCAAATAAACTCCGCGGCAAGGTCTTGACCTTAGAGAAAGTAATGTAAGTCGCCATCCTGGATTAAAACGCCATTTTAGGTTCTCTTGAACTGTGGAAGTCACCCTGAACATCAAAATGGAGGCCGAATGACATTCTGAGTAAGATTCTGGCCGTCGTGACCTCCGTACACACCAATAATTAATATGCCTGCAGGCCACTTGTTGGGGTCGCGAACTGAGACCTTGTCCTATTGCTGACCTATGTGTAAATGTACAACTATATCAGCAAAACTGATCAAAATGCATAAATTATAGGATTGACCTGGCTAGAAACCCTTAGGCCCGATCCCAGGAATGGTTAACCCGCTAGAGGATTGGCCAAGGGCTGGACAAATCATATAAAAGACCCAAGTATTCCAATGTACGGTCTCTCTTACTAATGTATCGAACCTTCGTTGAAGTTCGTTACGTTACTCTGAGAGCCAAATAGCTATCCGTTTGTCAATTGACTTTGGTAACTGTTGTAGCTTTTAAATAAAGCACTTGTATGTTCTTTGTAACCTGTGTTGGTGTGTTTCTTTTGGGCTTCCCGGCCTCATATTATTTTTATGTTTTCACAGTTGGCGCCCGAATAGGGACCCTCAAGACGGACGGTGTGATACTGCGGGCCCGACCGAACGAGACGCGATACCTCGGCAGCGCTGCACGATCTGATCCTTGGACAATAGTCGTGTGGTCTGACACGGCATCTTGACGAGGGTCCATTTTTGAGGCGGGCAGATTTGTCTAAACCACCAAACACAAGGTAAAATTCGTTAGGTAAGTTCTTTGGTAAACCATACGGTCCTCCTTAGGTTTGGTCAGGTGCAGTCGTGACCCGGCTCTTAATTTAACCCTGACAATTTGAATTTGGCGTATTGTATCTGCAGACACAATTATTGACCAGGTAACACCAATTTTTTGTGAAATGCCTGGGAAATTGTCTATCTGCTTTAGGGCTCTGTTCCGCAGCGATCAACAATCTTTAGAATTTAGCCGCCCAGCACCACAGGAGGGGTCGCCGGCATGTACTATGTACTGTAAGTATGGCATTGGAAGTATAGTATTTAATGATATTTGGCACAGACAGACCAGACATGACTCCGAATTTCAGTGGCCAATCAATGGTAGTTTTGAGATCCCCCGTATTGAATACCTAGAATCGGTTTTGCTAAAAAAGAAGGCCAGACATGCAGCCTTTGATGTTTTACAGAATTGTAAAAAAGAAGCATTACAGCAGCTTAAAAGTAGGGATAAACATGCACGCCGTCATAAAATAAATGCCGAAAAGGCGTTGTTATATGATAAGGAAAAACATTCAAAGTCAGTTAAAAATATGGATAGGGCTTTTTCACTCGGAATCCAGAAAATGTATCCCTCTAAAGATTTCCATGTTTCTTAAGAATTTATTGAAAAATTGTTAAACGAACGCAGGCCTGGTGCCTCTGCGCCACCTCCGTATGATCCTCTCCCGGGTGCTCTTCCCATTCCTGCTGTTGTCCCTGCTGTTATTCCTGTTCCCCCTGTACAACCTATTGTTCCTATTCCTCTAGCTGTTGTTCCTCCACCTATCGCACCACCCCTTCCTCCTGTGCCGATAGTTGCATCCTTATTAAATTTACCCGCACCTCCACTCCCGAGTGGTCCCGTATTGACTGAAGTTGATCAAGGTGCGGGGTCAAAGATTGTCACTCGTAATACTGTTTCTGCAGATAAGAAACGGAATTGTTTGCATGGGCTAAGCACTGTATGGAGAAAGGTGATCAAGTTAATGTTTTTTCCACATTATCAAATTTGAATAGTTTTCCCGAGAAAAATGTTTTTATGGAAGGTTTGGGGACTCATTTATGTGTGATGTGGGGTAGATTACAAAATTCGGATCTCCCACAAGGGGTGAGAGATCTAAATGCTTTAGCACTTTCGAGGGACACAGAGAAGAAAGTACATGGTCATGTTGAGAGATTGTTTGAGTATAGGAGGGACTTTGAAAAATTACGGGATGAGGATGGTGAAGATGACAGTATGTATGTACAGAAACGGTTCCTTCCGTGTCGTAGATCGGCATCTCAGGAAGTACGAATTTGTACCAAAGATGCGATTTGATGGATCTCGGATTCATCAATTCCGCCAGATGAAGTATATGACATGTATAGTCAGTATACAGTAGAAATGCAAAGGAAGGTGATTCAGGTAATGGTACAGTACCTGCAGGAAGAATGTGTAAGGAAGAAGGTTAGTTGTCCTATAGAGTTGTTGGGAAATTGTAAAAGGGCTTTTTCGCACGACACTTCTTCGACTGTCTTAGCGCTCGACCTGGCTCTGTTGCTTAGTAAGCAGTCGGAATTACCTATATCTCAGTTGCCTATGAGAGAGGTTCCTCCGACATTTGTCACAAAGGTTGAGATCCCTGCTAACGCTGGGACTGGTGCACCCGCTGTGGATATCCCTGCGCATTATGTATCGCAATTTGTTCACGTCCTGTTTTCACGACAGGAAGTGAACACTATTAGACAAATCAATTCTTGATATCAGGAAAAACCTGACAGGGTTTTACAAAGAGATAGAGTCCGTTTTGCAGTCCTCTGTGTTCACCTTAAGTGATATTGACTTGCTACTCCCTGTACTCCTACCCGTAGATTTATTGAAGCAGGTTCGGACAATAGACGATGTGCCAGGGTTGGGAGATACGTGGGCTAACATGACTAGGTTTGATGGGGAAAGACCAGCTGGTGAGAAACCACCTCAGGTAATACTCACTTTACCTGATAGAATTGTCGCAAAATTAAAAACTATAATTCCAGAGACAAGAATTATTTGGGACAAGTTTACGGCCTGTGTTCAAGGAAAAACTGAAGGCACCACCGAATTCTTTAATAGATTCGATTAGGTATTTTCTGACTTCAGTGGACAGGACTTGGGTACAGAGTCTGGGAAAAGGTTGTTCGTGGACAAATTTGTACGTGGATTGTTGTTCTGACATCCAGTCACAGATTATGTCCTCTGAGAGCGCTTGGCGGGCGAAATCTCAATCTGAAGTTCTGCACATGGCTCAGTATTATGAGAACCGTGTTAATAATGAAAAGGAGAAAATAGAGAAGAGGAAAGGAGATCTGAAGACTAAAGTATTGTTGCAACAAATTGTTAGAAACCCCAGAGGAGGTACGATGCAGACCAGAGGTCAGTATGTCCCAAAAGGAAACGCTCCTTTGGGTTCTGTGAATATTAATCAATGTGCCTATTGCCGCCAGGAAGGTCATTGGCGAGCACAGTGCCCCGTCCTTCGACAAAGGTCAAACAATGAGTTTGGGAGTATGGGTAGACGACCTAGAAGTCGCCCTGGAGCAGGGGGCCCTGATAGAGGTCAGTTTTCACAAGATCCTCAGCAACCTTTTTCACGGGAAAATCAGACTTCGAGTGTGGACGCAAGAAACATATTTGATCACCCTTCTGCTGCCTACCTTTCTGAAAATATTCCTTCCAATGACATTTTATTTTGTTAGGACTGCCCGAAGCAGGGTTTGGAACCTTCACCTATTCCCATTAATCAGAAAGGCCCCTACGTTGAATTGTTAGTGGGGAATAGACAACACCAGTTTTTGATAGACACTGGATCACAGAAGTGCTCCATTGATCATTCCCGGGTTCCAAACATTCCACTGTCAGGGCAAACAAATGTTTCTGTAGGGTTTTCTGGTATACCAATTGTCTGTCCGGTTTCTTCACCGGTGTCTGTTTCTTTGGGTCCCTTTACGGACCATTATCCTTTCCTTCTGACTTCGAACTGTGGAGAGAATTTGCTGGGGTTAAATTTGTTAAAGAAACTG
The DNA here is from genome assembly GCF_040938575.1 of Ambystoma mexicanum. NCBI lineage: Eukaryota > Metazoa > Chordata > Amphibia > Caudata > Ambystomatidae > Ambystoma > Ambystoma mexicanum. The sequence goes on from NC_090924.1 coordinate 722,616,590, forward strand.
AATGCATTAATTCATTGTTCCTCTGATGGAGTACGATTGACGGTTTCACCACAAGAACTTCCCAATTCTCAGTTTTTGACTCGACCATTGCCTCCTGAGTTTAGCGTTGTTCCGGAATGTTTATGGGCGGTTGATGACAATGATGTCGGGGTGCTACAGATTGAGCCCGTTAAAATAGTTTTGAAACATGGAGTTAAATTACCACGCATTCGGCAGTATAAAATATCAGTTGAGGGCGAGCGTGCTTTGAAGTGCATTGTCTCCGAATTTGTGCATCTTGGGTTGATCGAGGAGATTGCAGGTAGTTTATGTTACAGCCCGACTTTGCCTGTATATAAGAAAGGCGACAATGCAATCCCATACCGGTTCATAATTGATGTTCGTGCTATTAACAGAGTTGTCGCCCCACAATTTCCAATTGTGCCTGATGTAACAACGATACTGACAATGATCCCTGCTACGGCTACGCATTTCAGCGTTGTGGATTTAGAAATGCTTTCTTTAGCATTCCTATACACAAAGAGAGTAGATATTTGTTTGCGTTCACCTTGGGGGGACGTTCATATACATTTACTCGGGCACCTCAAGGGTATACTGAAATTCCAAGCATTTATAGTAGAGCTTTGAAAGAGCAGCTCGACACCCTTGAATTGCCACCTACTTGTACACTGCTTCAGTATGTCGATGATTTGCTTTTGGCTGCAGATTCTGAAAGTGCTTGTAAAGAAGGCACTGTACTGTTGCTTGTTCATCTAGCTAAAAATGGTCATAAAGCTTTTCTCAAAAAATGTCAATATTGTTGTCAGGAGGTCGCCTATTTAGGCTACCTCCTGTCAAAGGAGGGGAGAAGATTGACACCTGAAAGAATAAAACACATTTCTGGCATGTCTGTTCCAAATACACAGAAGGAAGTCAGAGCCTTAATAGGTATTGCTCGTTACTGTAGGTTGTGGATCCCGAACTTCTCACTAGTGATAAAACCGATGTTGGCTTTGACGAAGAAGGGTATTTCTCTGCCACTGCCATGGAAATCGGAACATCAACGATCATTTGAGCTTCTCAAAACCGCGTTATGATCTGCACCGGTTCTGGGTACTCCAAATTATGACAAGGCCTTTGTGTTGTTTGTACATGAATGTGATGGATGTGCTTTGGCTGTGTTAACACAGGAACACGGAGGGAAGAATAGGCTGTGCAGCTACTACTCCTCCGCCCTTGATCCTGTCGCATGCGCTTTGCCAAGATGTTTGCGAGCTGTCGCTGCTGCTGCCGCGTCTGTAAAACAGAGTGAGGGAATGGTCCTTGGCCATGATTTGATTTTGATGGTACCTCACTCTGTAGATATCCTATTGAACAAAACCCAAATGCAACAAATCACCTCTGCACGCCTAACAAGGTGTGAATTAATTCTGTTTGCCCCTCACATTCAAATTAAGAGGTGTTGTGTTCTTAATCCGGCTGAACTCCTACCTTTCCCGCAAAATACTGTTTGCGGTGATGAAGAATTACATGACTGCCTGTATACCACTGAGCAGGAAACGAAGGGCAGGATAGATCTTATAGATACTCCTTTGGACAATGCAGAAGGGAAGCTGTTTTGTGATGGCTCCTGCTTCAAACTTGGTACATCTACAGCTGCTTACGCAGTTACTACGTTGAGTACGGTTGTTGAAACTAAGAGAATTTCGTATAACTCTGAGCAGGCCGCAGAGATTATAGCATTAACCCGAGCTTGCGAACTCTCCGAAGGGCGTATAGTAAACATATATATTGATAGCCAGTAGGCCTTTGGGGTGGCTCACAACTTTGGGAGGCTCTGGTCGGAAAGAGGGTTCCTAACATCACATGGGACCAAGATCCAGCATGGTCCCCTGATAGTGCAATTGCTCTCGGCACTCTCACTCCCTAGGCAGTTAGCGATCATGAAATGTGCAGCACATCGTAAGGTCCTAGATGATGTGGGAAAAGGGAACGCTTTCGCTGACCAGATAGCCAGGCAAACGGCCACAGACCTTAGCGCAGACATGTATGCTCTAAGAGAAACAAAAGATGCCTATGTAATGGATGAGGGTATTGGGTCTGTGAGAGATATTCAAACTGATGCCACAATAGAAGAGTCTAAAAGGTGGGCTGAAGGAATGGGGAAACTGGATGATGATGGGTGTTGGGTGGATGCATCTGAAGGAAAATGATTGCTCCCTGATTCATATGTGCTGGCAATGGTTACGATGGCACACTGTCCTACGCATGTGTGTGCCCAGCAGATCACGAAAATGTTAGAACAAGTTTGGGTGAATGACAAAATTCTGAAGACTGCACAACGATATGTTCAGAATTGTATGATTTGCTTACAGCACAATGTGGGGAAGGGGACAGTAACTCCAAGGGGAAGCTTTGGGCCCCCTTCTGTTCCCTTCGAGGTCATCCACTTTGATTTTATTGAGATGGAACGGTGTAACAATCTAAAATATGTTCTTGTGATTATTTGTGCCTTTAGTAAATGGGTCGAGGCTTTCCCGTTAAAGATGCTACTGCCATGACCACTGCAAAGACTATGGTAGAAGAATTCTTTCCACGATTTGGGCTCCCAAGGGTAATTTGGTCGGACAATGGTCCCCATTTTGTTGCAGCAGTAATTTTGCAGATATGCACAGCGTTACATATTGAAAAGCGATTTCACTGAGCTAGACATCCTCAAAGTGCTGGGTTGGTAGAGAGACATAACGGTATCTTAAAGAATAAGCTTGCAAAAACATGTGCGAATACCCAATTGAAATGGCCAGATGCCTTACCTATTGTATTATTAGCCATGCGTACTACACCTCAAACCAAGACTGGGCTTTCTCCATTCGAGGTAGTGATGGGGAGACCTGCTAACATTTGGGGCCTTCCGAAGCCTAAAGCCCTGAGGGAGGTGGAAAATGTATTGCTTGTAGACTACTGCAACCAGTTGACTAAAAACCTGTATTTTATGTATCACCAGGTTCACTCAGCTTTACCTGTACGGTTCACGGGCCCAGGACACGATATTCAGCCTGGAAGTTGGGTCCTAGTGAAGGCCTATGAAAGGTCTTCCTGTCTCGCTCCTCGCTGGAGGGGACCCTACCAGGTGCTGTTGGTCACCCGGACAGCAGTGCGGGTGGCTGGGAAAAAACACTGGATCCACGTGACGCATGTCAAGAAACTTCCTAACCCGACGCCACACGTTACAGAAGAAGCAGAACCCCTCGCTGATGCTACAATCTCTGATCTTGGAGTAGCAAACAGCGCTGTGAGTGCGTCAGAGAATTGCTCTGAGCCCGTGGAGCTTGGGGAACAGTCCATTTTATCTCCGCACTCTTTTGAAAAGTCACTTCCGGAAAACACTGTTTCAAGTTCTGCGACTTCCGTCGCCTCCGATACGTCGCTTCCCTCAGGAAGTGACAACGCCTTATTTTCGGATCAAACAGTTTTGGGTAACACCAGGTACGACCTTAGACGAAGAAAATAGAACTACGGCACGGGTCTTTCCGTGCATTTGGAAAGGAGAAGTGATTGAAAGTTGTCTCTTGTATAAGAAATTTCCTTTCGAACAAAAGGAGCAAAAAGGGATTCTGCTGGCTAGGGTTGGGAAGGACTAAGAAGTCGCGCGACCGTAGTGTCGCCTGCAACGAACATTGGGGTCGTCGATTGAGAAACTGCAATGCCCGCCACCTCCACCGCTGCTCCCCGCACTGGACTTGTAAATAGGGGGGTGACCAACTCGGACAACGAACAATGTGCCTGGGCCCCGAAAACGTATTGCTGTGTTGTGTTAATAATAATTGGTATTTGTGTGATTACTGCTGTGGGACTTTGGTGCTTTGAAGAAATTTACCTTCTAAAACCTCTACTGCCATTTGAGATTGTAGCTACTGCTTTGACTCCCTCTGTACACCTTCACACTCTGTCACCTAGAGACTCCCATCATAGACGAAAGTATCATAATAACACTTTAATGATAGTAATGAATGCAACGCATGCCATTTTTAATAAGAGTAATTGTTGGATTTGTACATATTTACTGCAACATGGGAACAAGGGGCTAGGATGGTATATTCACCCTTTACCTTTTACGACTGCTTGCTATGCCTCTCTTAGAGCACTATTCTTTGGCCGTTGGAATGATAGCATCTCAGGGAACTTTGATGGAACTAATTTAAATGATTTTGAGAAACGAGAATTGACTCCCCTGGGATGCTCGCTTTTTGCAAATAGAAGTAAACCTAATGTTGCTTCTATTAGGCCGTATGATAAACTATCTCTTCCCTTTCAAACTCTAATTTCCTTTAAAATGGCTCCGATAGGCAATAAGGACGCCGTGCCTCCTTCCTACTCTATAAATCATAGCCCTGATTCAGTCCCCTTTTGTGTACAAAGAAATGGCACTCGGCCAATAGGAGATTTTGAAGGTTGTATGAACATTGTAAATTTGACTGGAGAGGACAGGCCTCTCTATGTAGGGGGGCCTGTTTATTTTGTTTGTGGTAGTTCAGCATTTCCCTGGTTGCCCAAGGATTGGCAGGGAACCTGTTAATTAGGAATCCTGTTATCTGGGGTATTTATAGCTAGTACATTGGAGGTTTCTAAGGCTCGCCCACGGCGGGACGAGAACGGAGATACCCCTGGGCAAGTATTGGGAGATATAGCAAAATCAGTTGTGCCCTTTTGGGGACGGATAGCAAACTCTGGAAATATTAGGGGACTAGCAAGAGTACTGGAGAGAACAATCAACCGGACCACGGACATACTCTACAATATGACACTAGAACAAAAGGCAATTAGACTGGTAGCACTCCAAAATCGAATAGCATTAGATGTCATTTTGGCAGAACGTGGTGGAGTATGCAAATTAGTGGGGTTCGCTTGTTGTGTTTTCGTACCAGATTCCTCGCCGACGATTTTCAAAGCAATACAGAACCTGCACATCCTTAGTTCTGAAGTGCATGTTCCTGTGGGAGATTGGAATATTAGCTCCTGGTTCTGGGATTCTTTACGATCTTGGGGTTGGAAGGTGCTTTCTGTCATTCTGGTTATTTTGGGGATCCTGCTATTCCTTTGTTGCTGTTTTCAATGTCTACCTAGTATATGTGTAATGCTAGGGGGATGTTGCGCTCAGGCAGTGAGCACAGTAGGCCAACCGTCTCATGTACGTAAAGATAGAAATACAGGTTTCCGAGTTTGACCAATGAACGGCAATTTTGATGTAACAAGGATTGCAATTTTATTTTCCAACGATTGCTCATTGCTTTCTGTTCAAATTGCTTTGCAGCACATTTCTGCTTACACTGCTCGACTGTTAACATTGTTGTCTGAACGTGAAAGGACAAGGTCGCAAGGCCGCGAGGCTAATAAGAGTTCATTGAAACACAACGTAGGCAGCTCCGGAGAGGAATGCCCGTCTCCCTCCCGAATGTAGCCTTGAAGCAGAGCCGCAGGGTATTTAATCATTTCACAGCTGTCAGCCAGTCTCGTTATATGGTAGAATATGTTAGAATAAAGCAGCTAAAGGCTTGAATTATGCTCTTCTTACGGCCCCCCTTTTCTGAGCCCTGTAGAGCGTGTCGGCTCGCAGGACACGAATAGCACCTCATAGATAGCAAGGTCTGGAATGTGACTCTTCCCCCGTATGTAGCTCACTTACAAGAACAGAAGCACTGTGTTCTGTTCAACAATGAAAAGATGTCTCCACACTTGCAAGGTTGCATACTGTTGCTAGAATTGATATTTGAAGGTGTCATATTCGTCGAAATTGTCCATCATCAAACCGAGTTCAAAGAAACCCAATAAAGGGGGGTGTTAAACATGTCACAGCTGATTGTATGATATGCATTTTGTATATATGTAACTGATGTACGTAATTCACTCTCTTGCTTCCCTCGAGGTCTAGAGATAACGTCGCGGGGCGTGAGACCGAATTGGCCAACTGAGACTATTTGCTTTGCAATACCCTAGCTTTGGGAATACAACCTCGTGTCTGGCATATCTATTGTGTGTGGTGACTTGCCTTGTTTCCATAAAGCGAGGGACCCCTAGGAACCCCTTTCAAGGAAACTTCCCTCCTAACTTTCCCGAGGAGGGCAGTAATCCCCCAAATGCCGGGTTGAGTTTCTTTCCCCTGTACCCTTAAAACTTCAACCTACAAAACAACCCTCCTTTCTTTCCCCACTTTCCTGAGCCCAGACAGCCCAATCTGGGAGAGGGGAGGCCAAGGGTGAAGGGTTACCCAAACTATCCAAACCCAGGGTATTATGGGAGAAGGGATAGCTACCCTTCCCATGAGTCACCAAGAATGGTCCAGAGACACCCGTACCAGCCAGAACGGGTGTCCCAACTGGAGTGCCAGCTCCAGAACTTGTCCCAGGATCTGGGTCGCATTTTGATGGCTCATCAGAATCCTCAGATGAACATGCCATCTCAGAACTCCACAAACCAAGGGTCTGGTACTCCAGAACAATGACGGGGAGAGAACCCTGACAACTCTCTGGTTCCAAAGGAGGAGGCACATGCAGGGGAAGGAGGGTGAAAAGCCTTAGAGAAAGCTTCCTTCCCCACTTGTGAAAAGCCCCTGGAAACCCAGGAACCAGAAATAAAATGTCCTGCCCCCGAAAGTCTGCAACCCAAGGAACAGAGGGCGGGTAGGAGAAATAAAGAACCTAAAAAGACCCATTTTGTGGAGGAGATTAGTGTCCTTTTGAAGCAGAAGGGTCCTCATAGTACTCTGGGAAAAAGATCTTCTCCTTCAGGGATGGGGAAACTCCTCCCAAAGAAAAATGGGTCCCAAGAGATCTTAATGAAGACTGGGTCAATGTGGGGACTGAGTTAGGATCGCCCATCATTGAACCCCAGAATGATATTCCAGAAAACCACCTTGCCCAAACCTATTCTGGTGACTGCCTCCAAAAAGGGGGGGCAGCCCAGAATCAGAACCAGGGGAGCCCAAAACTCCCCCAATACCCAACTGCCCCATTATTCTTGCAGATCCCCAAGCTCACTCACATAACCTTTGCCCCCTTGAGGAGATGGAAGGAAGATTTTATGCCCCTGTCCAAGTACAAGAGCAATGTACATTTTCGGCACTGGTGGACACTGGATCCCAAGCCACTATTCTGTCAAAGAGAGCCTTTGATCAGCTGAATTCAGGAAGGGGGGAGAGATACCAGATCCCTCTCACCCCTCTTCCTGGACAACTTCAGAACTTCGATGGGAATGAAATTCCTGTCGAGGGGACTGCCGATCTGGAAATTAAAATTGGGCGACACAACGTGAAACACCCAGTCATACTCGTGACGCCGGAGGGCACACCCTGTCTACCAGGGAATGACATCCTGTGAAGGTTGTCTCCCTTAATAGACTGCGTGAACAAAGTCCACTGGACCCCTGCTAACCGGCCAATAAAATTAAAACATAGTGTCAACCATGTTAGTTTAAATGGCACATGCCACATGGTTGGACACAAACAGGATCATATTGATTTCCATTTTCAAAACAATAAAATCCCTGACGTGATAGTCATTTCTGTAGGACAACAAACTGGTGATGGGAATTCATCTCTATTTCTGAATATCAACCTTCCTTCCAGTTTCAAGTGGCATTCCAGACTGGAAAGAAATACTCTGAAACTATATACTAATTCACAATCAGAAAATCCCACTTCCATAGTCCAAAATGATGAGAAACCAGCTCAAAGTTTAGCTGACATTCAGAAAATTAGAGAACAGTTATTTATCCCTATTCAGTTAAATGAGGGGAAGGACTCTGTTCTCGCCTGAGTGTGCGTGAACAACGGTAAGAGCTTCATCAGCGAAGCCATGTTCTGAAAACTCCCAAAAGATCCAGACATTCCCACATTTAAATTGATAGACAAATGAGAAATGGACCTGGAAACTCCCAATTCGAAACATCTCCTGCCTAGCAGGTGTATGCTCAAAAATTCTATAAGTAACAAAAACATAGTACATAACTGTTGGGTCGTGCGAGATGTCCCTGCTGCATTCTATTTAGGCAGTGACATTCTCAATCGCTTTGCGATTAATTTGGACCTGATAAACTACAAAGCCTGATCCCGATTAGGGGATAATCCCATGGACTTTGATGATTCAGAAAAAGCATTTTGGTCAGCTCAATTGCTGCTGTATGCAGTTGAAATTCAAATTGGAGAGGAAGTCACCATCCCAGGACAGACCCGAATATGCTCACTTAAAGAAAAAATTAAAAGAAGACAGAAACTGCAAAATCCTGACGCATATGGCCACCTCAACTCCCATCTCCAACAGCAAGGGTTGGGGTTAAACCCAACACCATTAGTCAATATAGAACACAACACCATTCCAATATTGGTCGATAACAGCGACCTTAGGAGCATCACTCTGGACGCAGGCACCATTATTAGAATAGCGTTTGATGACCGACATTTTTCCATAGATTTAGGTAATGAACTGATAGGACCGATCCAAAATGACTGTTTTGACAGTGATAGCGACAATGACATAACACCGGACAGGATCTTCACCCGGCATGGGGAGAATTTCCTGGTTTACTCTTCCTGCCCTTATGTAAGGATGGATTTCAGGAGGGATGAAGTGATCTTCAAAGTCCACAAGGACTGTCTTCCCGGCCTGAAACCCTCTGTCCAGTCAATACTTTAACCAGGGACTTCTCCACCCAGCTGGAGGAGGACGCTGAGATAGCCAAACCAGAAGTCTTTCTGGGCTTCAGGCAAATGGTTGAAGAGATAGTCAACCTAGCTGATGCATTTGAGACTCTGGAGCAAAAGTTGAAACAAGTTTTCTTAGATTTTCAGGATCTCTTTGCGGCGGACTCATATGACTGTGGTCGCACCGAAATCCACACAAAAGCAATTCCCACAGACCCTGGCATGACTCCAGTGTTTGTGAAGCAATATCACTTGCCTCTCATATCCATGGAGTCCCTCACAGAAATAATTAAAAGCCTTAAGACCAATGAGATAATTTGTCCAGTCCACAGCACCTTTAATAGTCCGGTGCTGGGGATTTTAAAACCGAACGGCCAGTGGAGACTCTGTGCTGACGTATAAGAGCTAAACAAACGGGTCCATATGTCCCGATGGCCCCTCCCCTACATTCACCAGGGGCTGGCCCAGATCCAGGGGTCAAAGGTATACACTGGCATTGACCTGACCAATTGATACTGCACCGTACCTGTCAGTAGGGAGGACCAATACAAGCTGGCGTTTACCTTCGGGGGTAGCAGTACAATGGACCCGGGCTCCCTCCGGATACATCAACTCCAGCAATTAATTTAATATCTTCTTACACAACGCCATGTCTGACTTGGGTGAAAGGGGTAACCTGGCCTATGTAGATGATGTTCTGATCAAAAGCTCAACTCTGGAGGAACACATAGTGGAAATCTGATATGTTCTGACACAGTAGAGGGTTGCCAGAGCAAAACTATCTTTCTAAAAGACACAGTGTTGCAGGACCTGTGTCAATTTCTTGGGGCATGAGATAACTCCTGAGGGTGTCTGCCCCAGGAAAAGAAAGTGGAAGCACTCCTGAAACTAAAAGACCCCACAACTCTGCATGAGATAAGGAGCCTCTTTGGACATACTAACTGCAGTAGAAAGTTCACTGAGGATTACACAGAGATCACAAGACCTCTGATCCATCTCTTGAAGGGGGGTTTCAAGTGGGAGTGGGGTCCAGAACAAGCCGAGGCAGTAAAGCAACTCAAAAGTTGCCTCTCACAAGCACTTTGCCTAGCATACCCTGTCAAAAACAAGGAGTTCTTCTTGGAGACAGGGTTCTCACATACATGCTTGACCGCAGTATTATACCAAAAGCATGACAAGGTCAATAATTTCATCTCCTATGCAAGTAAGACTTTATACTCTATGGTGGAAAAATTCAACGATTGTGATAAGGCACTCCTGGCAACGGTGTGGGTATTGAAAAATTACTACCCGTTCATCCAGGGGGAACACATCATAGTGGAGACTCCACACCAGCCTGTGCAATTTCTTCAAGTGACAAAATCTGGGCCGGAAATGTGAGTGATTCCAGAATTACTTCCAGGATTCTGTCAATGCAAGGCTTTCCTGTGGAGGTCAGATATGGGCAAAACAAGAAGAGTCACCTCGTGCAAGTTCTGGCTGACTTGCATGATTGTGCCAGAGAAAACTGTCTCGAGGATGAAAGTCTTAAAACTCAGGACAATATGGAGGCATACCTAAATTCCCTGCACAAACTCTATGAAGAAGACAAGTGTGAGGGAATGCCCACTGCCTATGTGGATGGGGCCCCTACCATGTTCACAACAACAGGGAAAAGGAACTAGTGGCCAGCGTGGGGAATGCCTGGGTGAATGATGCCCTGGAACCCTCTGCTGGGTAAAAAATCTGTCCCTGTAGTAGTCAAGTGGCAGAGCTCATGGCAGTTCATCAAGCCATCCTCACTGCTGTCCAACACCAACTCCACAAACTGTTCATAATCACTGATTCAGATTATGTCTGGGAACGGGTTCATGGAGCACTTGGTTAATTGGAAAACCAGAGGCATGCTATGTGCTAACAACAAACCACTCCAACATGGCAAGCTAATACAAAATATTGATGATCTGGTCACCTCTAGTGGGATGACCATCTACTGGAAAAAGATCAAGGGTCATTCCAGAATAGAGGGACCAGACAAAACTGGAAATGAAGTAGCTGATCATTTGGCCAAAACCGGAGCCATCCAAGGGGATCTCCTTGAGATCGGGCTCCACTATGATTCCATCTCCAATTCACTTGCCAACCTAGGCTGGCTTCCCTTCCACTCCCAACTTATATACCACTTCTTTTGTCTTGTTTTTAAATCTCTTCCTGACCTTACCCTCCTTACCTCTCCTCTATTCTCTCTTTCTATGCCCCCTCTCGCTCTCTACGCTTCGTTGATCACTTTTTACTCTCTGTTCCCCCCTGTGTCTCCTCTCGTTTACGCTCTTTCCAACTGCTTACCCTGTTACATTGGAACTCGCTCCCTTTCTCTATCCGCTCCATCACCACTTATTCCTCCTTCTGTTCCTCCTTAAAAACACTCCTACTGCACCCCCCTCCCTGACTCTTCTCCCCTTCCTCTTCTTCTTTCCCCTCTACCTTCCTGTTCCATTACCACTTCCTGTCTCTCCCCCCTTGACTTCCACCCTCCCCTCCACTCCCTCTCCCCTTTCCCTTTCTTCCTTCCCATACCTCGCCTCTTCTCTCCCTTCCCAAATGCAAATTGTTCTACATGCTGTTTTTCTAGTTTGAATCATGTTTATTTTATTGCTTCTGTGTTCCATGTTTACTGTATTTTTGTTGTTATGCTGTAAAACGCTTTGGTGTAAAGTGCTATATAAATAATAAAATACAAATACAAATGCACACATTGAACTCTCAACTGCCCAGTGGAGTAAGGAGACCCCAGATGCTGATTTAATCACAGCTCAAAAAGGGGATCCAATCATTGGTAAGTTTTATCAACACATTGAGGACCCTGAGAACCTTCCTCTGACTTATACCAATTGCAATGGGGAGGAGGACCTCAGAGTGTTGATGAAATATTCCGAATCTAAGGCGGTTTGTTGGTGAGGAGATCCATATCTAGCTGTGACCAGTGGGAGGTCCCTACCTCATTCGGAAGCCTGATGCTAAGTCACGCCCATGATGCGGCCACTGCTGCTCATCGGGGATTTCATACTCCATTAGAAATCTTGCGAGAGGTTGCATACTGGCCACACATGGGGCAGGACCTCGATCAATACTTGAAGGGGTGTCTTGTGTTGGCACAATTTCAGCTAACATCACTCACACACCGTGCTCCCCTCCAAAAGAGGGGAATGACACTGCCTTGGTCAGATTTACAAGTAGATTTCATCGGGCCCATGATTCGCTCCTCTAGGGGGAATGAGTACATGCTAACCGTAACATGCTAGTTTACTAAATGGGTGGAATGTATCCTGGTCCCAAATTGCAAGGCAGAAACAACAGCTTCCCTGATGATCATTCGCATCTTCTTGCGTTTTGGACTGCCCCAAAGGATTGAATCAGAGCGAGGTAGTACTTCGCCAGCGAGGTGATGACAAAGATGTGGGAGATACTTGGGGTAAAAAGGAAACTACACATTGCATACCACCGATCCTCTAGTGGTGGAGTTGAAAGGTACAATAAAACCATTGTGAGTATACTAAAAAAGTTTGTGGCAAACTCTGGGCCAAGTTGGAATATTCAATTACCCCTTGTCCTGATGGCCATCAGATCTACCCCTTCTTCTGCAACTTAAATGTCTCCATTTGAGCTGATGGCTGGACAAAGGATGGTGCTACCCCTGCATTTGCTCTATAGAACCCAAGAGCAGACATTGATAAATGCCTCCTCAACTCATGAGTATGTTGAGAATCTGAGAAAACACCTTCAACATGCTTTTGCGTATGTTCAGCGTAATCTAGAAAGATCTGCAGACAGCATGAAGACCCGCTATGACCTTAAGACAACCAAAAAGGAATTTCAAGTAGGAGACAGGGTCTACTTGTACAATTTCCAAAGGAACCAAGCCAAAGAGTGCACTTTTCTGCCTAGCTGGCTGGGACCTTTTGAAATTGAGGATAAAATCTCAAAAGTCACCTACAGAATCTGCATCCCCAAGGGCGACTTGACAGAAGAAGAAAAGCGGGTCCACATCAATCAGCTACTTTGCGTAAAATAGAGGAGCCTACAGAAAACCCAGTGGGAGAGAATTCTGAAGTGTAGTAATATTTCAAATTGTCACTGAATGCATGCGTGGAATATTTCAAATTTTTACTGAATGCATGCATATATCCCACTGCTGAAATCCCAATGGGAGGACAGTAGGGGGGAACATTGTCATAACTGGTTTGTGTTCTATTTTATAGATTTTCAAACCTACCTAACAACCAAGGAGACCTCCTTGGGGACCAGGGAGGAGAAACCAAAGAAATCGGGAGTGTCGCTGAGAGAAGATGGTGATATCATTCCTATTCCACCAAGTGTTCAACACTATGCACACCTCAATTCGAAATAGTTGTTATATCAAGATTTAAGGTAATCTAGGTGTCTTTGGTTATTAGATTGAGGAGATTTGAGTTGCAGGGCAGATAATCTCAACCTTGGCATCTGGGTTGGTACTAGAACAAAAAAAGGGGGATGTTCCCAAAATGGGGAACTCCCGTCCCCTGCACACTATCTATAATCTGTATATACAGAAAAATAATTTGGCAGTGTGATGTACTCTTATAAGGCAATGTGTTATAACACTGTCCTATAGAGTCACCAAATGAGCTTCATATATTTTAGGTACATTTATATAGTCTTAAACTACTGTGAGTCAAATTGACTAACAATTTCAGTCAAAGCAAGATATAAATGAAAAAGAGTAACAAGTTTTTTAACACAAGAACTTGACTTTAATCCATAATGTGATCACCCAACACGTTTCGAGATTTCTCTCTTCATCAGGGGTACATAAATCGAGAATTTTCATAGTTTCTATTAAAACAAAGAAATAATATCAATTTTAACAGAATTATATAAGTGCGAACTAGTTAGCAACGAATAATCAGTTCAAATTTCAGAGCGTTAACTTTTGATGACTGCTTTGGCAAATATCCTTATTTTTGTGAACTCATCATCATACAATTTCATAACAACATTTCCATGGAATCACAAAGTATTGATATGGCATCATAGTTGTGGTTTGCAGTTTTGTAAATGCCATTGCCTGCATTTTTCAAAAAAGCCAGCATTCTAAGAATCGCAAATGAACAAAATTAGGCTTGCTAACCTTGTGTGTATTATAAAAAGGGGTCCTCTGGAGGTCTTGTCTCAAGAAGGACGATAACATCCAGGGAGTTTGGTTAAGGAATACAGGTTTAGCAATTACTCGTGGTTGCCTATAACAAGGATCATAAATTAAAAGATAGCATATAGTGGTTTATGAGTAGTATAAATGTATATACAATAATTAGGAGCTAACAAGGTTTTAGTACTTTTCTGAGGAAAATACAGGAATGCAAAAAAATGCTTAACACATGGTTGTCTATTACAAAGATAGTAAATTCGAAGGAAGCTTATGGTTCATTCCTATTCCAACCAGAGCCGACGAGGAGAGCGTGTCGCATCACTCGCTGATGGAAGAAGAATTTACACCAGAATAAACCTGTGTTTTTCACTAAAAGATAGAAAAATCCCCCTTACCCGACTTTCCCACAATTGTAAATCAAGCCGAAGTTGGGGTGGGGTTTCTGTGGGATATTCTGACCCATTCCAATGCACCCCACTACATCACTTTACTGCAATGGTGAAGGAAACAGCCCAAAATGGATTTGATGACTCCTGTGCGCACCAAAATCTTGAAACTGTGTTTTGTAATAATGAGAAAATGGCTGCACCACCCTGCCAACCCCATTTCAGTTGGGGTAACACAAGAGTAATCACAGCAGGAATGTGGCAGTGTGCTCTGCAACATTCAACATGGAGCAAACGAAAGAGGCAGCAGTATTTTGTTGTAAACCCAAAATGCCTCTTTAAAATATCAGCTTTTCAACCATAAAAGTGCTGCTTTGGCTCTAGATCCATTCATTTCTACAGAATTATTGAGATTAAAAGGGCCCTGCAATGCCCAGGATCATCCAGTGTGGCTCAGAGGAACTGAGCCTCAGTATCTTTGTAAAAGTAAACCAGGGACTGTGTTTTCATTTTTCCACGGGAGACGTGGCTAAATCTTTGCAACAAGTATCAGAATCAGCTGTGCAGAAAGAAACTCTAAACAAAGGCATGATACATGTATCCAGGCTGCAAACAATCCCAGCAGTCAAGGGAAGAATTAGTGCTGCCTAAAATGTGTATTTGCTGCAGATGTAAACCGGATTTAAAGAAATAAGTAATTTGCTTTTTCAAGAATGAAGAGCAAAAATTGCCTGTTGTAAAGTATATTCTTGTGTAAAGGCTTAATTCTATAAGAATGTCAAAGGATTGCTAATGTTAAAAATCCACCTATAAAATGTTTTAATTTTATATGGTTAAATGAAAAATGTAAAAGGTTTAATTAAAGCTAAACCTAGTCTGAGTTAATCAACCATATAAAAAAAACCTGCTCTGACAGTTCTTAGCCTGAGAAAGGTTGACACCTTCACCGCTGGCAGGAAAGGCTAATTGCTGCTGGGAGGCCTTGATTACTCATGACAAAGGCACTTTATTGGACATTTTTCTGTGCCCCAGGCGAAGACAATAGCAGGCTTGGACACTCACCCTTCCAGGGGAGGGGCAGGAAGCTCCACTCTCCAAGGAGAGGCCCCTCATTCAACTTCAAAGGACTTGCCATTTGCTCACACTTGGGAAGAAATTTTAAAAAATGGACATGTGACTTTTGGGTTTAAAATGCTTATTTCGCCACTGAACTTCAAGACATTTAACTTGGCAACAAGAATAAGAAAAACAGTGAAAAGTGCATTTAAATCTGAATGTATACTATTCATTTGAAAACTTGGTAGGATGCTTTACTGCGTAAGGAACATAAGTTATAAAGAATGACCAATTGTGCAGAAACTTTTAATGTTGCAAATATAATATTGTGTACCCATATTCTAGGGGTAATTGTGCATATATGTTCAGAATTGGGAAATGTTAGGCCAAACCTTTCATGGTTAAAATTGCCCAATTCTACAGGAAGACTAAACCAGGTCTCACCGACTTGGGAGTTGGATGGGAATGTGACCCATGAAATATGTAATTTATGCATCTGATTTTCTTAGTGGGCATAACTACATGAATATGTATTTGTAGGAAAATTAGATTTTGGTCCCAATAACCATGGGAGGTTTCCAGATCATCTCATAAAACATGACAACGCTTTCTGTCATCCAACCAGCAAAGAGCAAGGCAGAAACTTTGCTCTGGCCTAATCATAGCATTGTGGGTGCGGGTAGTAAGTCTGCCCCTACCATAAACTTTAGTGATGTCATTTGGCATGATAAATAAGGGAACCTCACAACACACAGACACACTGATTCCTGACTCCATCCTGATTTCTGCGTGGCGCCCTGTTCCTGAATCCTCCATCTCTGTTCCTGATTCCAGATTTCTTTGCAAAGCCAAGGCATCTGCATTGCTGAACTCCTTTTCCGCTAGGTCCAAATTCTGAAGCAATCCCAAAACTTAAGGGAAGCAATTTGATCCAGTTTGGCTTGCTAATACTAATTGCTTGCCTGCTCCAAACTCGCCAATCCCACCAGCGCAGTCCAGTGCAGTCCAGTCTGAGGTGCCAGTACAGGTGACCAGAACCGCCCAGCTGACCGAAGTCCACCAGATGTGCCCTGCTGTCCTTTATACCCGATCCGTGTGATGACCAGAACTCTTGACGGTCCCAAATCTTAAATTAAAGTGGACTGTAAGTATTAATAGGAATCATAGAAAAGCAGAGCATATTTTGCCTTGCCTTGTCCTATCCAAATCTCTAAACCATCCTATCTTTAACTTAAGAACCTGTAATATTGTCAGAACCATTCTTGCAACCCTGTCTGTGATTCCTACTGTTAGCGCCGATTTTCTCCTAATTTTTGTTTTATTAAACCATAAGACATTAGTGATTTTGATTAGATAAAGTAATTCTCATGAATAAAACGGGGTATCCGCCACATGAAGTGTTACAAGCGGCCGTGTAACTGTGGAGATTCATGGGTGGCATTCTCTTTTTCTTAGCCATTAATCTAGTTAAGTAAAATCAACCTGTCATTTTAAAACCAATTTTCTGTTTGTTTCTGCTCTATTCTTCTAAAAATACCGCTCATGCAACCTTGCATAACTTCCTCAATTTAATAGCAAGAGACTTAATTCCAACTCTGACTTAAACATAAGACCTGTAGCTACATCAAACATAAAACAGTGTATTTCACCCGTTTCTCTTAAAAACGGTTTAGTGAATTTTAGGTGGGCATTCGCATTTCTGCAACAGTTTACACGTGTGATTTTCAATTTCAATTAGTTCCAAAGTTCCATTATGATTCAAAGTATGTACTGTTGCTCATACTAAAGCTTATGATTGTTGGCATCTTTCCCATGTTGCTCCCATAGGAATTTATATTGATTTAAGGACTTTTGCACACTTTTGATGGTTTTGCCCAGCCATTTTCGAATGTCATTTTATAAGTGTAAGATTTCCAAACCGTTTTTCTCTCTTGTTTGGGGAGGGAATGTTGTATTCAAATCCTGTACACTTTTCTTTATTCCTTAATACCTGCTGCCTACTTACCTCTGTGTAGAATTGCTTATTTGTGAGTTGAAAAATTTGTCGGGGGAAATCTTAACTTAAGCGCTATCTTTCAAACAAGCCAACACTGTTCTTTTCTCTGTATTTCCCTTCTGTGTTGCTAAAGTGAACATTTGCGCACTGCATACTAGGCTGAGACCAGTGTGTATTGCCTGATTGAAATCCTTAACAGTAGTTGGAGCGGCCTGCTGGGGGAGTTAGCATAATTCCTGGCATTAGATTTAAATCCATTACAGTTGGAGAATAGGATAAAGTGAGCATTTGAGTCGAGAGCCTAGGAGATACTGGAGAACTTGACATGTCATAGAGGTATATGTTGTGGCCTCAAGTGGACCATGGCTAGTGGGCATACAATGAATGCAGACTAAAGAGTACCCAGCTATGGGTTGGGTGATCCTGCCCATATTCAAATGACCCCTCTGGAAGGTGGTAGGAGAACAAAGTCTTGACCCAGTAGAAAATAGATACTCCACAACTGCAGACTCCAGAAGGCCAACAAATGTATGTAAGCAAACAGAAAAACCAAGAAATGATCATGCTGCAACACTGTAAATACCCTGGTACTGTGAGCTATCTGAAGGAAGCTTTCGAGGGTGAAGACCCTGGGATCTTGTTTGTTACAATAGGGTTCTTGACATTGGACTCAGGCCAGAGGGTTCTCTTACCCTAGATCTGTGCATCTACTTTAATTATTCCTCCTTCCTGACACTGTAACCATAAAGCTCCCCCTTTATGTTCACAATGTAAGCACATTTCCCACCCTTCCCTGTGAGAAGATTAATGGTGTTGAACTGATATGTGTGTTTCTAGTGTTCTTCAGTGCCTGCGCTGTGAGAGTCCATGGTATGTCATGCTAGTAATAAACACAAAGAAAATGTATCTCTTTTTTGTTGATATTTGCCAAATCATAGATAATGGTAGGCATCTGCAGTTCATTTATTTGATATTTCTCCAAGGAGTTGGGTCACATTTCACTCATGGATTGTCACCTATTTCCTCTTAATCCTCATTCCTAGGTAGTAGGAATGGGTGAACTAGTTCAACAAAATCTAAAATCATTTGCATTTTGCATGGCTCGAGCGAATAAACCAAAGATTCATCCAGAAGGTTTGAAGTCAACTATGTATAAACATTTAGGCACATTAACATACTTCAGTGCCCTATTCACGCCTGGCAGGTCCCCCGCATGGAATGGGGATGTATTATCTTTTTTTCTATCGCTGGTATTCTGGATCTGACACTGGAATTCAAAACATAATATCTTGACAGGAGGACACTAGCGCTTAATTGCATTGTACGCCAAGGTTATCATATTGATTCTGCAGGACATTAGGATCGGTTTCGGTGAGTGCCCCACTAAATGTTGCTGTCACTTTTGGGCAAGTTCACTCTCTATTATGTTGGCACAGTCATTTAGGACGAACACCTCAGATGCCCTCAAGTTAATTTTAATGCCCGTGATGCAATGGAATTCTGCTACAGTCTTTAAATCTTGAAGCTTAAATGAATGCATACCTAAGGTCATGCAGAGTCAAGATGATATCATTAGTTTACAATACGATAAAGCTCTTGTGTTCGTCTATAAAGATATTATTTTGTAAATCTCGGTTTCAGTACTCAAGCTAAAGGTTCAATACCAAAATAAATTAGTCATATCTACTGTTATGTTCAGTAGGCAGATTTCAATTGGATGTAGTATTTTTAAATGTCTCTTCTCTGTTTTCTAGACCTTGATTAAGTACCTTACTTGAGGGCTAAGGACTGACATGGGTATCGTTTGTAGTTGCTTGTATATCAGATCTCGGAGTGAAACTTATTTTATTGCACCTCTGTCATTTACTTCAGCAGGGCCTTAATCAATTCAGTCAACCATTCTCCCATGTACTGCAGCTGTGCTTCACAGTATTTCTGCACATGTGATACACCTGATTAGCGTTATAGCCATTGGCCAATGAATCTCAGCTGCTCTGTGTTTGTTGACCAGCTCACCTTCATTGAAGCAGCATTGTGGTCCGACTGAGATTATATAGAGCTCTAGCTTGATTTGTCTCCCAAATTATTGAAAATGTGTATTCTGCATGCATAGGAGGAGAGCTGCACAACTCCTCTCTCACGGCTCCAGGCTGTGTAGCACTTGCCAAACCATGTACTTCTACCATGCACTTAGCTGTGGCTCAACTACAATCACCGACACTCCAGCACCTCCCCCCTCTGGCATATTGCTTGCTGCACTTGCACGTTCTGAATACTCACAAGGTATAGTAGCTTTGTCCTTTTTCCCTTTTCCCTCTACTGTTTTAATGTTTTTGTGTTATTTTTAATGTGTTTCATTCCTTTTTTTCCCTCCCTTTGTCCTGTGGACGGTTTGAAACAGTACTTACTTGCTGTATAAGCGCCTGTCTAGCAAACAATAAATAAATGAATGCATTGCTCACTGACTGACCATGCTTCCACACACAGTACAGTTACAATAGGGCTCATAGAGACAGAGGTTTAAAGACAGAATTACTCTTGTCGAGGCTGTGCCATCAACATCAGAATCCAATTATGTAGATATTGTATCCTTTTAACAAAAGTGCTAATGAGCTTAGACCTTTCCTTTTCAGCGAGTTGCTATAGCAGGCCAAACAAATATATTGAAGATATGAGGTTAGGGAGGAGGTTGAAACATGCATTTATATGAAGAATACGGATTTGAATTTCGTTACAAAAATTACTTACAATAAAACATTTACATTTGGCAGGGGCACTCCCAATATGGGTGTCAGTACAATAGCACAAAGATGAGAGCAATCAATTAGCCAGTTTATGAGGTTGTGAAAGAAGTCAGACAGATACCAAGGAAAAGACAAAAAAAGGGTGACTTGCAAAGGTAAATTTAATTCAAGTGACCTTAGTGCTGCCAACTTAAGACTAGTACTTTACAAATATCCAAAATTACATTACTATGCAGCACTTGATGTAGTAGTGGGGTCAGGTATGGAGGAAGGACAAGAGGCTTGGTCCTGTCTGTGAAATGTAAACTAATCTTTGAAGGGATGCAGAGTTGGGCTGGTTTTGGTTGTGATCAGCAATGGGTTCAAATGGGCTGGGGCTGAATATGCAGAAGAGCATAAGTGAGGGGAGGCCTGTCGGAAGTGTGGTTGAGTGATGAAGAGGAGTTGAGCGAATAAGATGGTGAGAAGACAGATACAAAATCAGCCAGGAACTGAGGAGCTAGTTGATAGCTTTGTAGACTAGGAGTACGAACTTTAACAGATAGCGTGCGCGCATGGTAGCAATGGCGTGTTCCAGTCTGAGATCACTATAAAAGTAAACCATAAGGTTGTGAGCTTTGGGCTAGAGAGAGTAAGAATGTCAGGTGGGTAAGAGATAAGAAAGGGGAGGCTAGAAATTGCATTGGAAGCCTGGAGAAATATGTCTTCTGTTTTTGAAAAGTTCAGCAGGATGCAGCCAAGAACCACCTTGTGACAGATTGCAGTGAGCCAGCTGATAATCCATTTCAAAATGGTTGGAATGAAGGACGGAAAGGAGGACATGATTTGGGTGTTGTCAGCAAAGAGGTTGTAGTGAAAGCCAGAGGTTGAGCTACATCTACTTAGGGCATGTTGTAAGCTGCACGCATACAGTTAACCTGGCTATATTATCTCAGAGAGGTTATCCCCCGCACCTTCTAAGAAAGTCTCGTAAAAGGGCGAAACATCAACACTGCGAAATATTATTGGCCAAAAATACACGCGATAATCTGAATCAATCACGCATGGTGTGTGCTATGACTTATAACACACACCATGCTACCATCAAGAAAGTGATTGGTAAACATTGGCATCTCCTGCAAATGAATATGCCAGATTTGGAACCTCGTATGTATGCCTTTAAAAAAGGTAGGAATCTCAAGAGTTGGCTTTCTCATGCAGATAGATCGCAGGCTCCACAAGTGGCCAAGACGATAACTGAGATGTGGGGTATGGATAAAATTACAGGCCATTATCCTTGTGGTCAATGTTGTAATTGGGGCTCTACTTCCGCAACCAACACTGTTACCATCAATTATAAGGCATGGAAACTCAAGAACCATACGACGTGTAATTCCAAAAATGTCATATATGCTGTCACATGCCCATGCGAAAAAACATACATAGGGAAAACATCTAGACCCATTAAACGTAGGACTTCTGAGCACAAGTCCAGAATTAGGACCCGTAATTCTTCTTCTCCATTGGTTGCTCATTTTTTAGAGCATTTCCACAATTGTGAGGATCTTCGATGGTGGTGCCTGGAACGCATAGTAGGCTCAGATCAATTCGCTACAGCAAACAGACTTACTGCACGTGAACATTGGTGGATATACAATACACAAAGTCATACCTTGGGCTTGAATGCTCAGGATGAATGGCAATCTGTATTTAATTAATTTATTGATTTTGCTGTATTTCCTTGCTATATTCTTCTCAAATTAAAAAATATTCTTTTCTCAAACTATCACATCATTTATCAAGCTGTATATTCAGTATTTTTCATTGATGGCTTCTGTTGTTATTCTTCTTTTTTAGTTTCTGATTGATATATATATCCGAGGTCTTGCACTTTTTTGGTGTCGTTTATGCATTCTAACAGGGTGGCCAACTTTGTTCGCTGGATTAGACTTAGTCGGTACATCCGCTCTAGTCTATTTATTCTCCGCCTTTACCTTGAGCAGACTACTATTGAGCAGTTAGATATAGTTTTTCATTGTCCCTTCCCCGCCCTCCATTCGGTGTAGGTCACGCCGTACGTCGTACGTTCGTGGCGTATATCGGGATGGAGTCGGCTCGCGCCGTGGGCAGTCCGTCATTTCCGGCTTTCTCTGCGCTCGAGTCGGGACGGAGTTTGCGTTTATATGAACAGGTAAGGTTAGAGACTGCTTCTACTAGTACGTGACGCACAGCGCAGTGCGGTTTCTTGCGTGAATGTTATTCCTTTTGCTCGCAGCCTGTAACATCTAGGTGTGGGTTCATTAGGGTTTGTGCACATTACAGGTTCTTTTCATTTTATTTGATTTTATTTTGACCCAGCATTCTGTTCCCATCAGGTTACACCTAGGATTCTGGGGACACAGTCCGGACATGTGTTCCATCTGTTCGCTAGGGACCCACTTTGTTACAGTGGCTATTGCAGTCCTATTATAAACGAAGTTACCGCCACTGCGCGCCTTTTTTATGCCAAAGAGCAGGAGACAGCGACATTCGTTTCTTGTATGATCGACCAGTTTTAGAGGTGAGTATGTGCCTCTCCCTAGTCAGACTATTTTCATTCATTTTTGTTGCAGTAAGTTTAGTTTAGTTGTGTTCATTTCCCTTTATTATTATTCAATTCTGTATTAGGTTCCTTTATTGCCATCTCTGACAGATTGTGTTAGTTTTTGTTTACTCGCCTAATTATAACACGTGTGTGTTCTAGCCCTACATCACTTGTTGGCTAGATTGATCTCTTTCAGACATGTGGACTTCACTTTAATTCTGGAACAATGTTTGACCATTCTTCGGATGGTCACTCACAACGTAAGTTGTTTTTTGACACTTTTGCTTTTCAGATCTTATTCATTTGAGATCTTCTTCCGGTGTGGCTGAGCCGCTATCTCCTGGATTTATTGACAGGCATTTGGGACCAGCCCCCACTCAGGGTTGAGATCATGGTAATTACCTTTTCTCCCTCTTATCACATGACATGTCCTAACTCATGTATATGGATACAGTGCTTCATGTTCAGCTTTTCAGATCACCATCTTTTTAACCATTTTTTAACACTGCTGTTTATGATGTCTTTTCTCTTTTTTGATTTCTTCTGATAATTCCTTTACAGGAACAAACTGTTCTTGGTGCCTTATTATATACATGAAAGGTTTCTAACTTGAATACGTTCAGAAAAGTATCTTTTTTGATGAATGATCCGAAAAAGATCTAGCCTATGGGAATGCTATGTCCTGATGAAGATGGATTCCATCTGCATGTCTTCGCAAGATGTACTTCTTCCATCGAAACTACAAATCTTTAATGATGCCATGCTCACTTCACTGTGGTTATCCCTGCATGACATCGTAATAGTTGACATACAGCATCCCTAAATTGTATTTCCATGTGTATGTTTTTATATATCTGTGTGTATTTACTCTGGTATTGAGTTTTGTTTCTGGTAATTGGTCCTCTCGCATTTTGGATCATGATAACTGATTTGTGTTATTTTTGAGGATTTGTATTGTCTAGAATGTGCTATTAATATACTTTTGCTATTTGCACTTTCTAATCACCATTGGGCGACTGCTAGCTCCCCATTGGAGTGATCTCCTTCACTCTTCTGGGGTTACCTTCCAGCCTCCTTTTGTGTTGATATTCAGAATTATTGAGATTGATTCATTTCTTGATGATTCGTCATAGAGGCTCATGATTGGTACCAGCACTTTACCACTGTAAGCACTTTATTCCTCAAATGGTATGATTGAACTTGTTACATTGCACAAATATTGTAAAATATTTAATCTTTTTTAATGTATTTAAATAAAATTTCTACTAATATGTCATTCTGTATTATTATGTGTTAACTTCTGTATGGTGATCTGGTTAGTGACCAGGAGCACGGTCTCCAGTTTTGTTATGGTGGGACGATGTGCTTGAAGTAAATATGTATTTTGTTTCCGCTGACTTGACCTCTGTCTACAATGATGAGGAGCCTCGGCACGCCAGGAGGAACCAGTGAGACTTGTGCATTCTTGCACATGTGCGAAGGGGATTTGCTGCGTTTGTGGCAGAATGTTAACGAATAAAGGAGAAAAAGCACACGTTATTCCCTGCTCTGTGTTGTTCATTCCAGCGCGACATGCACAGGGGGCTAGATGCCCATCCTAAGGGGCACCACAGAGTGAGGCATGATAACTGGCAATGCGGATGGAATTGCTGCACCCCATTTGAAAATAAAAATAAAAAATAATAATGAAAAACATTTATGAAGAGACAAAGACTGAATCCTGGTGACCCAGTCACCTTACACATAGATGAATCAATACCTCCAGTAGTGCAACACCCACGGCGGATACCCATCCACCTGCAGCAACAAGTAGAGAAAGCTGAGAGAAGACATCATAGAACAAGCTCAGGGCCCCACCCTGTGGGTCTCGCATTTGGTCACGGTACCCAAGCAGGGGTCTTTTCAAAAGATCAGGATCTTTGTGGACATGCGCCAAGCTAACAAAGCAATTCAATGAGAGAGACACCACGGCATGCATCTAGATGACATGATTGGCATGCTAAATGGAGCCAAGATATTCACGAAACTTCACCTCTACAAGGGGTATCACCAGATCCAGCTAGATCAGCAGTCTCTGTACATAACCATGTTTGCAATGCACAAAGATGTGATCTCTATGAGAGAATTTTTGGTGATTTAAAACACCAAGAAAGAAGTGACACCCGATACTATGGACTGGGTCATCATTTAAAATGTTAATATACATGAGAACAAAATCATTTCTGTAATCATTTGTATTGAATAGCAAAATCTGGTGCTATTCTCACATTAGGGTGTTTTATGGTCCGATGTTTGAATGAATTTTATGAATGTGAATACTTAAGTAGGCATGAGTGGTTTAGAATGATTTGTGATGTATTTTATGATGAACTTGTATAACTTTTTGAAATTAAAATATGTGATTTAAATAGAAAATAGCCAGTGTCATCCGATTCCACTGATCCAACCTTTTCTTGTTTATTGCAATGCACAAAGGCCTATGCAGAAATAAGAGGTTACGTTTAGGGATATCGTTAGCTGCTGAGATTTTCCAAGAGACCATCCGGATGATCATTCAGCATATAAAGAACTGTTTCAACTATAGAGATGACACAAACCTCAAACAACATGACAAGGCACTACACCAGGTATGCTTAGCTCTCTCCCAGGCTGGGCTGACGCTGAATGCCGAAAAGTGTGCATTTCACAAAAGGAATATCAAATTCTTTGGACACGTGTTCTCCCAAGAAGGAATGGGCCCTGACCCGGAGAAAGTCACAGCGATCGAAAACATTTTGTCCCCGCAACATGTGAACAACATAAGGTCATTTTGGGGATGGCAACTACTTCAGCAGATATCTGAGAGACTTTGCCACCACTAGTGCACCACTAAGAGAACTCACCAAGCAGAGGAACACTTTTCAGTGGGACCAAGCCTGCGAGAGAGCATTCAGAAAGATCAAGAGAGACATTGGATCGGCTGACTGTGTGGCCTAGTTAGACCTGGCAAAATGCACTGAGCTGATGATGGACCTAAGGCCGGTCGGCTTGGCAGCCGTCCTAGCACAACATGGACCTTGTAGAGACAGTCCAAGGGCCATCTTCGCCTATGCGTCCAAGAGTCTGATGGACGCCGAAAAGAAATATTCACAGCCAGGATAGGAGAGGCTGGCAGTCGTCTGGGCATGTGAGCACTTCCAGATGTTCCTGCTGTGAGAACCATTCACGGTGGTGACTGACCATCAGGAATTGGTCACAATGTACAGAAACCTGCAGTGCAAAATGCCTCAGAGAATTGAGGTGGGGATTAAGACTGCAAGAGGTGGGGATTAAGACTGCAGGATTTCAACTTCACCATCATGCACAAACCGGGCAAGGAATACAATCTGGCAGATTTCATGTCAAGGCCCCCGCTTGTGAAACACAATAGTGATTCGCCCATGGCAGAGGAATACATAAACTTCCTTGCTCAGCGGGGACCACCAAAGCCACTCACAAAGAGCAAGGTGAGAGACCACACCATGAGCGATCGGATGTTGCAGAAAGTGAAAGAACTCATTATGTCGCAAAGATGGAGAGACATTGGGGCTCATTCCGAGTTCGGAGGTTGCCTCCAAAACCGGGTCCGACTCCGGTTTGGTGAGATGTGGACTTATCGGTCCATTCCAACCTTGGAGGAACCGGTAAGTCCCATTTACCAAACCATTCCCCATTCCCATTTGAGCCCCCATTGGGCTCAATGGGAATGGGGAGGGTGCAAATAACAGCCTGGCGCATGCCAAGGCCGTTATTTGCGCCCTGTTCATCTAACGGGACCGTAAGGTACATTTAGTCCGACCAAATGTACCTTACGGGTTGCGCTGGGGGACCTCCGAATAGGGTGCAAAGGGATTACCGGCACCGGTGTCCTTACCAGTGCCCGGTATCCCTTTGCGCCCGGGTCGGAATGAGGCCCATTGAGTTAGAACACACATAAAGATACCAGAAATGCTGCCTTTTAAGCAAGTGAAAAATGAATTGTCAGTCACGGCACAGGGTCTTGTGATTGTGGAAAGCAGATCGTTATACCCACAGATATCCGACAGCAAGTAGTGGTACTGGCACATGAAGGGCATCGTGGCATGCTGGACACCAAGCGTCAGATAAGAGACACATTGTAGTTCCCAGGGATTGACTCCCTGGTGGAAGACACTGTTTAAGGATGCCATCTGTGTCAGTGCATGTCGAAGCCCAGTAATCCAGAGATACTCAGGATGTCTGAGCTGCCCGAGGCGCAATGGACACTTGTTGCAATCGACTTCTGTGGGCCGTTTGGTGGAGGGAAATACTGGATGGTCATCATGGACTAATTTTTCTCAACTCCCGTTGGTACAGATGATTTCATCCACAGCAGCCAGCACTGTCATCCCTGAGTTGGTCGTCATATTCTCAGTGTGGGGCATTCTTGAGCCGTAAAAGTCAGACAACAGGCCTCCATTCAGTAGTTGGGAGTTTTCCCGATTCATGAGCCACATGGGCAAACATCATCGAAAAATTACACCCTTGTGGCCACAAGCCAACGGGATGACAGAAAAGTTTATGGGAAGTTTGAAAAAGGTGCTGCAACAGAATGCATTCAGTAAGAGGGCGCTGAACCAGGCACTGCATGCTATGGGATTATTGGAATTCACCACATGGAACTACGGGAAAGTGCCATCGGAACTTGTGTTTTAGAGGAAAATAAAGACGAGATTGCCCCACAGCAGGGACGTCCGAGAAACAGACCTGAAGGCACTCCAGAATGAGGATGAGAAGAGGGGAGCAAAGTGGTCGACACTGCAAATGGGAGACAAGGTTTTCATGCATCGGAAGCAAGAACGGAGACCAGATTTGATCCTAATCCATGTGTCATCACACAGATCAAAGAGTCTATGGTGACTGCCTGGTCCCCGGGGCGAGTGATCAAGCAAAACGTGTCGCAATTCCGACTTTACCAAGAGGAGGAGAAAGAGTGCGATGACGAGGAGAGTGCTCTGGAAGGTGTTCAAGTGAGGTCAAGGAAGGAGAATGTGGCCTCAACAGAGACTGGGCAGCCTGTGGAGGTGTCGGTGAGGCCCACGCGGTGAATGGCAAGGCCCATAAGACTTATCAAAGAGATGTGAAGCCAACTGTGAATAAAGATTTTTTCTGTTTGCCCAAGAGAGGGAGATGTTGTGTCCCGCAATCATACAGTTAACCTGGTATGATGAGGAGCCTCGTCACGCCGGAGGAACCAATGAGACTTGTGCATGCATGCGCAAAGGGGATTTGCCGTATTTGCGGCAGAATGTAAAAGAATAAAGGAGAAAACGCACACGTTATTCCCGGCCCCATGTCCCTCATTCCAGCACGGTGCGCACAGGTGCCTAGAGGCCCATCCTAAGAGGCACCACAGAGTGAGGCACAATAGGGCAGATGTCCAGCGAGTGAAGAGCAGGGGTCCAAGTAATGACATGTCAGGGGAGCCGACAGTGACAAGGTATAGACAGAGATTTTCAAGTTCCAGTAGATTAAAGGAGTGATCTCCCAGAAGGATTCAATGAGGTGTGTTATTGCTGGTTTTTTGCTCAGTGACCTTTTGCGCATCATCATTATCTGCTAATAGATGACGTCATGGTATTTTATCCATTTAATTTAGGACTCTTCACAAGTACTTATTGAATTTGTCTTGGGTAAAACCACTTATTACTCCATCACATGTTATCCAATAACTCACGGGAAATGATTTATGGGATATTCTGGACTGCACCAGTGACTCGCGATAATTCCAAAAAGATCATCCAGTTATTAACCCACTCCTTTCTTTTCTATTAGTCATTGCATGTGGCTTTTTGCAGAAATATGCTTTTTCCTGTGCTACTCCTAGTACACCCATTAGATATCTTTTTAGGTGACTTGGGTTCGGGGCGCATGGTGTTGATTTCGGGTGCAGGTTGAACGTGGAATCCACATCACGCTTGTGTAATGAAACATCAATGTCACACATGATTAGATCACCGATGTTGATGTGACAAAATTAATGATAATAGCTGGACTAATCATTAACGGTATGTTTATTTGATCCCGCTATCTGATACCAGAACCAACAATGCATCACTTGTCCCCCCTCTCTCAACCGGAAACGTGGTATGCAATGTTTTTCTATATTTTGTTATGACTTATTATTTTTTTTCACACCTGATTCGGCTAATAGAACTCTCATGTATTCACTTGTGTTGTCTTATGCTTGCTCACAATATGATGGATATTATGATTTGTTCAACTATTTGTCTGTTAATTACCATATTATTATATTTCAATATTCTTGTTTGTGTACAACCATTCAGCCTTGAAAAAGACCAGGGGTCAAAACACGTGTCGGCTGTTCATGATTAAATTTAAAGTTATCAAGGAAACTGTTTCACTTGTAATAACTACTGTTATTTGCATGGTGCGGAGCGCGTCGCCATCCCATACCCCTCAATCATATGTTATTTATACCAACCAGGGTGGATTGGTTGGTGGGATTTGAGCAATCGCAGCTCGCACATACTGCATCTATATAACCAAAGTATATTCAGAAGGTAATTCATAGAATTTCGCAGAAAAGTGTTGCAAGCGGCTGGCGCAGAGTGTCCGCGTGCGATTGTCTGCGCCAGGCACGTGCGCTAAAACCGATTTCCGCGCACAGCGTATTCATGGATTTAAGGCTCCCAAACCAGCCGTGGCGCAGAGAATCGCAGCGACCCTGCAGCAGCGCCAGTAACGCCCCGAAGAACGCCCTCACGCAAGGAAAAGCCATCAAAATCGCTAAATCATCGCAAAGGGCTGCGCTAAACCTGGACCAGTTCACCGGGCTGGCAAACAGCAAACGGCAACCGGGGAACGTGTATTTCAGGGGTGCGCGGGAAGTTCCACACGCGATTGGCCCAGTGCGAGCAAGGTATGTGAATTTCAGGGGTGCGCGGGAAGTTCCACACGCGAT
Source organism: Ambystoma mexicanum (assembly GCF_040938575.1). Taxonomy (NCBI): domain Eukaryota; kingdom Metazoa; phylum Chordata; class Amphibia; order Caudata; family Ambystomatidae; genus Ambystoma; species Ambystoma mexicanum. The sequence continues at coordinate 722,646,134 of NC_090924.1, forward strand.
TTCAGCAGGGTATGTGTATTTCAGGGGTTCGCGTGAAGTTTCTCACGCGATCGGGCCTGGGGGAGCGTGCTACGTGTATTACAGGGGTTCGCGTGAAGTTTTATACGCGATCGGGCCTGGTGGAGCGGGCTACGTGTATTACAGGGGTTCGCGTGAACTTACTCACGCGATCGGGCCTGGGGGAGGGGTTCGCGTGAACTTTCCCACGCAATCGGGCCTGGGGGAGCGTGCTATGTGTATTACAGGGGTTCCCGTGAACTTTCTCACGCGATCGGGCCTGGGGGAGCGGGCTACGTGTATTTCAGGGGTTCGCGTGAACTTACTCACGCGATCGGGCCTGGGGGAGCGGGCTACGTGTATTACAGGGGTTCGCGTGAACTTTCTCACGCGATCGGGCCTGGGGGAGCCGGCTATGTGTATTTCAGGGGTTCGCGTGAACTTACTCACGGGATCGGGCCTGGGGGAGCGGGCTATGTGTATTACAGGGGTTCGCGTGAACTTTCTCACGCGATCGGGCCTGGGGGAGCGGGCTACGTGTATTTCAGGGGTTCGCGTGAACTTACTCACGCGATCGGGCCTGGGGGAGCGGGCTACGTGTATTTCAGGGGTTAGCGTGAAGTTAGTCACACGATCGGGCCTGGGGGAGCGTGCTACGTGTATTACAGGGGTTCGCGTGAAGTTGCACACGCGATTGTCCCAGTGCGAGCAGGGTACGTGTATTTCAGGAGTGCGCGGGAAGTTCCACACGCGATAGTCCCAGTGCGAGCGGGCTACGTGTATTTCAGGGGTTCGCGTGAACTTACTCACGCGATCGGGCCTGGGGGAGCGGGCTATGTGTATTACAGGGGTTCGCGTGAACTTTCTCACGCGATCGGGCCTGGGGGAGCGGGCTACGTGTATTTCAGGGGTTTGCGTGAACTTACTCACGCGATCGGGCCTGGGGGAGCGGGCTACGTGTATTTCAGGGGTTAGCGTGAAGTTAGTCACGCGATCGGGCCTGGGGGAGCGTGCTACGTGTATTACAGGGGTTCGCGTGAAGTTGCACACGCGATTGTCCCAGTGCGAGCAGGGTACGTGTATTTCAGAGGTGCGCTGGAAGTTCCACACGCGATAGTCCCAGTGCGAGCAGGGTACGTGTATTTCAGGGGTGCGCGGGAAGTTCCACACGCGATACCAGCAGGGAATGTGTATTTCAGGGGTTCTGGGGAGTACTACACATGAATTGGCCGTGTGGGTCCTCCCAGGTGTACGCACCACAACCTCCACGGCCCCTGCAGATAGCCCACACCACGGGGGACTACCCTGCACCCCTGCCCATGTCCCGCAGGCAGCCCATTCACCATGGGCATGCCCCCCAGCCAACCCACATGTCACCTTGCACTACTGATCAACAATGCCTGTCTCCCACCACCCCCACCCCCCAGCAGTGCAAGGGCAGCCTCCACCAGGCCCCCACTCATGTCCCCCTGCACCCCCACCCCCCAGCATCCAGGGTCACCCTCCACCAGGCCCCCACTCATGTCTCCCACCACCCCCACCCCCCAGCCACCATGGGCAGCCTCCACCAGGCCCCCACTCATGTCTCCCACCACCCCCACCCCCCGGCAGTGCAGGGTCACCATCCAGCAGGCCCCCACTCATGTCTCCCACCACCCCCACCCCCCAGCCACCATGGGCAGCCTCCACCAGGCCCCCACTCATGTCTCCCACCACCCCCACCCCCCGGCAGTGCAGGGTCACCCTCCTGCAGGCCCCCACTCATGTCTCCCACCACCCCCACCCCCCAGCCACCATGGTCAGCCCCCACCAGGCCCCCACTCATGTCTCCCACCAGCCCCACCCCCCGGCAGTGCAGGGGCAGCCTCCACCAGGCCCCCACTCATGTCCCCCTGCACCCCCACCCCCCAGCATCCAGGGTCACCCTCCACCAGGCCCCCACTCATGTCTCCCACCACCCCTACCCCCCAGCCACCATGGGCAGCCTCCACCAGGCCCCCACTCATGTCTCCCACCACCCCCACCCCCCAGCAGTGCAGGGTCACCCTCCAGCAGGCCCCCACTCATGTCTCCCACCAGCCCCACCCCCCGGCAGTGCAGGGGCAGCCTCCACCAGGCCCCCACTCATGTCCCCCTGCACCCCCACCCCCCAGCATCCAGGGTCACCCTCCACCAGGCCCCCACTCATGTCTCCCACCACCCCCACCCCTGGCAGTGCAGGGTCACCCTCCACCAGGCCCCCACTCATGTCTCCCACCACCCCCACCCCCCGGCAGTGCAGGGGCAGCCTCCACCAGGCCCCCACTCATGTCCCCCTGCACCCCCACTCCCCAGCATCCAGGGTCACCCTCCACCAGGCCCCCACTCATGTCTCCCACCACCCCCACCCCCCAGCCACCATGGGCAGCCCCCACCAGGCCCCCACTCATGTCTCCCACCACCCCCACCCCCCGGCAGTGCAGGGTCACCCTCCAGCAGGCCCCCACTCATGTCTCCCACCACCCCCACCCCCCTGCCACCATGGGCAGCCCCCACCAGGCCCCCACTCATGTCTCCCACCAGCCCCACCCCCCGGCAGTGCAGGGGCAGCCTCCACCAGGCCCCCACTCATGTCCCCCTGCACCCCCACCCCCCAGCATCCAGGGTCACCCTCCACCAGGCCCCCACTCATGTCTCCCACCACCCCACCCCCCAGCCACCATGGGCAGCCTCCACCAGGCCCCCACTCATGTCTCCCACCACCCCCACCCCTCGGCAGTGCAGGGTCACCCTCCAGCAGGCCCCCACTCATGTCTCCCACCAGCCCCACCCCCCGGCAGTGCAGGTGCAGCCTCCACCAGGCCCCCACTCATGTCCCCCTGCACCCCCACCCCCCAGCATCCAGGGTCACCCTCCACCAGGCCCCCACTCATGTCTCCCACCACCCCCACCCCCCGGCAGTGCAGGATCACCCTCCACCAGGCCCCCACTCATGTCTCCCACCACCCCCACCCCCCGGCAGTGAAGGGGCAGCCTCCACCAGGCCCCCACTCATGTCCCCCTGCACCCCCACCCCCCAGCATCCAGGGTCACCCTCCACCAGGCCCCCACTCATGTCTCCCACCACCCCCACCCCCCAGCCACCATGGGCAGCCTCCACCAGGCCCCCACTCATGTCTCCCACCACCCCCACCCCCCGGCAGTGCAGGGTCACCCTCCAGCAGGCCCCCACTCATGTCTCCCACCACCCCCACCCCCCAGCAGTGCAGGGGCAGCCTCCACCAGGCCCCCACTCATGTCTCCCACCACCCCCACCCCCTGCCACCATGGGCAGCCTCCACCAGGCCCCCACTCATGTCTCCCACCACCCCCACCCCCCGGCAGTGCAGGGTCACCCTCCACCAGGACCCCACTCATGTCTCCCACCACCCCCACCCCCCGGCAGTGCAGGGTCACCCTCCACCAGGCCCCCACTCATGTTTCCCACCACCGCCACCCCCCGGCAGTGCAGGGTCACCCTCCACCAAGCCCCCACTCATGTCTCCCACCAGCCCCACCCCCCGGCAGTGCAGGGTCACCCTCCACCAGGCCCCCACTCATGTCTCCCACCACCCCCCGGCAGTGCAGGGGCAGCCTCCACCAGGCCCCACTCATGTCTCCCACAACCCCCACTCCCCTGCCACCATGGGCAGCCACCACCAGGTCCTCACAATCCCCAATCATGTGCGTAATGGTCAGCCTCCACAGCCAAAAAGCCCTACCAAGTAACCCATTCACCTGCATGGAAATGGAAATCACATGTTACACCCCCAATGTTCATGAAGCTAATGAACCCATGTCCATCACACACATTGTTTGCAATTGAATGGGAAAACACACAACATGACATGCATGAAACCAATGAGATGATACCACACAGTGAACTATGCAAACAAAATTGTATTTAAAAAAATAAAGAATGCTAAAGAAAGAAAACTAACTACAATGTAAATGTGAAAAAATACGCTGCATGTCCGTATAAAAACACAAAACTGGAAATCCAAATCCTAAAAAATTATGTCCAAAGTCAAATGTAAAAATATCTCCATGCAACAAAGAACTATGTACAAAAATAACAAGGGTCCATGAGCCCAACTGAACAAAGGAAACCTCCTAAAAAACCTACCTAAATATCAACTATATACAAAAAGTGGAGCAGTGTCCGTCGACTCCAAATCATAATAAGAACGAAAGGAAACCTAAAACTAAAGAACTATATACAAAGGCGGCGGGCAAGTCCAGCGGCTCACTCTGTGGTGTCCCGGGCCAGGGCATCATCGAACTCCTGTTCGATGTCCCAGAGGCGGTCCAGTTCCATGGCCCCGAGGGTCCGCAGGGACGACGCTGTGTCCTCCTCCAACCCCCTGCGGATTGCCTCGAGGCACTCGGCCCGCCTCAGGGCCCTCTGCATGGAGTTCTCCGCCCTGACCATTGTGAGCCGCGTCTCTTCCGCCCCCGCCGCCGCTCCGCACCTATGGCGTGGCCCAACCGCTGCCACACGGAAGACACTCTCTGTCCTGGGTCCCCCTGCCCTCTGGCCGATGCCTGCCCCTCCGATGTCGAAAGCCCCGAGCCTTCATGTCTCCCACCATGTTGCTACTGCTGCTCTGCCTCTGCCCGTGCACTGCCTCCTGCTGCCTGCACATCCTCCGCCGGCTGGGGTGCACTTGTTGATGTGGCCACCCCTGCTGGACATCCGACTCCCGACTGTGGCAGGGATGCCTCCTCCACCAGCCTGGCCGCACCGTCAGAGGCAGCTCCACAGGGCACCCAGGTGACTGATGGGTGGGAAGATGGCACAGAGGACGACTGGCGCGTAGGGGGTCCAGTTGAGGAGGGGGTCGAAGCAAGCCCCATCAGACAGCGGAATCCGGCCTGGGTGACCTGTCCCAGCAGGCTGACGTGGTCAACGAGCCATTCGAGATGACGTGCAGTCTCTCCATGAAAAGACTGCAGGTCACCTCGCATGGCCCGTTGACGCAACGCCACACCAGCCAGGACAGGCTCAACCCGGACCTGGATGGCCACGTCCGCAGGCAAAGGAAGGCCAGTTGATGTCAGCTCATCCCCTGCCTGAAAACAGGTCTGGACGTAGGCATCCCTGCTGGTGCAAGATGATGCAGGGACAGGATCGGGGACAGGATTGCACACAGGCACCTCCACGGCCGCCTGTGCTGCCTCCTGTCCCTGGTCCTGCACTGCACCACTAGCACCAGTGGGATCCCCACCTCCAGACCCCGTCTCTGGTGCTTGCGCGGCCCCCTCCTCCACCAAACACCCCACCAACCTGGATGACTCCGTGCCATCTTCCCCTGTTGGGCCCTGTGGGGTCCCAGCTGCCCCTTCTGCTGCCGAGGAGTCCAACTGCAACCTCCGCCTCTTGGACCTCCCCCTGGCAGCTGCGGCCTGGGACGCGGCACCGGACTCCTCACTCCCTGACGAGATGACAACATGGGAGGGGAGCCGGGCCTTGCGTCTCCGGCTGGCGGTCGGATCCCCGCCGCTGTGCTCCACAGCACCTTCTCCGCCCTCTTCATCAGTTGACGCTGCAGACAGGGAGAAACAAAACACAGGCATCAGGGCACTGTACAATGGACACATACACGCATGACATTGCACATGAGTGGCATTGGCAAACCTCAGACATGTCATCACAATCCCCAACACACATGTCATTGCAACTGGCACACATGAGCCATACCACAGCCATATCGCAACTGCCAGCACCATCCCTACACATACAAAAGCATCAGCAGCCAAAGGGGAGCCAGACATCACATGCAACACAGGAAGTGCACCACACATGTACACACACCACCACACTTGCATGCATGTCTACACTCTGCCAAGTGTCGCACTGTTCAGACGGGCATCCATGTCACATCTGCCAATCAGGCTTCCACATACCGCTGTCACACGCATCCATGTCGCATCACTGTTGCACCCTTGACAAATACACACACATGCACATGTACACAGTGCTCATACATGCAGCCGAAAACAACATACATGCCTGACATCACGGACATGTCTACTTACATACACATTCATCCAAACATGTGTGCACGCACAACTGCATTTGCCATGCAAGCCCACACACACAAGCACCATCCATGTCTCACACATTACAGCCTCGCATGTGTCAGCCCCACGGCCCTGTACACCCCCACCCATACTCGACCCCATACAAACAGATGTGCAACCGGCACAATGGCGAACGATCACCACACGCACTGCTCACAACCAGGATGCATGTACACTCACCGCTCGACTCCAGACGGGTCTGCTTCTCTAGGACCTGGACGTGGAGCGCTGGGGATATGCGTTCCAGGACCCCCATATGTTCTTCCGACAAGTGGCCCCGGCGCCCCTTGGCATCCGCTGCCTTCAAGAGGCGCCGGGCCTTGTTCAGGGTCCTGGACCTGAAGTCCTCCCAGCGCTTCCTGACATGTTGTAAGTCCCGGACTGCCACCCCCTCCGCGTTGATGGCAGTCACGATGTCAGTCCAGATCCGAGTCCGTCCTTCATTGTCAGCGCGGGAACTTCCAAAGAGGGCATCATACTGCCCCAGGGCTTGCTCCACCAGGACACCAACTTCGGTGGCACTGAAGCTGGTGCCCCTCTGCCTCTCTGGCCGGGGGTTGTCAGTGGTCACAGATGGTGTTTGCCCCGACATGACAACCCCAGAGGCAGGAGTGGGTGGGAAACTGGGTCCTGGGGCTGGGCTGTGGAGCGATGGAATTCCAGTCGGGAGTCTTCGGTTCCAGCAGGGGTGGTCACAGCAACAGCACCCCTGGCTGATGTGCAGGCAGCAAATGGCAGTGCACACGGGCAGCAGGCAGTCAGGCAGCAGCAGATGGCAGGTGGGAGCGTGCTCGGGGCTCTGGGGGGCAGTAGTTCGGCCTTCTGGGCAGGAGCGTGGTCTTCTGTGTGCTTACGCGTGGCCAGCTTGGTACGGAGTGATTTGGCACGTGAAAATCCTGCACGTCAGCGTGAAAACCGAGGAAAGGCCCTTAGCGCGTAAGCGCGTCAGCACGCATACGCGATTCTATTGGACCAAAGGCCCTCAGCGCGTAAGCGCGTCTGTGACGTGACCCGCACGGGTGTTTCCCACACAGCACGTGATGACAGAGCACACGTGGAAAGACTGCACGTCAGAGTCTCATCGCGTGTGATTGGTGGAAATGGCCGTACACGCAGAAGTGACAAAGCGTGTAATTGGTGGAAATGGCCGTACACGCAGAAGTCACAAAGCGTGTAATTGGTGGAAATGGCCGTACACGCAGAAGTCACAAAGCGTGTAATTGGTGGAAATGGCCCTAGCGCGTACACGCCGCGTAAGTGACTTTGGACGTGTGGGCCTGTATAAAAGGTACGCGTAGAACACCATTTCCTTGTACGTGCTTTTCGTGGAGAGCGAGTGGGTGAATTCTGTACTTCTTGTCGGTTCACACGCGATTTACTTCACAGCGTTTCAAGTTCGTATTCCCTGTTACCTCTGACAGATTTTTCTCTTTTTTCTCTTTTACTGGTTTACCTGGGCCTGTTCCCTCAAACAGTGTTCCCTTCTACTGTTGTCCTGTCTCCTCAGGCAGCGTACAAATCTTCTTTTGGCGGGGGTGTTGCCAACCAAACGCGCTCCTTTTTCACGCTCTTTTACCTGGCAGACGGTGAGTCACGCACGTATCTAACATCTGTGCTTGCCCCGTGTGTAGCCTACCCCTTCAGAGGTCATTCTAGGCTGCGTGTGACACGCATACGTTCATTCTTGTGTTACTGGGTGCCACAGCATAGTGCAGGTTTTTCTTTCTGCACACGTGGTCTAGGAGGGGTTGCGTGCACGTCATCTCCCTTTTTTGGGGCTCCTGTGCGTAGCGTGACCCGTCATCTTTCCCCAGGGGTTACAATCAGCCTTGCAAGAGCACTAGGGTACAATTACCATCTGGTACTCAACCCCTTTGACCCCCAATTGCCAAGGACAATATTTTACAGCCACTCCCATACGCATATCAACATCAGTGCCATGGTTGGGAGGCGAGGATTCCGTAAGGGTGGCAAAGGTGGAAGAGCCACAAGTGGTGGCCGTGGTGGATCCGGTAGGGGACGTGGTCGTTACTTGCAGGGTGAGCCTGTCCCCCCATGTGTGGAGGACCAGTCAAGGGCACCCATAATCCCCCACCCCCTCCCGTTGAGGCTGATGTGGCTGACACCATCCATGCTCAGCCCTTGTTGGACCAGCCCATTGTGGCACCAGACCTGGCTGACTCCATGGCTGACTTCCAGGTCAGCAGGCCTATGACACGTGCGCTGGTGCACGTTGATTTCACCATGCCACGTGCATCTGGGGCAGCAAGGTCATCTGCTGCACCAAGTAGGCAGGGCGGAGAGGCTGCAGGGGCAGCTGCGGCTCCATCCACCCCAGCCCTCACACACCCAGCCCGGACAGTGTCGGTCCTAGTCCATGCTCCTGATATTCCCCCTGACACAATCACACTAGAGCCAATGCCTGCACCAACTCCCATGCTGAGTGTGCAATCCCACACTCCTGATACAGAGTCCACCAGGGCTCCTGCCCCTAGTGTCCAGAGCGGCGCAGGACACTCAGGATCACTACCACCTTCCAAGCGGAAGAGGAAGAGTGCTCGTCCGGCACAGGCTGATGCCCCAGACACGGCTACACAGTCCGGCCGATCCAGGAAGCCCAGCTTCATGGATGAAGAACTGAATGCACTTGTCGAGTATGTGTCCGCACATGACAACGAGATGGTCATTGTTGCAGGATCCAAGACCACACCCGCACAACGCCAGGCACACTGGCAGACCGTTGCAGACATCGTAAGTGCCCTTGGAATCGTGAGGCGCACAGCCAATGATTGCTATAAGCGCTGGAATGACCTAAAGCGCAGGGCAAAGAGTAAACTGGCCTCAAGTCATGCCGCAACTCTAGTGACTGGAGGTGGGTCTCCAGTAGTAGACACGGAACTCACTCCACATGAGTCAGTCGCTGGGACCTACGTCACGGAGGAACAGATCCAAGGCGTGGGAGATCTCCCTGATTACGAGGCATTGTCCGGTGAGTGCACATGCATGTGTGTGTCATCCATGTGCATGGTGTGTGTGAGGGCTTCTGTTTGTGTGCCAGGTGAGAGTGTGTGCGCCTGAGTCGTATGGGTCATCCATGTGCTTCATGCAATACATCCTGCGCAGCTGCATTTGCCCATAGCTGTATCCCTTCTGCCAACAGTAGACATGTAGTCCAACTGCACGCCAGTTGCCCTTGAAGTGTCACCTTGCCACAACATTGTTGCAAAATTTAGCACTGTTCATTTAGTCAGATATTTTCCATTCCACCACTTTTACTAGGCATGTCGCAGTCCTCTAGTCACATGTCTGACATGGCTATGGTAAAGTTGAGTGACTTTGTTACCTGGATATCATTTGTTCAAACATGTCCCTGTGCAATTGCACCATTTCGGACTGGCAGCTCCAGGTGAAGAATCGACCTGTTAGAATTAGAAAAGCTATTACATGCGGGAACTGGACAGTATGCATAGGTGCTGCCCTCCTCTCCATCTTCACTCAATAGCAATGGTAGATGCCATCTGTGTGATGGCATGTGTGTTTCACCTGCCAATCACAGGCCAATGTGTGATGCCACTGCCAGGCAGCATGCAGAAAATGTATTCATCTTCAATCTTGGTGTCATCAGTGTGTGCCATTTGCCTGCCCTTCATACGCAGTGAGGGTGCATGCATGGGAGGGTTTTAGTCATGTGGGACATGTGTCAAACAAGTACTGTTTCTCTTGCTTCTCAGCCCTCATTGTGTGCCATGGTGCTAATGCCTGTTTCCATTTCTTGGTTTTTATGTCTTTGCAGGGGAAGACGCACCTGATACTGCTGGGGTTGTGGAGATGGTGCAGACCCAGGAGGGGCCCGAGGGCCGACCAACCACCAGTGAGGGACGTGGTGTGGTGGTGGGTGAGAACCCACAAGTGCTGCAGGTCCTGCTCTCAAGTGGTGTCTCTGGCTGCACCTCCCCCGAGCTGTACTCAGGTGTTGATTCGGATGAGACCTACGTGCCGTCGCAGGTGAGTGTTCCAGGGAGGGTTTCTGTTCTGTCTCACCCACCTGCACCAGGGTCAGAACCCTCAATGGGGATGTCAGTGTTGGCAGCTACGCCTTTGGTGGTTACGGATGCAGGGTCACACTCCGCGACATCTGATCCTGTTCCTGGGCCAGCAGATCAGAGGGGGAATGCAGTCCTGCAGCCTCAGGCAGTGCCGGCACAGCAAGGCGCAGTTCGCCTTGCCCCAGACAGGTGTGGTGCCCGCCGACGTGGTGGCCGTACGGCACCTGGCAATACTGCATGGGAGCAATCCATTTACGGTATGGCAACCCAACAGGCAGCATCATCCGAGATGATGGCTCAGGCCATGGATAGGGTGGCCACTTCCATTGTCCCCCCTGAAAGGCTGATGGAGCGACTAGAGCAGGCAACCGACACCATCTGCCAGTAACACAGGGAGGACATGTTGGGGTCCAACAGGGACAGGCGGGCGGCACTGGCGACTCTGCAGGAGGCCATCTCCATTGAGTCCCAAGGCCACAAGGAAGCCCTGAGGCAGGAGCTCCTTCACCTCAGGACGACTCTTGTTGAGCTTGAGGCTTCTACCTGGGCCTGTTCCCTCAAACAGTGTTCCCTTCTACTGTTGTCCTGTCTCCTCAGACAGCGTACAAATCTTCTTTTGGCGGGGGTGTTGCCAACCAAACGCGCTCCTTTTTCACGCTCTTTTACCCGGCAGACGGTGAGTCACGCACGTATCTAACATCTGTGCTTGCCCCGTGTGTAGCCTACCCCTTCAAAGGTCATTCTAGGCTGCGTGTGACACGCATACGTTCATTCTTGTGTTACTGGGTGCCACAGCGTAGTGCAGGTTTTTCTTTCTGCACACGTGAACTAGGAGGGGTTGCGTGCACGTCATCTCCCTTTTTTGGGGCTCCTGTGCGTAGCGTGACCCGTCATCTTTCCCCAGGGGTTACAATCAGCCTTGCAAGAGCACTAGGGTACAATTACCATCTGGTACCCAACCCCTTTGACCCCCAATTGCCCAGGACAATATTTTACAGCCACTCCCATATGCACATCAGTGCCATGGTTGGGAGGCGAGGATTCCGTAAGGGTGGCAAAGGTGGAAGAGCCACAAGTGGTGGCCGTGGTGGATCCGGTAGGGGACGTGGTCGTTACTTGCAGGGTGAGCCTGTCCCCCCATGTGTGGAGGACCAGTCAAGGGCACCCATAATCCCCCACCCCTCCCGTTGAGGCTGATGTGGCTGACACCATCCATGCTCAGCCCTTGTTGGACCAGCCCATTGTGGCACCAGACCTGGCTGACTCCATGGCTGACTTCCAGGTCAGCAGGCCTATGACACGTGCGCTGGTGCACGTTGATGTCACCATGCCACGTGCATCTGGGGCAGCAAGGTCATCTGCTGCACCAAGTAGGCAGGGCGGAGAGGCTGCAGGGGCAGCTGCGGCTCCATCCACCCCAGCCCTCACACACCCAGCCCGGACAGTGTCGGTCCTAGTCCATGCTGCTGATATTCCCCCTGACACAATCACACTAGAGCCAATGCCTGCACCAACTCCCATGCTGAGTGTGCAATCCCACACTCCTGATACAGAGTCCACCAGGGCTCCTGCCCCTAGTGTCCAGAGCGGCGCAGGACACTCAGGATCACCACCACCTTCCAAGCGGAAGAGGAAGAGTGCTCGTCCGGCACAGGCTGATGCCCCAGACACGGCTACACAGTCCGGCCCGTCCAGGAAACCCAGCATCATGGATGAAGAACTGAATGCACTTGTCGAGTATGTGTCCGCACATGACAACGAGATGGTCATTGTTGCAGGATCCAAGACCACACCCGCACAACGCCAGGCACACTGGCAGACCGTTGCAGACATCGTAAGTCCCCTTGGAATCGTGAGGCGCACAGCCAATGATTGCTATAAGCGCTGGAATGACCTAAAGCGCAGGGCAAAGAGTAAGCTGGCCTCACGTCATGCCGCAACTCTAGTGACTGGAGGTGGGTCTCCAGTAGTAGACACGGAACTCACTCCACATGAGTCAGTCGCTGGGACCTACGTCACGGAGGAACAGATCCAAGGTGTGGGAGATCTCCCTGATTACGAGGCATTGTCCGGTGAGTGCACATGCATGTGTGTGTCATCCATGTGCATGGTGTGTGTGAGGGCTTCTGTTTGTGTGCCAGGTGAGAGTGTGTGCGCCTGAGTCGTATGGGTCATCCATGTGCTTCATGCAATACATCCTGCGCAGCTGCATTTGCCCATAGCTGTATCCCTTCTGCCAACAGTAGACATGTAGTCCAACTGCACGCCAGTTGCCCTTGAAGTGTCACCTTGCCACAACATTGTTGCAAAATTTAGCACTGTTCATTTAGTCAGATATTTTCCATTCCACCACTTTTACTAGGCATGTCGCAGTCCTCTAGTCACATGTCTGACATGGCTATGGTAAAGTTGAGTGACTTTGTTACCTGGATATCATTTGTTCAAACATGTCCCTGTGCAATTGCACCATTTCGGACTGGCAGCTCCAGGTGAAGAATCGACCTGTTAGAATTAGAAAAGCTATTACATGCGGGAACTGGACAGTATGCATAGGTGCTGCCCTCCTCTCCATCTTCACTCAATAGCAATGGTAGATGCCATCTGTGTGATGGCATGTGTGTTTCACCTGCCAATCACAGGCCAATGTGTGATGCCACTGCCAGGCAGCATGCAGAAAATGTATTCATCTTCAATCTTGGTGTCATCAGTGTGTGCCATTTGCCTGCCCTTCATACGCAGTGAGGGTGCATGCATGGGAGGGTTTTAGTCATGTGGGACATGTGTCAAACAAGTACTGTTTCTCTTGCTTCTCAGCCCTCATTGTGTGCCATGGTGCTAATGCCTGTTTCCATTTCTTGGTTTTTATGTCTTTGCAGGGGAAGACGCACCTGATACTGCTGGGGTTGTGGAGATGGTGCAGACCCAGGAGGGGCCCGAGGGCCGACCAACCACCAGTGAGGGACGTGGTGTGGTGGTGGGTGAGAACCCACAAGTGCTGCAGGTCCTGCTCTCAAGTGGTGTCTCTGGCTGCACCTCCCCCGAGCTGTACTCAGGTGTTGATTCGGATGAGACCTACGTGCCGTCGCAGGTGAGTGTTCCAGGGAGGGATTCTGTTCTGTCTCACCCACCTGCACCAGGGTCAGAACCCTCAATGGGGATGTCAGTGTTGGCAGCTACGCCTTTGGTGGTTACGGATGCAGGGTCACACTCTGCGACATCTGATCCTGTTCCTGGGCCAGCAGATCAGAGGGGGAATGCAGTCCTGCAGCCTCAGGCAGTGCCGGCACAGCAAGGCGCAGTTCGCCTTGCCCCAGACAGGTGTGGTGCCCGCCGACGTGGTGGCCGTACGGCACCTGGCAATACTGCATGGGAGCAATCCATTTACGGTATGGCAACCCAACAGGCAGCATCATCCGAGATGATGGCTCAGGCCATGGATAGGGTGGCCACTTCCATTGTCCCCCCTGAAAGGCTGATGGAGCGACTAGAGCAGGCAACCGACACCATCTGCCAGTCACACAGGGAGGACATGTTGGGGTCCAACAGGGACAGGCGGGCGGCACTGGCGACTCTGCAGGAGGCCATCTCCATTGAGTCCCAAGGCCACAGGGAAGCCCTGAGGCAGGAGCTCCTTCACCTCAGGACGACTCTTGTTGAGCTTGAGGCTTCTACACACTAAAGGACAGAACAGCAGCTGGAGCGTCTCACCCGTACGCTCTCAGCTGAGATGCAGGCAACGAGGGCGGAGGTCCGGGCATCCCGTGAGTTGTTGCATGGGGACCTCCGCACACTCATCCTCCAGAACCAGACCTACCACACCCGCATGCTTGCAGCCATGGAGGAGCAGACTAGGGCTTTGCGTGGGCTGCCTCCCATAGTGCAACCACCTCCGGATGCAGCTGCACAGGGTGATAATAGCGACAGCAGTGATACTCCCACAATAGGGTAGCCGTGTGGGCCATGAGCCCATGGAGGTGTTTTTTTTTCCCAGGATCCACGCAGGTGGGTTCTGGTGTGCATCCTGTCCTCAGACCTCCTGGGTGGCCGACCCCAACCCCCCCGGGCCCTTCAATGGCCATTTTTGATTTTTATTATTTTTTTTTTATTTTTTTTATTTTTATTCCTTTTATTCCCAATTTTTTTGGGACGATTTGTAGGCTTCCGTGGTTCCTGTGGGCATACACTGCATTGTGGCTGGGCACATGCAGGCTTGTAATGTATTTGGTTCAGATGCTTGGGTTTGAGTCACACACACCCCTCCTGCTTCCCGTTTCCATGGGCTTGCAAAGGGTGTGCCCAAGTGACAGTGAATTACACAGTGACGTTGGACTCCCATGAGCTGTGTGGGCAGTCTGTAGTCAATACTGTGTATACATTCCTAGTGCATATTGCTGTTGTGTTGTACACTGCATGTTGCATTGATGTGTAACTCATCTTCTGTGTCTACCTCCCAATTTGCAGGTCCCTTCCTCATGTCTACACAAGGACCTCTAGTCTGGAGATGTGGTCCATGTTGGCAGCAGTGCACCTACAACTCTACAGGCGCCAACACTGCACAGTTGGTAGTGGTGGGAGTGCAGGCATTTCCAGGTGGTGAGACTACTAATATTATACATTAGTGATGTCATGTTAATGGTAGTACGTGCTCAAGTTTGTTGTTGGTCCGGCATTACTGTGAGCATTTCAGGTGTTGCAAGTTTGTAATAGGGACACTACATTGTGTCACTAGTGTCATGTTGTGGGGATTACTTTGTTTACGTGCAAATAGCATGACATGGCATGGTGTGTCGTGTGGCGGTGCTGGGGTTGGGTTGGCTGACATGGCACTGTCCTCTTGTTGCATTTTGCAAGTGGGTATTCATTTCAGCTGCTTGAATGTGTAACTTCACAAAACTGCATTGGTGGTGTCAGTGTGGGTAGGGATGCACACATTGTGACACTTCCAGGTGAACAATCTCAGGCTGATATGGTTTTCACAGTTCTTTCTCCAGACATTCAGGATCAGTGTCAGGTTGAGTCATCATTGATTGTCAGATGGAATGTGCCAGGGCAGTGTGCACTCCACAGGGGTGTGATTTCTATGTGAAGTAATTAGCCACTAGCTGTGTACGGGCTGCCTCCCCCTGTGCCCTTTCCCCTCCCATGCGCAGCGGCTGTGCATGTGGTTGGGGATGGGGGGGCACCACCATGTCCACGGCCAGGCCCCGGCGTGTTGCAACGTTGTGCAGGACACATGCTGCCACTATGATCCTGCACACTACTGGGGGAGCGTACAACAGCTGCCCGCCAGAACGGTCAAGGGAGCGAAAGCGTGACTTCAGCACTCCAAATGTGCGCTCCACTATGCCCCGGGTTGTAATGTGGGCTGCGTTATATCTTACCTGGGGTGGCGTGGTGGGGTTCCGAATTGGCGTCATCATGTGGGGGCTGAGAGGGTTGGCACTGTCGCCTGTGGAGGTGGTGATTGGTATCATTGGTGGGGTTGTGACCTTGCTCAGTATCTGACATGCATGCATGTGCAGTGGCATTCATACTCACCAAGCAGCCATGTATCGCCATGCCGGCCAGCTTCTAGGTCCCGGCTTAGGGTGGACATTCGGTAAATGAAGCTGTCGTGGGTTGACCCAGGATAGTTGGCATATACTGAGGTGATGATTCCCTTGGCATTACATACTACCTGCACGTTGATGGAATGCCAGTGCTTGCGGTTCCTATAGATGTGCTCAGATGCCCTGGGGGGACGTAGAGCCACATGGGTGCAGTCAATGGCACCTAGCACTTTGGGCAATCGTGCCACAGCGTAGAAATCCAGGGCGGCAGCATGCCTTTCTGCAGGGGTTCTGGGCAGGTATATGTGCCTGCGGACTGATGGGCGTGCAGTGATGATGTTCAAGACCTGGTGTAGGCAGCGTGACTGGGTGGCCTGTGATACACCACCCACAATGGCACTTGTCCGCTGAAATGATCCAGTGGCTAAGAAGTGCAGTACATTGAGGACCTTCTCCAGGGGGCTGAGTGCTTGGGAGCACAGGGTGGGTGATGTGAGGTCATCCTCCCACTCACTCACCAGGTCCAGTATGATGTGTGGTGGAAACCTGTACCTCCCATGCACCTGGTCATCAGGCATCCCGAAAAGGCTGGTTCTGGGTGTGAATATTCTGGCCCTGACTATCCTCCTCCTCCTCCTTTGGTAGGCCACGCCCACTGCTGCTAGGAACGGTATGTTCATCCTGGGTCTGAGCTAGTTATTTTGTTAGCGCGCAAATTAATGCGTTGCGCGTGTTGTAGGTGAGCGTGTGACCCGCGCACCCCTCAAATCCAGTGCCCAGTCCAATAGCGTGTGGAAATTGGCGCGCACACCGGGATACAGGTGCGCTGACGTACTTGCGTGTGTAAGTGTCCGCGCACACCTGATATACACGTACATAGGCCAACCGCGTGTACACGCACTTTTGTCCAATTACACGCGATGAGACTCTGACGTGCTGTCCAATTACACGCGATGAGACTCTGACGTGCAGTCTTTCCACGTGTGCTCTGTCATCACGTGCTGTGTGGGAAACACCCATGCGGGTCACGTCACAGACGCGCTTACGCGCTGAGGGCCTTTGGTCCAATGGATTCGCGTATGCGTGCTGACGCGCTTACGCGCTAAGGGCCTTTCCTCGGTTTTCACGCTGACGTGCAGGATTTTCACGTGCCAAATCACTCCGTACCAAGCTGGCCACGCGTAATCACACAGAAGACCACGCTCCTGCCCAGAAGGCCAAACTACTGCCCCCCAGAGCCCCGAGCACGCTCCCACCTGCCATCTGCTGCTGCCTGACTGCCTGCTGCCCACGTGCACTGCCATTTGCTGCCCGCACATCAGCCAGGGGTGCTGTTGCTGTGACCACTCCTGCTGGAACCGAAGACTCCCGACTGGAATTCCATCGCTCCACAGCCCAGCCCCAGGACCCAGTTGCCCAGCCACTCCTGCCTCTGGGGTTGTCATGTCGGGGCAAACACCATCTGTGACCACTGACAACCCCCGGCCAGAGAGGCAGAGGGGCACCAGCTTCAGTGCCACCGAAGTTGGTGTCCTGGTGAAGCAAGTCCTGGGGCAGTATGATGCCCTCTTTGGAAGTTCCCGCGCCGACAAGGAAGGACGGACTCGGATCTGGACTGACATCGTGACTGCCATCAACGTGGAGGGGGTGGCAGTCCGGGACTTACAACATGTCAGGAAGCGCTGGGAGGACTTCAGGTCCAGGACCCTGAACAAGGCCCGGCGCCTCTTGAAGGCAGCGGATGCCAAGGGGCGCCGGGGCCACTTGTCGGAAGAACAGATGGGGGTCCTGGAACGCATATCCCCAGTGCTCCACGTCCAGGTCCTAGAGAAGCAGCCCCGTCTGGAGTCGAGCGGTGAGTGTACATGCATCCTGGTTGTGAGCAGTGCGTGTGGTGATCGTTCGCCATTGTGCCGGTTGCACATCTGTTTGTATGGGGTCGAGTATGGGTGGGGGTGTACAGGGCCGTGGGGCTGACACATGCGAGGGCTGCAATGTGTGAGACATGGATGGTGCTTGTGTGTGTGGGCTTGCATGGCAAATGCAGTTGTGCGTGCACACATGTTTGGATGAATGTGTATGTAAGTAGACATGTCCGTGATGCCAGGCATGTATGTTGTTTTCAGCTGCATGTATGAGCACTGTGTACATGTGCATGTGTGTGTATTTGTCAAGGGTGCAACAGTGATGCGACATGGATTCATGTGACAGCGGTATGTGGAAGCCTGATTGGCATATGTGACATGGATGCCCGTCTGAACAGTGCAACACTTGGCAGAGGTGTAGACATGCATGCAAGTGTGGTGGTGTGTGTACATGTGTGGTGCACTTCCTGTGTTGCATGTGATGTCTGGCTCGCCTTTGGCTGCTGATGCTGTTGTATGTGTAGGGATGGTGGTGGCAGTTGCGATATGGCTGTGGTATGGCTCATGTGTGCCAGTTGCAATGACATGTGTGTTTGGGATTGTGATGACATGTCTGAGGTTTGCCAATGCCACTCATGTGCAACTGTCATGCGTGTATGTGTCCATTGTACAGTGCCCTGATGCCTGTGTTTTGTTTCTCCCTGTCTGCAGCGTCAACTGATGAAGAGGGCGGGGAAGGTGCTGTGGAGTACAGCGGAGGGGATCCGACCGCCAGCCGGAGACGCAAGGCCCGGCTCCCCTCCCGTGTTGTCATCTCGTCAGGGAGTGAGGAGTCCGGTGCCGCGTCCCAGGCCGCAGCTGCCGGGGGGAGGTCCAAGAGGCGGAGGTTGCAGTTGGACTCCTCGGCAGCAGAAGGGGCAGCTGGGACCCCACAGGGCCCAACAGGAGAAGATGGCACGAGTCATCCAGGTTGGTGGGGGGTTTGGTGGAGGAGGGGGCCGCGCAAGCACCAGAGACGGGGTCTGGTGGTTGGGATCCCACTGGTGCTAGTGGTGCAGTGCAGGACCAGGGACAGGAGGCAGCACAAGCGGCCGCGGAGGTGCCTGTGTGCAATCCTGTCCCCGATCCTGTCCCTGCATCATCTTGCACCAGCAGGGATGCCTACGTCCAGACCCGTTTTCAGGCAGGGGATGAGCTGACATCAACTGGCCTTCCTCTGCCTGGTCCGGGTTGAGCCTGTCCTGGCTGGTGTGGCGTGGCGTCAACGGGCCATGCAAGGTGACCTGCAGTCTTTTCATGGAGAGACTGCACGTCATCTCGAATGGCTCGTTGACCACGTCAGCCTGCTGGGACAGGTCACTCAGGCCGGATTCCTCCGTCTGATGGGGCTTGCTCCGACCCCCTCCTCAACTGGACCCCCTACGCGCCAGTCGTCCTCTGTGCCATCTTCCCACCCATCAGTCACCTGGGTGCCCTGTGGAGCTGCCTCTGACGGTGCGGCCAGGCTGGTGGAGGAGGCATCCCTGCCACAGTCGGGAGTCGGAGGTCCAGCAGGGGTGGCCACATCAACAAGTGCACCCCAGCCGGCGGTGGATGTACAGGCAGCAGGAGGCAGTGCACGGGCAGAGGCAGAGCAGCAGCAGCAACATGGTGGGAGACATGAAGGCTCGGGGCTTTCGACATCGGAGGGGCGGCCATCGGCCGGAGGGCAGAGGGACCCAGGACAGAGAGTGTCTTCCGTGTGGCAGCGGTTGGGCCACGCCATAGGTGCGGAGCGGCGGCGGGCGGAAGAGGCACGGCTCACAATGGTCAGGGCGGAGAACTCCATGCGGAGGGCCCTGAGGCGGGCCGAGTGCCTCGAGGCAATCCGCAGGGGGTTGGAGGAGGACACAGCGTCGTCCCTGCAGACCCTTGGGGCAATGGAACTGGACCGCCTCCGGGACATCGAACAGGAGTTCGATGATGCCCTGGCCCGGGACACCACGGAGTGAGCCGCTGGACTTGCCCGCCGCCTTTGTATATAGTTCTTTAGTTTTAGGTTTCCTTTCTTTCTAATTATGATTTGGAGTCGACGGACACTGCTCCACTTTTTGTATATAGTTGATTTTTAGGTAGGTTTTTTAGTAGGTTTCCTTTGTTCAGTTGGGCTCATGGACCCTTGGTAGTTTTTTATACGGACATGCATGTTTTTTTTTTCTCATTCACATTGTAGTTAGTTTTCTTTCTTTAGCATTCTTCATTTTTTTAAATACAATTTTGTTAGCATACTTCAATGTGTGGTATCATCTCATTGGTTTCATGCATGTCATGTTGTGTGTTTTCCCATTATATTGCAAACATTGTGTGTGACGGATATGGCTCCATTAGCTTCATGAACATTGGGGATGTAACATGTGATTTCCATTTCCATGTGGGTGAATGGGTTACTTGGTAGGGCTTTTTGGATGTGGAGGCTGTCCATTACGCACATGATTGGGGATTGTGAGCACCTGGTGGAGGCTGCCCCTGCACTGCTGGGGCGTGGGGGTGGTGGTAGACATGAGTGGGGGCCTGCTGGAGGCTGCCCATGGTGGCAGGGGGGTGGGGGTGGTGGGAGACATGAGTGAGGGCCTGGTGGAGGCTGCCCATGGTGGCAGGGGGGTGGGGGTGGTGGGAGACATGAGTGGGGGCCTGGTGGAGGGTGACCCTGGATGCTGGGGGGTGGGGGTGCAGGGGGACATGAATGGGGGCCTGGTGGAGGATGCCCATGGTGGCAGGGGGGTGGGGGCGGTGCGAGACATGGGTGGGGGCCTGGTGGAGGCTGCCCCTCGTGGCTGGGGGGTGGGGGTGGTGGGAGACATGAGTGGGGGCCTGGTGGAGGCTGCCCCTGGTGGCTGGGGGGTGGGGGTGGTGGGAGACATGAGTGGGGGCCTGCTGGAGGCTGCCCCTGGTGGCTGGGGGGTGGGGGTGGTGGGAGACATGAGTGGGGGCCTGGTGGAGGCTGCCCATGGTGGCAGGGGGGTGGGGGTGGAGGGAGACATGAGTGGGGGCCTGGTGGAGGCTGCCCCTGCACTGCTGGGGGGTGGGGGTGGTGGGAGACATGAGTGGGGGCCTGCTGGAGGCTGCCCCTGGTGGCTGGGGTGTGGGGGTGGTGGGAGACATGAGTGGGGGCCTGTTGGAGGCTGCCCGTGGTGGCAGGGGGGTGGGGGTGGTGGGGGTCATGGGTGGGGGCCTGGTGGAGGCTGCCCCTGGTGGCTGGGGGGTGGGGGTGGTGGGAGACCTGAGTGGGGGCCTGGTGGAGGCTGCCCCTGGTGGCTGGGGTGTGGGTGGTGGGAGACATGAGTGGGGGCCTGGTGGAGGCTGCCCCTGGTGGCTGGGGGGTGGGGGTGGTGGGACACATGAGTGGGGGCCTGGTGGAGGGTGACCCTGGATGCTGGGGGGGTGGGGGTGCAGGGGGACATGAGTGGGGGCCTGGTGGAGGATGCCCATGGTGGCAGGGGGGTGGGGGTGCTGGGAGACATGAGTGGGGGCCTGGTGGAGGCTGCCCATGGTGGCAGGGGGGTGGGGGTCGTGGTAGACATGAGTGGGGGCCTGGTGGAGGCTGCCCATGGTGGCAGGGGGGTGGGGTGGTGGGAGACATGAGTGGGGGCCTGCTGGAGGCTGCCCATGGTGGCAGGGGGGTGGGGGTGGTGGGAGACATGAGTGGGGGCCTGGTGGAGGGTGACCCTGGATGCTGGTGGGTGGGGGTGCAGGGGGACATGAGTGGGGGCCTCGTGGAGGATGCCCATGGTGGCAGGGGGGTGGGGGTGTTGGGAGACATGGGTGGGGGCCTGGTGGAGGCTGCCCCTGGTGGCTCGGGGGTGGGGGTGGTGGGAGACATGAGTGGGGGCCTGGTGGAGGCTGCCCCTGGTGGCTGGGGGGTGGTGGGAGACATGAGTGGGGGCCTGCTGGAGGCTGCCCCTGGTGGCTGGGGGGTGGGGGTGGTGGGAGACATGAGTGGGGGCCTGGTGGAGGCTGCCCATGGTGGCAGGGGGGTGGGGGTGGTGGGAGACATGAGTGGGGGCCTGGTGGAGGCTGCCCCTGGTGGCTGGGGGGTGGGGGTGGTGGGAGACATGAGTGGGGGCCTGGTGGAGGCTGCCCCTGGTGGCTGGGGGGTGGGGGTGGTGGGAGACATGAGTGGGGGCCTGCTGGAGGCTGCCCCTGGTGGCTGGGGGGTGGGGGTGGTGGGAGACATGAGTGGGGGGCCTGGTGGAGGCTGCCCATGGTGGAAGGGGGGTGGGGGTGGTGGGAGACATGAGTGGGGGCCTGGTGGAGGCTGCCCCTGCACTGCTGGGGGGTGGTGGGAGACATGAGTGGGGGCCTGCTGGAGGCTGCCCCTGCACTGCTGGGGGGTGGGGGTGGTGGGAGACATGAGTGGGGGCCTGGTGGAGGCTGCCCCTGGTGGCTGGGGGGTGGGGGTGGTGGGAGACATGAGTGGGGGCCTGCTGGAGGCTGCCCATGGTGGCAGGGGGGTGGGGGTGGTGGGATACATGGGTGGGGGCCTGGTGGAGGCTGCCCCTGGTGGCTGGGGGGTGGGGCTGGTGGGAGACATGAGTGGGGGCCTGGTGGAGGCTGCCCCTGGTGGCTGGGGGGTGGGGGTGGTGGGAGACATGAGTGGGGGCCTGGTGGAGGGTGACCCTGGATGCTGGGGGTGGGGGTGCAGGGGGACATGAGTGGGGACCTGGTGGAGGATCCCCATGGTGGCAGGGGTGTGGGGGTGGTGGGAGACATGAGTGGGGGCCTGGTGGAGGCTGCCCATGGTGGCAGGGGGGTGGGGGTGGTGGTAGACATGAGTGGGGGCCTGGTGGAGGCTGCCCATGGTGGCAGGGGGGTGGGGGTGGTGAGAGACATGAGTGGGGGCCTGGTGGAGTCTGCCCATGGTGGTAGGGGGGTGGGGGTGGTGGGAGACATGAGTGGGGGCCTGGTGGAGGGTGACCCTGGATGCTGGGGGGTGGGGGTGCAGGGGGACATGAGTGGGGGCCTGGTGGAGGATGCCCATGGTGGCAGGGGGGTGGGGGTGGTGGGAGACATGAGTGGGGGCCTGGTGGAGGCTGCCCATGGTGGCAGGGGGGTGGGGGTGGTAGGAGACATGAGTGGGGGCCTGGTGGAGGCTGCACATGGTGGCAGGGGGGTGGGGGTGGTGGGAGACATGAGTGGGGGCCTGGTGGAGGCTGCCCCTGCACTGCTGGGGGGTGGGGGTGGTGGGAGACATGCATTGTTGATCAGTAGTGCAAGGTGACATGTGGGTTGGCTGGGGGCATGCCCATGGTGGATGGGCTGCCTGCGGGACATGGGCAGGGGTGCAGGGTAGTCCCCCGTGGTGTGGGCTGCCTGCAGGGGCCGTGGAGGTTGTGGAGCGTACACCTGGGAGGACCCACAAGGCCAATTCACGTGTAGTACTCCCCAGAACCCCTGAAATACATATTCCCTGCTGGTATCGCGTGTGGAACTTCCCGCGCACCCCTGAAATACACGTACCCTGATGAGGAACTTCCCGCGCACCCCTGAAATACACATACCTTGCTGAAATCACGTGTGGAACTTCCCGCGCACCCCTGAAATACACGTACCCTGCTCGCACTGGGCCAATCGCGTGTGGAACTTCCCGCGCACCCCTGAAATACACGTACCCTGCTCGCACTGGGACTATCGCGTGTGTAACTTCCCACGCACCCCTGAAATATACGTACCCTGATGGAATCGCGTGTGGAACTTCCCGCGCACCCTGAAATACACGTACCCTGCTCGCACTGGGCCAATCGCGTGTGGAACTTCCCGCGCACCCCTGAAATACACGTACCCTGCTCGCACTGGGCCAATCGCGTGTGGAACTTCCCGCGCACCCCTGAAATACACGTACCCTGCTCGCACTGGGCCAATCGCGTGTGGAACTTCCCGCGCATCCCTGAAATACACGTACCCTGCTCGCACTGGGCCAATCGCGTGTGGAACTTCCCGCGCACCCCCGAAATACACGTACCCTGCTCGCACTGGGACTATCGTGTGTGTAACTTCCCGCGCACCCCTGAAATACACGTACCCTGATGGAATCGCGTGTGGAACTTCCCGCGCACCCCTGAAATACACATACCTTGCTCGCACTGGGCCAATCGCGTGTGGAACTTCCCGCGCACCCCTGAAATACACGTACCCTGCTAGCACTGGGCCAATCGCGTGTGGAACTGCCCGCGCACCCCTGAAATACACGTACCCTGCTCGCACTGGGACTATCGCGTGTGTAACTTCCCGCGCACCCCTGAAATATACGTACCCTAATGGAATCGCGTGTGGAACTTCCCGCGCACCCCTGAAATACACGTACCCAGCTCGCACTGGGCCAATCGCATGTGGAACTTCCCGCGCAACCCTGAAATACACGTACCCTGCTCGCACTGGGCCAATCGCGTGTGGAACTTCCCGCGCACCCCTGAAATACACGTACCCTGCTCGCACTGGGCCAATCGCGTGTGGAACTTCCCGCGCACCCCTGAAATACACGTACCCTGCTCGCACTGGGACTATCGCGTGTGTAACTTCCCACGCACCCCTGAAATACACATATCCTGATGGAATCGCGTGTGGAACTTCCCGCGCACCCCTGAAATACACGTACCCTGCTCACACTGGGCCAATCGCGTGTGGAACTTCCCGCGCACCCCTGAAATACACGTACCCTGCTCGCACTGGGACTATCACGTGTGTAACTTCCCGTGCACCCCTGAAATACACGTACCCTGATGGAATCGCGCGTGGAAATTCCCGCGCACCCCTGAAATACACGTACCCTGCTGAAATCGCGTGTGGAACTTCCCGCGCACCCCTGAAGTACACATGCCTTGCTGTAATCACGTGTGGAACTTCCGGCGCACCCCTGAAATCCACATACCCGGCCAAATCGCGTGTGACACTTCCCGCGCACCCCGGTATACACGCACACGTATTTTTTGTCAGCGGGTCCGTGTTTGTGGGTACCCCTTTGCACGTCATTTGTCCTGGAGAGCCACAGTATGGGACATTCATCATGGCAGTATATAGGTGCTATTGGTTGGCGCACCTTTTGGCGCACATTTCTTACAGCCGCAGAGACGCTACCGCCTGCTTTCTTGTGGCGGTCGTGTTTGTGTCTGTGCGCTGGTTTGAGCGTGCGCTTTTTTGCCCTATTCTTTTCCATGAATACGTGTTGTAGGCGAGCGTGTGGGCGTTTCGCGCACTTGTGCCCTGTACTTCACCCGTGACGCCCACGTTTTGGCAAGTTGTTCCCCATTCCGAGTGTTACGCCCGTGTTCCGCCTACTTTTGTTGCGTGCGCCGCGCTATGTGCGATTTTCACTCTGGCCTGTGCGATTTTCGCTGTGACCTGGCGCACGCTGTTAGATGGCCTGTGCGCCAACGTGCGCCGCGCACTTTTTTATCGCACATCCGCTGGTTTTCTCGCGCACGGACTTCCATGAATCGATGTGCGCTGCTTTTCGTGCGATTTTCGCTCTTGCACTGCGATTTTCGCTATTCCACTGCGATTCGCACATTTTTGCCCACTTGCGCCGCGCTAATTATTCCATGAATCGGCCTGTCAGTATCTCCATCTGAATTTCAAGAGTGATTATTAGCGCACAGATATCCAGCTTCGAATCCACAAATTAATCCTGATATTCAATGAGGTGTGTTTTCATAGATCCATTTGTAATCAAATACAGAATGGATATTTTCTTAAATTTAACAAGTGGCAAGGCTGGGCACACAGTACACATTGAACATGCTGCCATGTGGTTGTCATATGCTTCACAAGAGTTGTAGCAAAACATAGCACAACACAAGGGCATTTATTTTGCAATGGCAGTAAAAGGCATTGTTTTTTTGGCTGATTCATGGAATTATTTGCGCCGAAAAACGGGATTTGTACGCCATTCTGCCCGCAAATCCCCGTATAACAAATGGGGATTTGTGGACAGAATGGCGCACACATCCCCGTTTTTCGGCGCAAATAATTCCATGAATCAGCCCCTTTGTGTTTAGGTCTTCTTTACACAATAAAATTACATCAGCCACTTTTGAATGTTTTGAGACACGATAGCATGCCACAATTCCATGAACAAAGTCGGGTCCTAGGAGCCACACTAAAGTGAGTTAGGCTAAATGGGCAAGCAGATTTGTGTTGCTGTCCAGTGTCTCATGTGAAAATGAATGCAGATTTCTATAGTAGGCAATGCTGCAGTGAAGTGTTCACAGTTAGGAAAAGTATACGTATTCAATATTATAGTTGATTGTCCACAATGCTACTTTGTAATGCCTCCTCAGCGACAAAAAAACATTGTACAGAATCTATGGAAGATCACTCAGAGCAAGGCAGCCAGTTTGGCCATTCGTTTCAATCCTGGCACCCCATCACTCGTCCTCTTCCCTCTTTTCTTTGGCTCCTGGTCAGAGCATGCATCAGCATTAAAGTTCACTGCCTCATGCCCAGACTCTATTGGAAAGAACGCCACATGTATTTGTGAGACAAGGTTAAGAGATCCTTAGTGACTAGGTCCTTGAGATTGCTGATCTCTTGGAGGATGGTAACCTCTGTTTCAAGAAAAAAGTAAGGTGGCACGACACTGGACTCACAATGTGTCTGCCACTGAAACAATCTTACAATCACCATAACATCTGGAAAACACTCCTTCAGATCCAAAAAGAAATGAAAACCTTTCTCTTCTGGGAATAGTTTTGTCTTGATCAGTGATGACCCTTTCTTTAGTGATAGATTTGTCTATAGAAGGAACCTGAGCTGATCTGACTTAACCTGATCTGACCTGATCACCCTGTCCTTTTGTAATTTGTCAATATGCTCTGATCTAAACTTACTACCAAAGTGGCTCTTCCATCTGATGACTTGTACTTTAGTTTTTGCCCTCTGTGGCTGATTGCATGCACTGCACTTAGTGTCCTGCTTTTTTTGTCCATGCACTTATTTATTTTCTCTTTTTTTTTATTTCCTTTGCGCTTTACTGATCAGACTACTTCCAAACCCTGGGAAAGATCACATTTCCCCATTTCCATTTCCAATGCTTCTTTTTTTTTTATTTCCCATGCATTTTACTCATCATAATGCTAATGTATTTATTAATTTATGTACAGGAGGATCAATGCTCTATTGATCACAAAAGAGCGTACAATAGATAAGGAATCAAGTTTTAAGGGAAGCAGTGAGCTTCCTACAACGGGGTGAGTTTGAGGGATATTCTGACCAGGTTGTGAAGGGGAGTAAATGGAACAGTCACCGGGTATAAAACAGATAACAAATTGATTAAGGACAACCAACATTGGACATTATTAAGTGCAGGTAGATGAAATGTAAATCTGTCCCTGTTTCACATCATTTCAGAGCGTGCACATCCATCCATCATTTAATGGCAGAGAGACAGTTGGAAATATTGATAGAGAGATCAGTAGAGAGAGGAAAAGAGAAGAAGATTTGGGTGTCGTCCATGAAGTGTTGGTAAGAGAACCCAAAGGAGCAGATTAGTGCCCTACGAGCAGAGGTGTTTAGTGTAAAGAGGAGCAGACCCATACGAGCAGAGGTGTTTAGTGTAAAGAGGAGCAGACCCAAGAAAAAGTCTTGTGGAACACTCACAGTTAGAGTAGTAAGGTGAGAGGTGTTGTTGCTCCAGGAGACAGACAATTGGTGAGGTGCAATGTAGGACTAAATACAGGCAAGGGCTTGATCATAAATACCAAGAAGAAAGAGAGTATCATGGATATTAGAGTAGTCAACAGTGTCAAAGACAGCAGAAAGGTCAAGGAGAATTAGGATATAGGAGAGGTTGGAGTGCTTAGCAGAGGAGATGTAGTTGGACAATTTGATAAGAGCAGTTTCCATGGAGTGACAGGAGTGGAAACCTGCTTGTAGGGGGTCTCGAAGGTTGTGGATGTCTATGAAATAAAATAGTTAAGACATTTGAACACAAAGCTTTCAAGAACTTTAGAGTAGTGTGGAAGGAGAGACAAAGAGTAAAGCTAGCCGGTAGGTTGGGGTTGCTTGTTTCTGAAGCATGGGAAGATCACCTTTCTCTATTTCCGCTTCCCTTGCTCCTTTTTTTATTTCCTGTGCACTTCACTGATACGAATGTTTCTAAAGCTTGGGAAAGATCAGCTTTCCCTCCCCCCTTCCCTTGCTTTGGTGTCACTAGGAAGCAACTGTGTTTGCAATTGATGCCATATAGAACTGAAAGGAACAAACAAACAAACACACACATAAAGCAATAATAGAACAATGGATAAATAAATGGGGAATTGTAATCGCCAGTGCCACTTGGTGAACTCTTTGCCCTGCATCTTGGTGAGCTAACTAAGTATTCACTTCTTTTTGTATTGTATATACACCTAAAATAAAACTAATTTCACAACTCCAATCTTTCAGCTGTGTGGTACACATTGCAATTCACCATGCCCATGTGAATGGATTTAGCCATATCTAAAGTGTGACCTAATTTAACAACCGTAGTGAATACCATCAGCATAATGTGCCTAGATGTTGTTTTTGGGGGATCGCGAGAAAAGCAGTATGTGAACACGCTAGAATCAGAAGTCTAATTGAAGCAGACACTGCAATGGTCATGCTCACAACCACAAAAGTAACACAAAACAAAAATCCAAAATAACTTCCAATTAGATAATGTCTAAATACCTCCAGTACATGTTTATTACATAGTGATGAACACTGGCTCAATATCTTTTTTCCAAAAATTGGATAAGCCGTTGCTAAACACTCCACATTGTTTTTGGCCGAGTTGCATAAATACAAGGAAAAGGACATTGGTCATTAAAAGGGATCACACGTTAAGAGTTGGAGGGGATACCTAATTTTCTGTGTATCAGTTCCCATTGGGTTCTAAAGCCATGTCTGAATCTGAACCGTAGCTTTTACATGCCTAATATACTGTATGTTAAGCACTATATAAATAATATTAATTGAAAAACGAATGAAATAATAGGAGCTAATTTAGCAAAAGAATGCCAGTGCAAGTGGATAGAAATGGGACTGTTTACTGTTACTGAAGACATCCGTCTACTGTAGCCCACTGTTCCTCTACGGTCCACTGTATTGAATTGCTATGAACCAGGAGTACAACTCCTTTGATGAAATCGGCGGCGAAGGTTTTTGCTGATCACACACTGGCCATCAGTCTTTTGCGTGCAATGCATACATAGAAAGTATGCAAATTACAATTACTATTACAAAGTATGACAACATTGAGACTATCTGTTACAAGAAAAGAAACCAATAAACAACTGTACAAATAAATAAATCACTAGAAAATAAAATCCCAATTCAGATATTAAATTACTAATGAGTCCTATGCAGTGGCCTTAAGAATCTTACTGAAGACATGCATACATTTGGCAACCATGTAATTATGTCATTAATTGGTGGGTCGGAACGTGCAGTATATTCTCAAGAGTAATAACCTCCCTCCTTACTGGCACTATTATGCTGAAGATACACTAGCACGTTACTAATTATGCAGTCAGTTAATGAATTCCATTCTGGACTGTTCATTCTCACGAGTTATTTTTCAAATCAGCCAGTTGAATAGTCTCCAATCCTGACTTTTCATTTGTGCCATGCTCAGATTTTATTTCGTAAAGTCTCCAGTGGGTCACGATTTACTATTTTACAGCCATATGAGATGAGAGCCTTTCTTTTATGTTTTGTTCTGTTAAGTTATGTTATTGTGCATTTGTATAGCGCTTTATATACCATTGGTATGATCTCAAAGCGATGTGGGTTGAACACCCTCGGGGACCATAGTCCAGGTCAGTGACGAGAGTAGGGTAGTAAATAGTGCTTGGTTGCACTCAGTATGTGTGCAGCCAGTGCGATTAATGCAGTGTGTAGCTGCATTCTAATGCTAGAGTGGTGTAGAGGTTTGGTGATATCAATTGAATGTGTGCAACCAGGACGTTGAAATCGGAGTCTGCAAGCTGGCAGCGCTGGAGCTTGTGCATGGGATTATGTGTGCAGCTATGTCAATTTTCTTGTGGGGTATATCATAGCTGCATTCAAAAGAGTGTTGAGGTGTACATGGAGTTATATAAGTATGTATGCAGCTAGGCCGAAATGATTGAGGAGTTTAGCTGCATTCTATTGTTTGTTGGTGCATAAGCGAGTGTGAGCATATTGGTATGTTTGAGTGTCTGTGTGGATTGATGGCAGACCCCTATTCCTGGTTACCTTCCAGTGCCTGCAGAGTCGACCATATCAATTTTAGAGGTTCGGAGCCTTGGTTCTCTGAGAGAGATTCTCTGTTTAGTGTACTGTTTGTTGTGGTTACAAGGCTTGAGGTTGTCTTTCCCTGCTTGGAAGTATCATCAGTAATGAGTTGCTATTCCTAATCCTGGTTGGGTTAGTGACGTTGTATGTCTATGGTCTCCCCATGTCTCCTTCAGTCTGCCATTGTTTTTTGGGTGATACATTCTTGTTGGGCGGTTACATCCAGTTCTGTTCTATCGGACAACAAGTACTAACTTGATTCGATGACTGGTGTTAAGTGGACCCATGGTTCAGTATCAGTGACTGCAATAGCTTATAGGATGACATCTTCTCAGTGTGCATTTACTTCAGTTCTGTTCAGTTCTGTTCTATTGGACATACGAGTACATTCTAGGTATTATGATTGACACTCGATTAACCCGAAGGCCCAGTAACAGATCAGTTCATGATGTTAGTGGTGTGTCTGACTGGCATTGTAACATGCAGCGACGGGTGGAGTGACAGTGACATTTGTGATGTTATCAATGCCATTTGTGATGTCATCTTTGATGTCCTGGTTGTTAGTCTTAGCAGTGCACGGTGGTGGCGCGAGTTATGGTTGCTCAGCTTATCATAACTGGTGAATTTCTGAGGTTTTTAAGTTTTCTTGTAACCATAACGACCCTTTAACAATGTGCTTTCATTGAATTTCATAGGTTTTTATTAGTGCAACTTAACCATAACGTCCTTTTAACAAAGTTTTTTCATTGAATTTAATAGGTTTTTATTAGTGCAACTTAACCATCAAGTCCCTTTAACAAAGTTTTTTCAGTGAATTGTATAGGTTTTTATTGGTGCAACTTCACCATAACATGTCTTTAACAATGTGTTTTTCAGAGAATTCCACGGGTCTTTACCCGTGCATGCTATTTTTCTACAACTTACTAATATCATATTTACCCCAATATAGCAACTTTTTTGTTCAATTTACAATGTTTCACCCTAAAACTCTACCATTTCCCACCTTCTAGCATCATGTTTAACACTTCTATACGTTTTCCACAGTTTTTGCGTCCATTGACGTCGGCGAACTTCTGGACAGTGCACGTGACCATGAGCTTGCGTGCGGCATGATGACGTGTCCATGAACCTGTTTGCACTTTACGTTTGGGTCCTTGCTTCGAGGACAATTCCAAACTGTGCATAGGAGGTAGACCCCAACCCCCTTCAACTGAATGAATAGGAGGTAGGCCCCACCCCTCCCAAACTGAATGCAGATAACTTGTCAGGTTGATCAATAACTCTAGTACTGCAAAAATCAGAATTTGTATTTGTATTTGTTTATTATTTGTATCACGCACCTAACCCTGAGGTAACTGGGTGCTGGAAAACTTCAGTAAGTTACAGGAATACATACAGAAGACATCAACAGTTGAGTCGACCATGGTTACAGGTAGGTCTAGAAGTCAATAAATACACAGAAATCAAAAACGGTGAAGATAATAAATACAGTTGGCAGCATAGAATCAAAGACAATGAGGACATGACTACAGAGAAGCTGGAAGCCTCTGTAGTAGTAGAATCAACTAGGCCTTCAGGTGTTAGACTTATCTGTGAGCCAGCTCTTTACTCTAGATCTGAAAGCACAGAAGGAAGGTTCCGTTCTGATGATGGGATGCAAGGAGTTCCAATAATTGGCAGCTTGGACAGGGAAGCTGGCACCTCCTGCAGTTTTTATGTTAAACCTTGGAACTGAGAGGAGATGTGTTTGGGAGAATCTGGTGGGGCAGGCTGGTTGGTATTTGGAGAACTTGTCTGACAAGTATCTAGGAGCAGAATTTGACACACATTTGTGGGTGATTGCCAGGCCGTGTAGTGTTATTCTATCGCACACTGGGAGCCAGTTAGATTTCTGTCTCAGGCTCGAGATGTGACTGAATTTAGGAATGTCTAGTGCTGATTTTAAGTAGTTGTTTTGTAGGGCCTGGAGTTTGTTGCAATTCAGCTGAGAGGATCTTAGGAATAGCGTGTTGCAATAGTCTATCTTAGAGAGCGCTAAGGCTCTAGCTAGCGTCATGCAACTAGTGGGGGACAAGTAAGATTTACAGGCATTGATCTACTTGTTAGTGTAGGCTGTTGATGAGGCAATGGAGCTGACTTGTTTCTTTAAGGACAAGGTTGAGTCAAGATAAACTCCTAGTCTTTTTATTTCCTTTGCAACTTTAATCGGTTTCCTGTCAATATTGAAGGACATATATCACGGGTCAAGTTTTTTTAAATGAGCCAGCGTGCTGACAATCAAGAGCTCTGTTTTTTCGTCATTGAGGGAGAGGCTGTGGGCAACCATCCGTGCCTGCATTTCTAAGTAGATGTTGTTAATTTACTTAGAGTCATCTTCATAGCATCCTGACAACATGATGAGAACCTGGGTGTCATCTGCACAATTTCTTGCAGATGACACCCATGTTGTCAAGGCAGTCGAAGAGGAGCTTCGTGAAAATGTTGTACAGCGTTGGTGAGATGCATGAGCCTTGGGGCACCCCACAGTGGATGGGGATCGGATATGCCGAGGCTGAGGGTGAGAAGTCTCTGGTGGTGGGGTAGGATAAGAAGGATTTAATCCAATTGGAAGCATTGGTAGGAGAAGGTTGCTGCTGTGGTCAAATGTTCAGAGAGGATCTGGTGATTTACCAGGTCAAATGCAGCTAAGAGGTCTAACAAGAGAAGGATGGCTAGTTTGCCTTTGTCTTTAGCCTCATCGATCTGTATTTTCAGGTCCAGAGGGGAGTCTCAGTCCCATGTTCAGGCCGAAAACCAGATTGTTGGAGGCCAAGTAAGTTATTGTCCTCCAAATGTTTCTGGATTTGCACATATGCAACTCTGTTAAGAATTTTTAGAAGGAAGGGGACTGTTGTGATAGGCCTATAGTTTGTTGGTATATTAGGGGCTAGAGTGTTTTTTTTTTAAGAGGGGCATGACCCATGCCTCTTTGAGGTTGTTAGGGACGTGGCTGGCATTAAATGAGGAATTTATCACAGTGGCGATGAAGGGGGACATCTCTTTGGCAACTTCCTTGATGATGGGAGCCGGGCAGATATCTCTTAGACATCTTGAAGGCTTTAGGCCTCTGATGATGTCTTCTACTTCTTTAGGAGTGATCAGAGAGAATGCAAATGGTGGGCAGAGTGGGGCTTGTTGCTTGGGAGAGTGCTTAAAGGATGTACTACTCGAGAGACTATTCTTTTTGGCTTCTATTTTAGTTTGGAGAGAAGCTATTTTGTCAGCTAGGGCTTGTGTTTTAGCACACCAGTCTGCATCCTTTGTGCAATCCCCTGACGGCAGAGCTGGGGATTCCAGATCTCTCACGATGAGTCCTTGATTTAGCGTTGAGGATTCTATTATTGTAAGTTTTTTTTTTGGTGGTGAGTATGGCAGTTTTGTAAGAGGCAGCTGCTAAGTTGTACAGTGCTTTATTGTGAGAAGTGGGTGATTCACGCCAGGTAGATTCCGCCATTCTTTTTTCATTCCTCAAGATTTTTTGTTCTGGCGTGAACCATTTGTTGAGGTGGGCAGTTGGATTGACTTATTTTAGTTTGAGTGGTGCGATATTGTTTAAGGCTGACTCTAAGTTATTGTTGTAAAGGTCGACTAGTGTAGATGGTATTATCCAAGATGGTATTGATAAATGGACATAGGTTGGGCAGTGTTATGCTCCGGGAGTTCCTGGAAAGAGATGGGGGGGAGATAATTGGGAGGTGGGTGTGGGGTCCCCTGGATTTCATAGGATATATAGTGGTTTGTCCATGCAATCGGTTCATTCCAAAGTATTTTAATAGAGCAGTTGAGGTCAGACAGCCAATCTAGGGTTTGACCCTTGACATGTGTGGGCTCCGTGATTCGGTGCTTAAAGCCAAGCTGGGAGATGGAATTTTCAAAAGTTAGGACGTTGGTATCATTAGGGTCCTGGAATCCAAGGTTAATATCTCCAAGTAGTATGATTTGAGAGCCTAGTTTCACATTGGCTGTTAGGAGGCCTGTGATGTCTTCCTCAAAAGAGGAGATAGGACCTGGGGGCCGGTAGATGAGGTGCAAGAGGATGGTTTGGGAGGCCGTTAGAGGGAATTTAGCTGATAAGAGCTCAGCAGATGCTATGCTGGTGAGGGTGGTATCTCTGAGGCCCAGGTGGGTATTTACAATAAAGGCAAGTCCTCCTCCTCTGCCTGAGTTTCTGGCAGCTCTGATAATAGTGAAACCCTCTAGGGGGGTTTTGGAGAGTGGAGGGCCTGCCGCCTGGGGGAGCCAGGTTTCTGTGATGGCAAGAAAGTCCAGGCCGTTTTCAGAGATGATGTCTGCAATATTGGGTTCATGGGCAACTAAGGATTGTGCATTGATCAGTGCACCTTTAATGGAAGGTGGAATTATTGAGGGAGTTGGTCCACCCCCCGCTTGTTGAAGCTGTAGATGATGGGTCCCTAGAACAGGCGGCGGCAGTAGGTAGGTTATGTTTCTCTGTAGATACTACTGAATGAGTGGTTAGCAAATGCTTTTTCAGATTTGGAAGTGGGGGTTGATGAGGCCATATTGTGGGCGTTGTATGATTGGTGAATCGAGATCCTAGTTGCTTGTTTCTGATATTCACAGGACATGGCCTTAGCGGTGTAGGGGGTGTGGCAAATCGTTGGATCCATTGTGTGGGACTGAGTAGGTTGGTAGGGGTATCCCTGGAATAGAATTGTAATGCCTGGAAGGCCAGAACAAGCACATTATAGCGTGGCATATATTTATGGGGTCAGAATGCCTTGAGCAAAAGAGGGCATGTTAGGTAGCATACATTTATTATAGATACCAACATTCTAGGCTCGAAAGTGAACAGGAGCTAAGTTCTGATAAAAAAAATATAGATCGGGCTACCATTTTGTAATGACCAGACATTCAGAATAAGACATAGTCAGGCAGATCCTAAAATGGTTTCTAGAAATACAAAATGGACGTAAATCATGATGATGTAAATGAATCATTTTTTATAAACAGTTCATTGAAAGTTCTGTAGACAAGGACATACTGTCTGGACTTCCTGGCAGTAATTTTGACATTGATGAGCGGGGGCAGCCATGTAGTGATTCAAGGAAAGGTAGCAATTAGTACAGTTGGGCAGCTAGGAACAGTTGTTGGGTTTACAGGCAGTGCACACAGCTGATGCCCATACTTGGACTCCTGGGACAGGGAGACATGGTGCTGCCTGTCAACATGATCTCAAGGATGATGTCAGAAATGTTCTTTCTTGACACATCAAAGGATTCATTTTAAAGTTCTAGTGTATCTCACACAAATTTAGTTAGTTGCATGCGTAAGTATGACATGGGTACCTGGTGAGTGGCATTCCCGCCAACCAACCCTGAGAGGGGAGAGGGTTTGTCTTTAATTATAAAGACCAATAACAATGGTTTGTGTTTTATTTATTAAATTAAACCAGCCTTGATACAGTATATAAGGGGGCTAAATACATAACTTATTTGATAACTGTCAGAGTTCCTGCTGTATGCTGTCTGCTTGCTGTGAAACACTAGGAAAAGACAGATGAACTACCCCTCTCTAGAGGTCCCTTTCGCACAACAGGCAGGAGGATCGGAATCTACTGTGACATTTAGTATATTAACCACCTACTTCCACTTTGACACTTCTCTATGTCACAAACATTGTGTAACAATTCTCTTTATTATTCTTGTTTTTAAAACATTGTAAAAAAACATGTCATTATTTACTTAATATTCAGCATTCACCACTTACTTACAACACTTTACTAAACTAATGGGGTAACTTAGTCTTGCTTATAACACAACAATCAGTTGGTTATGCAAAAGAGATAGGGAAAACATTTTGTGTTCCCTAGTTGATTGAAATATGTTTTGGCCCTTCTTGCATGTACTACACCCTCTCAAAGGCTGTCACTCAGTTCAATTATTGGGCCATCTTCAGGACAAAGCAGTTATTCAGGAAATTCAATTCCGTTCCCCAGTGGTAGATCTTCTGATCTAATAACAATACATACAAAACCTTGTTTAATAACACTATATAGTCAATGGAGTGCCAAAGGGGCAGTGTTTTAGAGGTGATGTTTTATTTGTTATGTGAAAAAAACGACCCGATCACTGACCTGCTGTCCACACAATACTGTTCGGGATGTCTGAGAACACACATTGACTTGTGTTGTTTTGGCTTCAAGTTCTTTTAGTGACCTAGGAAAACCAGAGCATTGTTTTTAACTCAATTTGTTTCTTACATTAATTAGTTTTAATTTTTATTGCAAATGTTTGTGCTTGACTTACGTATTAGCAGTACCACGACTGCATATTTGCGTGTCAGCTTCTCTCCACCTCAGTTTAGATGGTGGAAATAGTTACTTATAAGTAGCACTCTCTTTACTTCAGTGCAAACTCAGGTTCTGCCAAAAAGATTTTATATATATATATATATATATATATATATATATATATATATATATATATATATATATATATATTCTGTAAAAAACGTTGTTAAAGGGACGTTATGGTTAAGTTGCGCTACTAAAAACCTATGAAATTCAGTAAGAAAACTTTGTTAAATGGACGTTATGGTTAAGTTGCGCTACTAAAAACCTATGAAATTCAGTGAAAAAACATTGTTAAAGGGATGTTATGGTTCAAAGTAAAACCGAAAAACCCCTGAAATTCAGCAGTTATGGTAAGATAAGCAACCATAACTCGCGCCGCCACCGTGCACTGCTAAGACTAACACCCAGGACATCAAAGATGACATCACAAATGTCATTGATGACATCACTGATGACATCACATGTGCATTTACTTTTCATGAAAACTCTGTAGAAGGGATTCTTATTGTAATATTGACAAAAAAGTGTCAAGGATCATTGGAATAAATATCATGAGCTAATTAGTGCATTAAGGAATATGTTGATATACATAGCATTCTATTATGAAGTTCTATCCAGTATACTAAGCTATTCATGCAGAAACATAAGCAGTGTGTGCAGCATAAATGATGAAGGTGCAATATTCATAATCTTGCCATGTTGAATACTGAAATGATAACTGCTTTTTTATTTTTGCATAATGTGAAACATGTAATAGATAGCTAATAAAACCCAAGTACTACATTATTGCATTACTGCACACCAAACACAAACAGACAATAACACATACAAATAGAGCATATACAGGGATAGTGAAGTAAACAAAAAAACAGCAGTATTACCCGACAATTTTCATAACGTAACTGATTATCTTCATGTACAGAAATGATTGCTCTGCTTCAAAGCTACTACTTCCCTATGTATAACTATCACATATTGTGACTAGACCCCAGTGAAAGTAGTGTACGTGCAATGTGTACAAATATGAACATATTCAGGGAAAGTACAGTAATAAAAAAACAACAGAACTATAACACAGTGTTGATAAACGTACTAATCATCTTCATATATAGAAAGCATTGTTGTCTTCCAAGACTGTGTTTTCTCCCTTGTATATGGTTCATATGCTTTGAGTGGACCCTAAGTGAATTACTGTAAGAACATATTTGTAGTATAAGTCTACATAGTACTTTGTATTATAGTATAGTGAATTTGTAGTTCCTGATTGTAACTGGCCTAGATACATCAGTAAAGGAAAAAAGAGGAAGCCAGACATGTGATGTCATCAGTGATGTCATCAATGACATTTGTGATGTCATCTTTGATGTCCTGGGTGTTAGTCTTAGCAGTGCACGGTGGCGGCGCGAGTTATGGTTGCTTATCTTACCATAACTGCTGAATTTCAGGTGTTTTTCGGTTTTACTTTGAACCATAACGTCCCTTTAACAACGTTTTTTCACTGAATTTCATAGGTTTTTAGTAGCACAACTTAACCATAACGTCCCTTTAACAAAGTTTTTTTACTGAATTTCATAGGTTTTTAGTAGCGCAACTTAACCATAACGTCCCTTTAACAAAGTTGTTTTACTGAATTTCATAGTTTTTTAGTAGCACAACTTAACAATAATAACTTTGACTTCATGTACATATAATATGGAACATACTGAACCCTTTCTACTGAATATGACGGTCCGTAGACATGTTTGGACAAAAGTACCACCACCTAAAAACTCTAGGGAGGTGTGTGTAATAGTTATATCATAACATAGGAACATTTAACAAATTCACAAAGCAGCACACATACAAAGTATATGTAGTAATACTTAAAACATGCTACCCATATATGTAACACACTAACCATTCATGTAAATACAATATGTTTTAAAATGGAATATACCAAAAGAAGATAAAGTGGCTTCCACCATAATTACCTCACAGATGCTCCACAACCAACAGCAAGACCAGACGTATACACTACTGATTACATATCTCACCAGACATAGTAAGTGCACTTCTTTCTACTCATATATTTATAAACTTTCTATATTAGAAAAAAAAAACATATTACTTTTTTGTTTTCTCACAGAAATGTGTAGTACTCTCGACTGGCTAGAGGAGCATTTCCCACGAGAGGAAATGTTAGAAAATAGTCCACTTAATGGTACACACTTTACTACAAAACCAATTAATAAATATTATTCTGTATACATTTAACATATACATTTTTTTTATTACAGACCATACAAAAATTCCAAGCATCTCACAACAACAATCAGAGGATATCACTCTACAGCAGATTAATCAAAAAATGGACGACCTTATGCAAAATTTTATGGATTTGAAAAACTGTGGAAAATTATGTGAAACCCCCAACAGCACACCATTGTCCAACCTGCACTTGTCCCCACTCACCCTATCCCACGCAGTTAACCCCAAACCCTGTCTATGGACCAAAGCGTTTCGATGAGATTTCCTTCCCTTCTTCACCTGATCCCAGTTATCTAGAAATCCCCAATTCTCCTGTTTTTGTTTCCGTTTCTGCCCCACCTTCCCAGTCATAATTGTATATATATATATGAAATAAAGTTACTTTTCTTATATTGTGTTGTAATTACTTTCAGTTCCTTGTGATAAAACCAATTTAGGTGTCCACGGACACCTCGGTTGTTCGGAAATGTTCGTAAAGAAACGAAAATGTGACTGTCCTGAGGACACTACGGGCCTCATTACGACCCAGGCGGTAAGTTACCGCCTGGGCCGTGACTTTACCACCATGGCGTAAACTACGTTTACGCCATGGTCGTTGGCGGACTTACCGCCCCATTCCGACCTTGGCGGGGCGGTAAGTCCCCAATCCCCATTTACCCTTCCCCATTCCCATTTTTGCCCCATAGGGCATAATGGGAGTGGGGAAGGCGTTAATTACGCCACCGTAAATTACGGTGGCGTAATTAACTCCATGGTCCCTTAGCGCCATGGATTTTAACACCTGCTAAAAGCAGGTGTTAAAAGCGCCATGGCGCTAAGGGACCTCGTAATTGGCGGTAAGGGGTCGGCGCAGCTAACGCTGGCGTAAACCCCTTACCGCCAGGGTCGTAATGAGGCCCTACATCTGTCCGTAATGTTCTCATGCAAGTTGAAAATGTTCTTAGAACACTCGTAGTGTCCTGAAATGTTCGTAAATAAACGAAAATGGAGGTGTCCTTAAGAACACTATGCCTATTCATAGTGTTCGATAGCAAACAGAAACTGTTCTAAGAACACTTGTGGTGTCCTGAATTGTTCGTAAATAAACGAAAATGGAGGTGTGCTTGAAACGCTATGTCTGTCCGTATTGTTAGCAGATAAATTAAACTGTGCTAAGAACAAACGCTGTCCGTTACTGTTTGTTTTACATGTGACGCACTTTTAATTAGTTCAGGACCCGAACACTGTCCGCAGAACATCAACACACATGCACAAAACAATGTCCGTACATTGGGTGTCCTGCGGACGACCGCTAACTTAGCGAACATGCTCACAAAACAATCATGTGACCGCGCCCATGCTCATCTCGTGCTCTAAATGCGGACACTGTTCGTGTCCCTGACCAGTTTCAAAGTACATTTCCAAGTAATCCACAATATTTCTCATTAGAAAATCACCATACCACAAATCCCACATACTAATCCTAACTTTCCACATAGTTTTTGTGACTTTTTAAACCTTTTTTGATGTTTGATCTGTCTTGCGGACGGCGCGCATGTACGGGACCCGCGCACAAGCACCCCAATATAAGACCACGCCCTAGAGCGCATTCTCATTGTGTTTCTGACTATTCCACAGAGCACACTGCATTTTGCTGCATACTTTGCAGATTTTGAGATTTCCATCTCCAAGTCTATGACATCTATGGCTCGACTATTACCACATGGTGCTACATCTGCCTCAGCACCACCCCCACCCCCTCCCCCACCACCATTTCTTCAAGGGCCTGAAGAGGAGAACAGGAGTGAGGATACAGAGGAGGAAGAAGAGAATGACGAGAATGAGGTAGAGCAAAAATCCCTACTACCTGTCCTCGGCATGAATCTTGGGTGTGGCGGTTGTTTACCGTTCATGTAAACGGTCCTAAGTCTCATGCGAACCGTGTCACCTGTAATGAGTGCAAAATGGTACTCAGTCGCGGGAAGCATGGTTCGTATAGCTTTGGGACCACTACCATGAAGCGACACCTGCGCTCATTCCACACTGGGGCCATTCGCAAGGTTGTTGATTGCCGCTACTTCATCCTCCGTTCCTGATCCTGTCACCACAAGGAACACCTCTGTGGGGACAGCGTCTTCCTCAAGCTGCCTCACAGGCCATACAGAATTCTGATGACCCTTACCTTTCGAGGCTCACAGTTGTATGTGTGTACTGTGACACAGTACTCTGCAGGAGGGAACGACTTTGGAGTGCTTTTGAGACGATTGTCTCAGAGCACCAGAAGACCTGCTCACTACCCAAATGAAACACACTCTACATCTTCCTCTCTCAGCTCGCCCTTTCTTATCCCTGTGGATGGTGTCCCCCTCCCTTTACCCTCCTTTCCCTCCTCTCCTAGTGTGTTGTGTATAAAAAAAACCAAAAAAAAATACAAAATAACAAAAATCAAAAAAAAAAATAAGGCTCTTTTCAGAGCCGCCTTTCACAGTTAAAAAATAGAAGTGAAGATACATAAAGCATAGCCATTTCCATTTCGTGAAAGTCTGCGGACGGTCCGCGAACAGAAAAACAATTGCATTGCTACCCTATTGAAACCAATGCATTTTTCTCTAACAGGAAGTGGTGGCTCTGAAAAGAGCCTTTGGGAGGTGTTTGAATGTAAAACATTTTAACTGTGTAAGACGTACTTCAAAACAAATGCTGTATTTCTAAAAAAGGTCGCAATGCATTTTGTACATTTCTCAGAAAAATCTGATTGCCAGCATAAGTAAGATGGACTCCATCTTTGCGAAAAATGTATGTACTACGAAACAAAATATTTTCATTGTTAAAAGAGGACATGCCAAAATCTCTTAGGAAGG
Organism: Ambystoma mexicanum; assembly: GCF_040938575.1. Lineage (NCBI taxonomy): Eukaryota > Metazoa > Chordata > Amphibia > Caudata > Ambystomatidae > Ambystoma > Ambystoma mexicanum. Next base: position 722,687,402 of record NC_090924.1, read on the forward strand.
CACAAACAGCCTTATTAACATTACGCCTTGCTTTCTCCATTTGTGGACCACACCAAATGGCCATGCACCCAACATTCTATACCCTGGCCACAACCACCGCAGCATATCACACCCATAGATGCAAACATTGGAACCATTGTTATGTCAGCGGACAGGGGGAATGTCCTAGGACACATTCAACTTGCCAGAGGACAATACAAACAGCGTCCTCAGGACACCCCCATTTTCTTTATGTACGAACATTTCTGTCCACCGCGATTGTTCTTAAAACATTTTCACCTTGCCAACGAACAATACAGACAACGTCTCCAGGACACCCCTGCAAACATTCCAAGACCCCACGAGTGTTCTTAGAACACTTTCAAGTTGACACCAAATCCATTCTGTTTATTTACGAACATTCCAGAACAGCCGTGTTGTCCGCAGACAAATCGAAAACAACAAAAGCATTTAGCACATAAATAAAATACAACTTTGAACCTATCTCATACTCCCCCATCCTCCCCAAAGACTTCTATACACCAACACACTCTACTAAATACACATTTTGAACAAACTTTCACCGCACTATCCGCGGACGTCCGGAAATGCAAGATGGCGGGCGCGACAGAAAATCTGATGCGCATCACGCACCACGCCGCCCAATCAGCGAACACGTTGCATGTCCGCGGACATGACACAAGCCGCTGGGCCAATCGTGGTGCTGTCCGCGGAGCGAACAGGGAAGTCCGTCCGCGAAGCGAACACAGATATCACTCATTTTTTTGCCTTACATTTTGGTCATTTTTAAAAAAAACTACTGGACGGATTTACACCAAATTTGCAAAAGCACGCTTTCGGGACCAGTCCGCCGCTCCTGCCGCAAATTTGGTGTAAATCCGTCCAGCGGTTCGGGCTGTAGCCGTGCGCAAAGTTTTTTCCCATTCAGTCTATGGGAAAAAAACGTTTTGGGACCCCCCTATAACTTTTCCCCCCGGACGAATGCTCACCAAACTTTGCAAAAAAATTCACAGTGGGCCATATACTTTTTTGCAAAGTTTGGTGAGGATTTGTGCAGGGGGAGCGTAGTTATAAGCCGCACAAAAAGTGCTCTTCCTATGGAAACACCAACTTAACCATAACTACATGGCCGCTACCGCGGCCATGTAATATATATATATATATATATATATATATATATATATATATACACATATATATATGTATCGGTGGGGCATTGGTCGAAGCTTACATATTTTATTATAAGTTGTGGAACATTTGTTTCTTTACCATTCTTAGTAGGTAAATCCACTTGCTGATCTTTAGTGGGTGCCTCATTTTGTCTTATTTCTTTTTATTTTATCCTTAAACTGGCTACATGCCACAAGGGTCTCCCTTCTCTAGGAAGACTGTGGTACCTTTGCACCCTAGTACCAGATTAAATCAATTTTAGCTCACCTCGCTGGTTCTCTGAGTCTTGTGCCTGCGCCGACTTTCCCGTTGTGTGCGATTTCAAAGTGAGGCGGGCATAGATCTTCTTGTGCTACTTCTGCTCATGTGACTCGTGCTACTCAAAGTGGTTTTATAAATTCTGCCATTGATTCACTTGTGACTAGTCTAAAACATGTCTTGCCTCAGTCTGCAGAGAAAATTCTTATGTTGTCATTGTTAATTTCAACGTTTAATTCTTTTTCCTTACTGTATATCTCGGTGTAGAAGGCCCTCCACTTCTTGTGCTACTTCTGGTTACGTGACTCGGAATGCCGGGTCACATGCTCCACATCATGTTCTTCTTTTCTTTACTATCCTCGTAGTTGTTTTATAAATTCTGACGTCTATTCACTTGTGACTAGTCTAAATCCTGTCTTGCCTCAGTCTGCAGAAAAAAATCTTTTATTGTCATTGTTAAATGTAATTCTTTTTCCTTACTGTATATCTAGGTGTAGAAGGCCCACATCATTGTCGGTCTGAGAAGGACTGCGGCAGGACCCATGTACCATACAACTGCATTTGTAGGACCCATCAACACCCTTTCATTAACTGTCAGATGTGCATGAACACAAATTTTGTACTTAACTTCTGACCAAGATTAGTGTTCTACAAAGATAGTTTGAAGCTGGATAGTGCCTTATAATTTATCAAATACCTCAGTTTGTGTCACTTAGTGTCTCTCTCTCTCCGTATAATAAAAATACTGCACTAAAGGTGTATTGTCATATGCATGGTGTGGCATTGCTTAATGCCCTTCTTCACCCGGTGTTTCAATTTATTAAAACCAAATATCGACCTTTCAGGTTGCGCTATTCAATTCAAAGATACAATGTGGTGCGATATAATCTGTATGTGTCTATGTGTACCCAATTAGACCTTTGTCTTTTGTACACACACGTGTTGACCAGGGACTTGTGTTTAGCTATTTACATTAGGGCAACTACTGGTCTGTTGTCCGTGTTACTGGACTGTTATCTAAACGGTGAAATAGAGCACCTACCAGGTTGTTGTACATGTTTATTATCTCATAGGGGCACGTCTTATTACAGTGCTCAAAGTAATAGTTAGGCCCAGCTGTGATTCGTGTACGGTTATCTCTCCTACTCATTATGATGTTGTTAAATAGACACACTCCATTATATCGCTACATAGAGCTTTACCGTGTCAAGATCGTAGATCCATTTTTGCTCGCACTTTGTGAGGCAAAAATCTCTGTTGGCCCTCTTGATGACCTGAATAATGCACCAGAGCATCTCTGTGTATTTATGTTGTTTGGACACATAGTGTGTCACCAGTGGTTTGGAATCTACTTTGTCTCTTATACATGATTTATGCTTGCAGATTCTCTGTCTGATTTGCCTCTTAGTTTTTCCTATATAAACAAGGTCACAGGGGAATTTGATTGCATATACTGCCCATTGTGTCAGACAATTTGTGAACATTTTCAGCTGGATCTCTCTATGTTTTAGCACAATACTTTATACTTTAAAAATATTTTCTGTTTGTTGACATACCAAGCATTTGCCACATCGGTGGTGTCCTATCACTGGGGGCAGGTCTCACAGGGGCAATTGTTGCTGTCTCTCAAGTGGTTTAGGGTATGAATGTACCAAGGTGTCTTTTTTTCCACCTTTTAAAGGCAAAGCGCTGGGTTGAAGGATTGAAATCCTCTGTCTTGATCATGTGCCAATTCTTTAAGATGTTTTTGCTGAGAATGCTGGTAATTGGACTGTACAAACTTACACAGGTTATTTTTTCTAAATTATTTCTCTTAATGGGTTGCAGAGATGTTGCTCTGTTCATGTGTTGCACTCTTTTGTATGCTCGATGTGCGGTGGAGGAGGTGTACCCTCTGTCTTTCAGCCTTGTTTTTAGGATCTTGCCATCTTCTTTATATGGCTCCATATGTGTGCAGTTTCTGCGATTACGCAGAAATTGATCGTACAGGAGTACTTCTTTTAGGCTCCGTGGGCGGAAACTTTGATAGTCGAGGAGCGTGTTTTTATCAGTGGATTCCCTATAGAGAACTGTCTCTAAATTGCCAATGTCCATTTGCTGAATTTCTAGATCTAAAAAAGATACTTTTCTTTTATTATATTCCATAGTGAATTTGATAAATGGATTTTGTGTGTTGAGCCAAAGGTGGAAAGCTGTTAATTCCTCTATTGTGCCAGTTCATATCATGCAGATATCGTCAATATAATAAAGCCATACTGTAATTTGTTGGGCAGAAGGGTTGTCAGGGTGGTAGATGGATGAGTTTTCCAGATTGTCCATATACAGGTTGGCTAAATCTGGGGCAAATGTAGCCCCCATGCTTGTGCCTTGTAGTTGGTCATAAAATTTTAGATCATAGAGAAAAAAAAATTCTGTGAGGGCCAATCTTAAGCAATCCAAGATGAACGTGGTTATTCAGATATCTGGACATCATCTCCAGGCAATCTTGTTGCGGAATACTTGTATAGAGACTTACCACATCCAGGGTTACAAGGATATCATAAGGACCTAACAGTACTGTTTGAATGATGTTTATCATGCAGGCCATATCTTTTACTTAGGATTTCATCTTTGAAATGAAGGGCCGAAGGAACTAGTCTGAGTAAATAGAAAGTGGTTCGATTATCGAATTGATGCCCGCCACTATCGGTCTCCCTGGTGGTACTAGGGCGTCTTTATGTATTTTTGGGAGGATGTCCAAAGCGGGCGTTGTTGGATGCTGATTGACTAGAAATGCTTGCTGTGAAGAAAAAAGATGACTTTTGAAATCCAGCCTGAGCCTCTGCCTGCTTTCCTGTTTGGTCTCCAGTCTTCCAGTCCTGATCCAGAAGTGCCAGAGGCCCAGAGAGGGTACTGATCCCATCTCTACACATGGCACCTTCAGATGGGACCCTGAGATGAAGACTGACTGGACACCTTTTCTCCATGGCCACAGACCCAGACATAAGGTATATGCTGGCAGGGCTGGCAGAGGAGACCCCTCGAAAGGATGGGGGTGTAATCTGCAGTGTACCCGTATGAGGAGCATCACAGTTAGATTAAGACCAGAGTCCTGCCTTACACCACGTTTTCAGAAGGAGTCGTATCCAGAGTCCCAATAATGGAGGACGTAGACTATGGACATATTGAAAGATTGTCTAAAGGGAACCACTCACACTGGGTAGGAGTATTTTTAGGGGAAGAGAGCCATGATGAGCATTGGCAGAGAGCCTCGAGGAGCGTAGGTGATGATTTATGTGTCCGGATGTCTGTCAAGTTTGTCTATGTGTAGTGTGTGTTACATGTCATGTATTGTATGTGTTTTTATGATAAGGAGTCAAGAAAATATAAGTTTACTTATTTGAGGAAAAATTGGCACCAATCCAGAAAAATAAGGTGTTCAATAGATGGAGAAAAATATGTAAATTTGAGCTAGGGATGAGAATGCACCTATGTGTGTGCTTTAAAATTATGATAAAACAAATATTAGGCCAGATAATGGAGAAAAAGTTAGAAAAATTGCTGTCATTTTTTAACCTATGTAGCAGCCAGATCATGGCAGATACAGCGTTAATTTTTATATTCATGGATATTTCACAGTCCTAGCTACTCAAATAACTTCATATGACAGAAAACGCGCTTGTTTTCATGCAAACGAAGCCAGGATAAATTTTGACAGAAAATGAAAAATGTTGACTTGGGCTTTTTACAGCCAAGTTTGTAAATCTGCCAAGTACATTCCTTTCATGCTTAGGGGAGCACAGCTAATGAGACAGTATATACCTTGAAAATAACCTTGCGAAAATAGACATGTTTTCTTATAACTAGAATGCGTAGTTTGGCAGCCAGCCAAGAGAATGCGTGCAGTAGATAAATGTTTTCAAACTTGCTCTGAATAGAGCTATGGTATCCCGCTCAAGGTCTAAGAGATAAGATTGTACATTCCAGTGGCTAATTCACAGGAATAGTTTCCAGTTTGTGCGGAAGAATGACAATGATTAATGATGAAACAAACAGATGTTGTGGAAAGCATATGGGCCTCATTATAAGTTTGCTGGTCCGGGAATTATGGTTGTGGTAAGCTTGCCAGTACCGTAGTTCTCGGACCGGCAAATCAAGAGTTGTGCTCGCGGGTGCCTTCCTGCCCATTGTCGGACCTGGCGGACAGAAATGCAGCTGCGACCACAGCATGTCCAATGCACCGGCACCGTCATTAACGGTGCCGGTGCATCCAACCTCCCCATTCCCATTCAGCCCTATGGGGCCGAATGGGAATGGAGAGCATCTTTTTTCGATGCCCGCAAATGGCCAATTACCGGGTCCGACAGGGCCGTAATGACCCGATAATTGTCCATTCGTGGACGCCGGAAGAAAAATGACACCGGCGGCAGCTGTGCCTGTATTACAGGCACGGCTACTGCCGATGTCATAATGAGGTCCATTGGGCCTTCTTACCGAGATTGGAGGTAGTCATGGCACCGGTATGGTTCAATGGGGACTTACCGGTGTAGTCCGACCTTTGCGGGACCGGTAAATCCCCATTGAAAAAGCCATTCTCCATTCCCATTTGAGCCCCCATAGAGCTCAATGGGAATGGGGAAGGCGCTAATAACGGTACTGCAAAGTGCGGTACCGTTATTAGCTCTGAAGTCCCTTAACTGGTCCCGTCCATAACAGAGGGACCCACTAAGGGAACTCATAGTAGGACGGTAAGGGATAACTGGCACCGGTTTCCTTACCGGTGCCCGGTATCCCTTACCGCCCTACTCGGAATGAGGCCCATTGTCTTTGAATTCAAATGTGTGAAGCAACTTGACCCCGTGGTGGTGGGTATTTGGAAGAAGTTGGTGTTTTAAACTGGGTAGGGTTACATGGTTGAGATTTTGTTTTAAAATGTTATTGCTTTTATGGTAAAAGCTGTCCACGGCTTTGGGAGCATGTGCGAGCTAAAGAAAGCTTCAATGAGACAGTGTTTAAAAAATTGCAGAAGCTGTTTCTTAATCTAGAAAGGTTGGCTAAGTGATTCTGATGGGGCAGCGATGAATGGTTTTTTGATGGGTGCACCTTGAGAGTGCACCTTAAGTTGTTGATTTTATATATGGCAAAACTGCCGTCTCTTATGGAGAAAAGAAGAGGCATTTCTTTTTTTGGTAAAATAGCTTTCAGTGTGCTATGAAAAGAGAAAGAAAGACAGATTGCCAAATAGCAGCACATGGGGAGTGCTTTAGGTAATCAAAAATTATGACAATGCTGAGAGAGATATCATTATTAAGGAAGCATGAGGTGCAAAGTATGCAAGTTTAACAATGTGAACCAAATAAATTCAGGGCGCATTGGAGAGATGCCAAGCAAGGGAATAATGTTTTCTTCACTGAACATCATGACTGTGAAATATGGAGACATTCAGAGAATATTTTTTTAAATAAATATGTCCAGGATCACAAGAGCAGCTGAGATTAGAAAATATAATTTTGGGTGCGAATTGCAGTAAAAGGCAGGCCAATGTGTTAGTGAATGCTATTGAACTAGGCACAGTAAATATCTATGGGAAATGACAAAATGAAATAAAGAAAAACACTGTTTTTGAAAAATGTTGGAATGTGAAAAATTGAAAGAATTTTTGTATTTAGCAAAGCATTGAGCATTGAAGGAAGAGCTCACAAGGCACATCTGAGATGAGAAAGCACACATACACAGATGTATGCACACACATACACGCACACACACTCGCAAGCACCACACACCCATGTGCACACGTGATTTTTTGAAAGTGTAAGTGATCAATGAAATATAAGACAATGGGGGTCATCACGAGTTTGGCGGTAACCCTTAAATGCAGCAGTAACGCTCTTAACGCTGCATTTAATGGTCCGCTAAATCACGAGTTTGGCAGGATTTACCCCCAGCTCTCTGCTGGGGGTAAATTTGCCACAAATCTTCTAGTTTCTGGTGCAATTCATGCATAGTAATACTGCCGACGGTAGTTGCGCTGGAAATTCCCCATTGGGCCCAATGGGGAATGGGGAATTCCTGAATGGGCCCAGTGGGAAATGGAGAATTCCTGTTAGACCAAAACTGTGATCCGCCGCTAATAGCGCCGGACCCATTGGCGCTAGCGCTATTAGCGCAGGCAGAATCCCAGTGGGAATACCGCCGGGATACCGCCCAACTCATGATGAGGCCCAATGTATTTAAAAAGACATACACACTCTTGCACGCATTCATCCACATACACACACAAACACAGGATGTTTTTGTTTTACAGTTAGAATGATAGCTGACATGGCGAATAGCTGGTCCGTTTTGAAAAAATAGAAAGGGTAGAGATTTACGTGGTTATATTTAGAAATACTGAGATTTTATTTCAATACAAAAAGCAAGAGTGGGAACAATAATTAACTGCAGTTCATGTTAGAGGAAACAGGAAGACATTTTTGGGAAGTGAGTGGGAGTGGAAGAAAAAAGTCATGAGACAAGAATGCAGCGACTAGCGCATATTTTTGTGTAGACTACTGCCAAAGAAAAGATAGCAAGGGTAGCTTATGTGTCAAGCTGGATCAAAGAGAATATGTTAAAATACATGCCGTAGGAAGGGAAATACTGACAGGCAAAGAATAGAGTTGGGAATGTGGCAAGCAGTGGGTGCACCATGGGTGAATAAATAAACGCCTGATGGGTCAAGGAAGGAATGGATTCATGCCATGCAATAAAGGAATGACCTACAGAGGAAGTTTTTTTTTAAGAGGAATCAAAACTGTTTCCAGAATATGTCGAGTGATAAATAAGTCATGACAGGGAAGGCAAACAGGAGAAGCACCTCATCTTGCTGGGTATGTGGCATAAAAAGCCACACCGTGCGCATATAAAAGCCCAGGATATGCAGATTGAACAAATCTCAAGAGAGAAGCCTGTTCTGCCTCAAGTATTAGAGCATTGTCTTTGGACAGGTTGACGTTAAACAGAGACTAGAAAGGTGATAGCCGCACCATTTAGGGACAAGATTTGTCAGACCAAAAAGGGTGAACCATTCAAGCGGAGCAGGGCACTGATGCATGTGATCCCAAGGGCAGGGGTGTTCTTAGACAGACACAGAAGTGATATGGTCGGATTTGAACCTACCGAAATTTCGGATGCCAGACCCTCTGGCATGGCCAGACCGACCTAAAAGGTGACCTCTTAGTAAAGAGGTGGTGGGAAGTGCACCCCCTAATATAAAGCTCACAAATTAAGGAACAGTGTGCCCAGAATTAGACATTATAGTAGACATGAGTGATGGGAGTGTAACAGGCACAGCAGCCAGGAAAGGTGCACAACGGATTTAATGCAAAGGCCAATTGTAGTGAGCCTCCTGTAGATTCAGCAAATATGTAAAAACAGTATGGAAGAAAGAAATCCTTTTATAGGAACAGGGGTATGCATGCACACAGAGTAGGGCAGCTCACAAGTCAACTTTATTTATTCAGAATTATTAGTGACACTAGGCCCCAAAAGGTGTCAATAATAAATATGGCAGGGGAGAAGAACAATCTTTGTTTTACTAATGGACACTGGGACTGCATGTTTATGCGATGAAGGCAGAAAGGTGTTGAATGATTATTAGAAGATTGAGGGTTCTTTTCAAACTACAAATGGAGTGTTTTTGTTGATGAGTTATCAGTCTCTGAAGGAGCGTGTGTTATGGCGGATCTTTGTTATATTAGTGGCATGCACATGTCAAATGTTTAAGAAGGGAGAAGATGACAAGGTTTAACATGATGATGTTTCATAAGGATCTAGGGATAGTGTGTTCCACGTTTTGGTATGCATCATTTGAATATGGGTGAATTCATAGTAGGGTGCACAGTGCAAGAGGCCCTGTGAGGTGTTTCTGGTTAAACCAGAGGTTTCAGTATTATAAAATGAGCATAGTGCTACACATGTCTATGTGGCCCGGTGGAGAAACATGGTGAGAATATTTGATGAATTCATTTTCAGACCACGGATATCTATGGATAAAGAGTGGGGAACAGGTGAACCCCATAACATTAAAAAGCAGCCGTAGTATAAGAGAAAATGGCAATGTTTAAAGGGAATGGACAAAAAAGGCGAACCATGAAGGACAGTAATGTCTCCCATGAAAGGACCTATGTTGACTGACGTCACTGATGATGACATATCTAGATAAGGATAAACAAAGGATGAAGTGGTGTTTCTTTGAGAACATCACACACTGAAAAAGAGAAAAAGGAATGTTCTTATTGCATATGGGAATAATGTAGCAGCATTCAGAATAATTTCAGGAAGGCTTGGAGAGAACCAAATGTTTGGTGGACTATGGGCCCTTATGGCATGGGTCCAGAAAAATTCATTAAGGGAAGAACAATAAATGATTGACCTTAGATAGTATAGGAATAAGAAGCTCAGTACAAGAAATTGACATCAATTAGGTGAAATAAATACATAAAAAATAAATAATGAAGGAATGGAACAATGAATGAAGAAATGATTGGATGAATTAATTAATGGATATTAAAGTAATAAAAAGCATAAAATAAGTAAAAAATACAAATTTGAAAAACTAAATAGCACCAATTAAGGTTGCTAGCCATAATAGAAAAATGTTGTGTATTATACATAAAAAGATAATGGGAATGATGAAGGGCCACAGGTGTATGATGGGCCAAGGTCGTGTTGATCATAGGGGAAAACACCTCTATTAAAACTGCATGAAAGAACCTATGAGAGGAAGTAAAATAATATTGTTTGTATGTATATAATGGTGTTGTTTATATTTTATAGATGAAGATCATGGCCTTTCTTGAAAACGGGAGGAATGTCTGCATGGCCTTGATAGGGGAAGAGACATTATACAACTAGAAAGGCAAGTACTAGTGAATAGGGAGAGAAAAAAAAGGTGAGTGCTGGTTCACACCACAATGTGTGGACACACTGTTGTTCATTGTTAGGAGTAAGAAGACCCAGGAGAGTACAGAAAGAAAAAAGGTAGTTAGGCATACAGTGTTTCAATTATGTAGCCTTCTTCATGAGATAGGTACAAACAGGTGTGAACATAGAATAGCACATAGATACAAGCATGGCCACCTCAGACAACAGAGGACATAGAAAACGGCAAATAAAAGGTGGGTAACCTTTTTAAATTTTGATAATTGGCAAGATGCCAAAAAGTGAAGATTTGGCAGAAGTGAAGGAAATGTTTAGAATAGGCACAACGATAAGTGTCTTTTCTTAAAACATGAAGGCGCGTAATAGAATCAGTGCCAGATTCCAGAAAAAAAGGGGTAGGCTAGATTAGTGTAGGACAAACAGGAGCAGCAGGCAACAGCGCATCAGGAGATGCACAGCAACATCTCTATTATGTCTCAAATAGAATGAAAACACAGCACAGAAAGAGGATGACTGCGATCTTACTCAAGCAAAAGGAACACGTCGAAAGAAGAGAGAAGAACTTTCAGCTAAGCAGATGAAAAACATTCAGCTAAGCAGAAAAAAGCAGAGTATATGCCTGAGTGATACTGAAATGTAGACAGAGAGCTAAGGATACTCAAATAAATGATCTTAGTAAACCTCTTCTTTGAACAGCAGCAGGGAGAAAGGGTTTATGATAGGAAGGAAACTTCAGCCCCTTGGCTGTCTCCAAATGACTTTTACCTCTATTTAGGTTTTCTGCAGAAAACAAGGTCCTGCACCAGCATGGTCCTCTCCAGCTACAGATGCGCCAAGAAGACAGAAGGAGAGCAGTACACGAAGATGCATTCCCTGTTTAAATGGGTTTTTTTAAAAATTTGTTATGTTGTTTATTGTTTATTATTTTTCGAATCCCTAGTCTGGGAATGTCGACTTAAGGGAAATAACATGTTCTCTGAAAGGACATATATTTTGTGATAAAAAAAGAAAGCCCAGAGAAAAGAAAGGCAAATACTAGACAGGTGAATGTGTTTATTGTAAGCAAACCATGTCCCAGCCACCAGACAGCGTACATATGAGAAAAAGCAAACATGTACACAGAGAAAGAAAAAAGTTGTTTGTTTAGGAGGCAGGGATGTTTGAAAGTAATATAGAATGGAGATTGTTTAGCAGGCAGGAATGTTTGACAGACAAACAAGAGTAGGTTTTTTATAGGGATGAAGAAGAAAAGAAAATTAATTTGAGTAAAATGTGAATGGGGAACAAGGAAAATATTATGGATTGGGAGTAAGGAAGAAATGAGGAGTATAAGCCATATGTGAACAATTTGAGAAAATGGCCTGGTGGGTTTCCTCAAAGCAAAACCGTCTCTTGATTCTCACAGTGGCCATAAATGACCTGATGTGTAATTAGTGTAAAATTAAACTGGGCAATGGAGGTGAGACTCAGATAAAAGTGAACAAAGGTGCTCTTTAGGGATACATGCATGTTTAGATTAGGAGAATATACTGTGTTAGTACTGATGTTGTAGAAATGTTTTTAGGATTCCTCCCATACTGAAACATATCGCCTCATAGAGCGGGGTGATTAGGACAGGGATATGTAGGTACACTGAATATGTAGGAGGGTGGACATTGGGTGTAGTGGTATGTATTGAGTAAGTGACTAAATACAATGACTAAATACAATCCAGAGGGAGGAGTGTACAGGAGGTAGACCCCACAGCCCCTCAACTGAATGTATAGGCGGTAGACCCTACCCCTCTCAAACTGAATGCAGATAACCTGTCGGGTTGATCAATGACTATAGTACTGCAAAAATCAGAATTGTAGTGCCTGGAAGGCCAAAACAAGCACATTATAGGGTGGCATATATTTTGCGGTCAGAAGGACTTGAACAACAGAGGGCATGTTAGATAGCATACATTTATTATAGATGCCAGAATTCTAGGCTCGAAACTGAACAGTAGCTAGGTTCTGATCAAAAATAGACCGGGCAACCACTTTGTAATAACCAGGCATTCAGAATAAGACATAGTCAGGCGGATCCTAAAATGGTTTCTAATAATACAAAATGGTCTAATTTCACAAAGTTATGATGATGTAATTGAATATTTTTTCATAAACAGTTAATTGAAAGTTGAGCAGACAAGGACATACTGTCTGGACTTCTTGGCAGTAATTTTGTCATTGGCGAGCCATGGGCAGCCATGTAGTGATTGAAGGCATGGTGGCAATTAGTACAGACAGCTGGTCAGCTAGCGACAGTTGTTGGGTTCACATGCAGTCCACACAGCTGATTCCCATACTTGGAATCCTGGGACAGGGAAACATGGTGCTGCTTGCCAAAACTATCTCAAGGATGATGTCATACATGTTCTTTCTTGACATATCAAAGGATTCATTTTAAAGGTCAAGTGTATCTAACTCAAATTTAATTATGTGCATGCGTAGGTATGACATGGGCACCTGGTGAGTGGCAGTCCAGCCAACCAACCCTGAGAGGGAGTCTGATACAGTCTGATACTGATAAACCAGCCTTGATACAGTATGTAGGGGGGCTAAATCCAGTGCCCATTTGATAAATGTTGGAGTTCCTGCTGTATGCTGGCTGCTTGCTGTGAAGAATAGAAGATGTCTTTTGAAATCCAGTCTGCGTCTCTGCCAGCTTTCCTGTTTGGTCTGCAGTCTTTCAGTTTTGATCCAGAAGCGCCAGAGGCCCAGAGAAGGTACTGATCCCATCTTGAGAACTGCATTTTCTACTGATCTAGGAACTTTCAAGCTCAAATTGGACCCTTGCACAGCTCCTACAGCTATTCGTACTCATTATCCATTTACAATCTAAAACAAAGCACATACTTGGCAGAATAGTAGCAAAACTGCTATTTTTCTTAAAACTGGCCTCAGCTATTGCCATCCCTCTTCCCCAAGAGCCACCACCTCCACCAGCCGGAGGACCCACACAACAACAAAGTGCAGTATTTCCAAAGACAATGAAGAGGACCAGGAAGATGAGGTAGAGGAAGTGCCTTCCTCTAGCACCCAAAGAGAATCATGGGTGTGGCAATGCGTTGCCACTGTTGGGAATGTATCAAAGGCTAAAGCTACAAAAGTGAAATGCATTGAGTGCAACTTTACACTCAGTCGCGGACTACCTGGACATTACTCCTACGGGACCACCTCCATGTGTCGCCACACCAAATCCAGCTACCGCAATGCTCTCAGAAAGATTGTTCCTTTCTTATCAAGTAGTAGGCTGTCTGCCTCCACATCATCTACCTCAACCTATACTGTAACCACCTACACCACTCTGCAGGGGAAGCTTTTTGACCTGTGTTTGAAGCTGTAATCAAGGAGCATGAGAAACATTGCCCACTACCTTATAAGTAAAACACATGCAACATCTTCCACTGTCCAACTTCCCCTCCATATTAGAGCTTGGTATCTCTTCCCTCATTTCCCTCCTCACCTTACGTTCTAACCTCTTCTGTAAAACATTTTTTTAAAACATTTTTTTTAAAACAAAAAAGAAAGGTTCCTTTAGGAACCACCTTTCACAGTTAAAACATAGAACTAAAAAATCTTATAGAATCTACCTACTTTACATTTCTAAGTAAAGAACATAGACTCAATAGGTTTTTCCAACAATCCCATTAGCATTTTAAGTTATGCTAATGGGAATAATGTGACGTTCATCCACCGTTCCAGCGACCGGAACGGGGGATAACAGCCCGGCAGTCCAAGTTATCGTCCCAAGCGAAGTGTGTCTCTGTGTGCTCTGATGCCTGCAGGTTCGATGTGTTATAAATAAATAAATAAATAAATAACGAGGGCTCTGGACCATTATCCTCCATTGCAGCCCCTGCAATGGGGGATAAAGGCCATTAGCACCTCTGGTTCCCAAAGCGGGAACCCAAGGTGCTAAAAAATAGTTTTTAGAAAGCAGTGCTCCATAAAGAGCCCCTCTTCCCTTTCAATGGCAGCCTGAAGAAGGGGAAGTCAGAACCCTATGACCATTTTACCACAAGCACATTTTTTTCCCTTTCAAACCTATCCTACTTTCGAATAACTTTACCACATAGCTGGTCCCAGGTGTACATGGCCACTTTAACACCATTTTTCATCCCAAGCGGTCATGGCCAGTCGCCAGATTGTCTGGGGCATGACCTTATACAAAGGCCCAGACAATCTGGCCACTGCCCAGGACCACAGTCTATACCTCAGTTACCAAAGGTATATCACTATTTTGTGTACCTACATAATGACACTTGTCAAAAAAAAAATAACAGGCACATTTGCAAAATCATGCTTTAAGGTCCTTGCCAATTCTCCTTAAACCGTTTTGCTTGAAATCCGCCCACATTTTATTTTTTCAAAAGTGTCAAAATGTATGTATATACAATAGTAATATAATTTAGCCCCGACTTGACAAAATCCATTCAGTCTTTACACAAATATTGAAGGTTGGGTAAGTTTAATGTTAAAGGATATTTGTACCGCGAAGTTTCACCACCAGAGTGATCCCAGGTGCTCTGGCAGCTCTGAAAAGGGATGGGGGTTAGTTAGTAGGAATTAAGACGGAAAATTGCAAGGGACCAGTGATGTGCCATTAACACTGTTCGCTGGGCTTGAGGTGATTTCCGATTGGTATCCGTAGTGTGCTTCTTGTGTGAGTCTATGTGTGGTTTGTTTGTTGTTGCAATGTAGTGAAGAATGTGCAGTTTGTTGTGCTATATAGTTGTGGTTGTGTTTGGTTAGAGTTTGAGAGGTGTATACAGAAGGGTGAAATTGTTAGTGGGTTGGTTATTGGCATTACTGTCTAGAAGTGATATGCTACATTTCTACTATCTTTCTGGGTGTGGCGCATGAACATCTTCGCACCTCTATCTGACATTATGACGCCTACCAATATTCACAACTGTGGCCAAATTCAGCCCCTGCCCACCTTTGAGGAAAAACCTGTCTATATGTGAGGCACTCTAGTGTTCGTGATTCCATCAAAATCTGGCCTCGATAGCATTCCCAGTGTAGTCTAGACGCGGCATTGGTCACCAACCGCTCCTATATCCTGATGTGGCAATGGTCGACATTAACAATTCCATCTAGTTGTTCACCCAGGCTGTCATTCAAAACACATCCAAGCGTGGCGCATGCCAACACTCGCCACTATATCCAGGCGCTGCATCTGCCATCATTCACAACTCTGTTCACATGTGGCAACTGCTAACATTCACAACTCCAACCAAGTATGGCACTTGGTAGCGTTCATGGAGTGGGAGAGATTGTTGGATGGAGTTGGATGGGGATGCTAATTTTTGTCCTCATGGGGTTGTCGCTTGTGTTCTATTCCACCTAGCGTCGCCTTTCTTGTTATTGTAGGAGTTTCCCTTAGTCGATTCTGGGCGGTGTTTGTGCCAACCTTAAATTCTGTCGACCTGGTCTTTGTGTTTTAGGTTTAATTGTTTAGTTTTTTCAATTTGATTCTGCAGTGTTGAAAAGCCAGGTTTTTAGACGTTATCTGAATTCTAGGTGGTCTTTGGTGTTTCTTATTTCTTTCGGGATGTTGTTCCAGGTTTTTGCGGCATGCCGGAGAAAGCTTTTCTTGACATTGTTTTTGTTCCAGGTGGATTTCATTGCTTGATCTGAGGAGTATTTTCTTTTATAGGAATTCAGCTCCCTGCCGCTGATTGCCCTGCGTGTTATGCACATTTTGTGGGTGAAGGAGAGGAAAGGTAAGATTCCTCTTGTTGTGTGAAGAAGGAAGAAGCATTTCTTGATTATTGGGTTTATTTGTGGTTCTAAGGTTAGGGTGCTGCCCATCAGGACTCCCAGACTCCCAGATTTTTTGGTACCTTAGTTCGTGTGGGTGCAGTTCCCATTTCCATTGGCCAGGCAAGATACACAACGGATTTAATGCAAAGGCCAATTGTAGTGAGCCCCCTGCAGATTCGGCAAATATGTAAAAACATGATAAATATTGACCCTCAGGATTGAAGGTGCCAGTATGGAAGAAAGAAATCCTTTTATAGGAACAGGGGTATGCATGCACCCAGAGTAGGGCAGCTCACAAGGCAACTTGATATATTCAGAATTATTAGTGACACTAGGCCCCAAAAGGTGTCAATAATAAATATGGCAGGGGAGAAGAACAATCTTTGTTTTATTAATGGACACTGGGACTGCGTGTTTATGCGATGAAGGCAGAAAGGTGTTGAATGATTATTAGAAGATTGAGGGTTCTTTTCAAACTACAAATGGAGTGTTTTTGTTGATGAGTTATCAGTCTCTGAAGGAGCGTGTGTTATGGCGGATCTTTGTTATATTAGTGGCATGCACTTGTCAAAGGTTTAAGAAGGGAGAAGATGACACAGTTTAACATGATGATGTTTCATAAGGATCTAGGGATAGTGTGTTCCACATTTTGGTATGCATAATTTGAATATGGGTGAATTCATAGTAGGGTGCACAGTGCAAGAGGCCCTGTGAGGTGTTTCTGGTTAAACCAGAGGTTTCAGTATTATAAAATGAGCATAGTGCTACACATGTCTATGTGGCCCGGTGGAGAAACATGGTGAGAATATTTGATTAATTCATTTTCACACCACGGATATCTATGGATAAAGAGTGGGGAACAGGTGAACCCCATAACATTAAAAAGCAGCCATAGTATAAGAGAAAATGGCAATGTTTAAAGGGAATGGACAAAAAAGGCGAACCATGAAGGACTGTAATGTCTCCCATGAAAGGGCCTATGTTGACTGACGTCACTGATGATGACATATCTAGATAAGGATAAACAAAGGATGAAGTGGTGTTTATTTGAGAACATCACACACTGAAAAAGAGAAAAAGGAATGTTCTTATTGCATATGGGAATAATGCAGCAGCATTCAGAATAATTTCAGGAAGGCTTGGAGAGAACCAAATGTTTGGTGGACTATGGGCCCTTATGGCATGGGTCCAGAAAAATTAATTAAGGGAAGAAAAATAAATGATTGACCTTAGACAGTATAGGAATAAGAAGCTCAGTACAAGAAATTGACATCAATTAGGTGAAATAAATACATAAAAAATAAATAATGAAGGAATGGAAAAATGAATGAAGAAATGATTGGATGAATTAATTAATGGATATTAAAGTAATAAAAAGCATAACATAAGTAAAAAATCCAAATTTGATAAACTAAATAGCACCAATTAAGGTTGCTAGCCATAATAGAAAAATGTTGGGTATTATACATAAAAAGATAATGGGAATGATGAAGGGCCACAGGTGTATGATGGGCCAAGGTCGTTTTGATCATAGGGGAAAACACCTCTATTAAAACTGCATGAAAGAACCTATGAGAGGAAGTAAAATAATATTGTTTGTATGTATATAATGGTGTTGTTTATATTTTATAGATGAAGATCACGGCCTTTCTTGAAAATGGGAGGAAGCATGGCCTTGATAGGGGAAGAGACATTATACAACTAGAAAGGCAAGTACTAGTGAATAGGGAGAGAAGAAAAAGGTGAGTTCTTGTTCACACCGCAATGTGTGGACACACTGCTGATCATTATTAGGAGTAAGAAGACTCAGGTGAGTACAGAAAGAAAAAAGGAAGTTAGGGATACAGTGTTTCAATTATGTAGCCTTCTTCCTGAGATAGGTACAAACAGGTGTGAACATAGAATAGCACATAGATACAAGCATGGCCACCTCGGACAACACAGGACATAGAAAACGTCAAATAAAAGGTGGGTAACCTTTTTAAATTTTGATAATTGGCAAGATGCCAAAAAGTGAAGATTTGGCAGAAGTGAAGGAAATGTTTAGAATAGGCACAGCGATAAGTGTCTTCAGTTAAAACATGAAGGCACGTAATAGAATCAGTGCCAGATTGCAGAAAAAAAGGGGTCGGCTAGATTAGTGTAGGACAAGCAGGAGCAGCAGGCGACAGCGCACCAGGGGATGAACAGCAACATCTCTATTATGTCTCAAATAGGATGAAAACACAGCACAGAAAGAAGATGACTGCGATCTTACTCAAGCAAAAGGAACACGTCAAAAGAAGAGAGAAGAACTTTCAGCTAAGCAGATGAAAAACATTGAGCTAAACAGAAAAAAGCAGAGTATAGGCCTGACTGATACTGAAATGTAGACAGAGAGCTAAGGATACTCAAATACATGATCTTAGTAAACCTCTTTTTTGAACAGCAGCAGGGAGAAAGGGTTTATGATAGGAAGAAAACTTCAGCCCCTTGGCTGTCTCCAAATTACTTTTACCTCTATTTAGGTTTTCTGCAGAAAACAAGGTCCTGCACCAGCATGGTCCTCTCCAGCTACAGATGCGCCAAGAAGACAGAAGGAGAGCAGTACACGAAGATGCATTCCCTGTTTAAATGTTTTTTTTTTAAATTGTTATGTTGTTTGTTGTTTATTATTTTTCGAATCCCTAGACTGAGAATGTCGACTTAAGGGAAATAGCATGTTCTCTGAAAGGACATATATTTTGTGATAAAAAAAGAAAGCCCAGAGAAAAGAAGGGCACATACTAGACAGGTGAATGTGTTTATTGTAAGCAAACCATGTCCCAGCCACCAGACAGCGTACGTATGAGAAAAAGCAAACATGTACACAGAGAAAGAAAAAAGTTGTTTGTTTAGGAGGCAGGAATGTTTGAAAGTAATATAGAATGGAGATTGTTTAGCAGGCAGGAATGTTTGACAGACAAACAAGAGTAGGTTTTTTATAGGGATGAAGAAGAAAAGAAAATTAATTTGAGTAAAATGTGAATGGGGAACAAGGAAAACATTATGGATTGGGAGTAAGGAAGAAATGTGGAGAATAAGCCACATGTGAACAATTTGAGAAAATGGCCTGGTGGGTTTCCTCAAAGCAAAACCGTCTCTTGATTCTCACAGTGGCCATAAATGACCTGATGTGTAATTAGTGTAAAATTAAACTGGGCAATAGAGGTGGGACTCAGATAAAAGTGAACAAAGGTGCTCTTTAGGGATACATACATGTTTAGATTAGGCGAATATACTGTGTTAGTACTGATGTTGTAGAAATGTTTTTAGGATGCCTCCCATACTGAAACATATCGCCTCATAGAGCGGGGTGATTAGGACAGGGATATGTAGGTACACTGAATATGTAGGAGAGTGGACATTGGGTGTAGTGGTATGTATTGAGTAAGTGACTAAATACAATGACTAAATACAATCCAGAGGGAGGAGTGTACAGGAGGTAGACCCCACAGCCCCTCAACTGAATGTATAGGCGGTAGACCCTACCCCTCTGAAACTGAATGCAGATAACCTGTCGGGTTGATCAATGACTATAGTACTGCAAAAATCAGAATTGTAGTTCCTGGAAGGCCAAAACAAGCACATTATAGGGTGGCATATATTTTGCGGTCAGAATGACTTGAACAACAGAGGGCATGTTAGATAGCATACATTTATATAGATACCAAAATTATAGGCTCGAAACTGAACAGGAGCTAAGTGCTGATCAAAAATAGACCGGGCAACCACTTTGTAATAACCAGGCATTCAGAATAAGACATAGTCAGGCAGATCCTAAAATGGTTTCTAATAATACAAAATGGTCTAATTTCACAAAGTTATGATGATGTAATTGAATATTTTTTCATAAACAGTTAATTGAAAGTTGAGCAGACAAGGACATACTGTCTGGACTTCTTGGCAGTAATTTTGTCATTGGCGAGCCAGGGGCAGCCATGTAGTGATTGAAGGCATGGTGGCAATTAGTACAGACAGCTGGTCAGCTAGCAACAGTTGTTGGGTTCACATGCAGTCCACACAGCTGATGCCCATACTTGGAATCCTGGGACAGGGAAACATGGTGCTGCCTGCCAAAACTATCTCAAGGATGATGTCATACATGTTCTTTCTTGACATATCAAAGGATTCATTTTAAAGGTCAAGTGTATCTAACTCAAATTTAATTATGTGCATGAGTAGGTATGACAGGGGCACCTGGTGAGTGGCAGTCCAGCCAACCAACCCTGAGAGGGGAGAGGGTTTGTCTTTAATTATAAAGACCAATAACAATGGTTTGTGTATTATTTATTAAATTAAACCAGCCTTGATACAGTATGTAGGGGGGCTAAATCCAGTGCTCATTTGATAAATGTTGGAGTTCCTGCTGTATGCTGGCTGCTTGCTGTGAAGAATAAAAGATGTCTTTTGAAATCCAGTCTGCGTCTCTGCCAGCTTTCGTGTTTGGTCTGCAGTCTTTCAGTTTTGATCCAGAAGCGCCAGAGGCCCAGAGAAGGTACTGATCCCATCTTGAGAACTGCATTTTCTACTGATCTAGGAACTTTCAATCTCAAATTGTACCCTTGCACAGCTCCTACAGCTATTCGTACTCACTATCCATTTAGAATCTAATACAAAGCACATACTTGGAAGAATAGTAGCAAAACT
This sequence comes from Ambystoma mexicanum, assembly GCF_040938575.1. NCBI lineage: Eukaryota > Metazoa > Chordata > Amphibia > Caudata > Ambystomatidae > Ambystoma > Ambystoma mexicanum. Next base: position 722,708,191 of record NC_090924.1, read on the forward strand.
GCTATTTTTCTTAAAAATGGCCTCAGCTATTGCCATCCCTCCTCCCCAAGAGCCACCACCTCCACCAGCTGGAGGACCCACACAACAACAAAGTGCAGTATTTCCAAAGACAATGAAGAGGACCAGGAAGATGAGGTAGAGGAAGTGCCTTCCTCTAGCACCCAAAGATAATCATGGGTGTGGCAGTTCTTTGCCACTGTTGGGAATGTATCAAAGGCTAAAGCTACAAAAGTGAAATACATTGAGTGCAACTTTACACTCAGTCGCGGACTACCTGGACATTACTCCTACGGGACCACCTCCATGTGTCGCCACACCAAATCCAGCTACCGCAATGCTCTCAGAAAGATTGTTCCTTGCTTATCAAGTAGTAGGCTGTCTTCCTCCACATCATCTACCTCAACCAATACTGTAACCACACAGCCTACTTCTGTGGGACACAACATCCCACCATCTACCTTGCAAGTAATAAAAGAGCCTGTTGATCCATATGTTTGGAAGACAACAGTCCTCTGTTTAAACTGTAATACACCACTCTGCAGGGGAAGCATTTTGACCTGTGTTTGAAGCTGTAATCAAGGAGCATGAGAAACATTGCCCACTACCTTATAAGTAAAACACATGCAACATCTTCCACTGTCCAACTTCCCCTCCATATTAGAGCTTGGTATCTCTTCCTCATTTCCCTCCTCACCTTGCGTTCTAACCTCTTCTGTAAAACATTTTTTTTAAAAAAAAATTTAAAACAAAAAAGAAAGGTTCCTTTAGGAACCACCTTTCACAGTTAAAACATAGAACTAAAAAATCTTATAGAATCTACCTACTTTACATTTCTCAGTAAAGAACATAGACTCAAAGGGCCTCATTGGGACCCAGGCAGTAAGGGGTTTACGGCGGTGTAAACAGCGCCGACCCTTACCGCCTGATTCCGAGGTCCCTTAGCGCCATGGAGGTTTTAACACCTGCTTTTAGCAGGTTTTAAAATCCATGGCGCTAAGGGACCTTGTTGTTAATTACGCCACCGTAATTTACGGTGGCCTAATTAACGCCTTCCCCACTCCCATTATGCCCTATGGGGCAAAAATGGGAATGGGGAAGGGTAAATGGGTTAATGGGGACTTACCGCCCCACTCACCTCGGAATGGGGCGGTAAGTCGCCAACCACCATGGCGTAAACATAGTTTACGCCATGGTGGTAAAGGTATGACCCAGGCGGTAACTTACCGCCTGGGTCGTAATGAGGCCCAATAGGTTTTTCCAACAATCCCATTAGCATTTTGAGTTATGCTAATGGGAATAATGTGACGTTCATCCACCGTTCCAGGGACCGGAACGGGGGATAACAGCCCGGCAGTCCAAGTTATCGTCCCAAGCGAAGTGTGTCTCTGTGTGCTCTGATGCCTGCAGGTTTGGTGTGTTATAAATAAATATATAAATAAATAAATAAATAAATAAATAAATAAAGAGGGCTCTGGACCATTATCCTCCATTGCAGCCCCTGCAATGGGGGATAAAGGCCATTAGCACCCCTGGTTCCCAAAGCGGGAACCCAGGGTGCTAAAAAATAGTTTTTAGAAAGCAGTGCTCCATACAGAGCCCCTCTTCCCTTTCAATGGCAGCCTGAAGAAGAGGAAGTCAGAACCCTATGACCATATTACCACAAGCACATTTTCTTCCCTTTCAAACCTATCCTACTTTCGAATAACTTTACCACATAGCTGGTCCCAGGTGTACATGGCCACTTTAACACCATTTTTCATCCCAAGCGGTCATGGCCAGTCGCCAGATTGTCTGGGGCATGACCTTATACAATGGCCCAGACAATCTGGCCACTGCGCAGGACCACAGACTATACCTCAGTTACCAAAGGTATATCACTATTGTGTGTACCTACATTATGACACTTGTCAAAAAAAATAACAGGCACATTTGCAAAATCATGCTTTAAGGTCCTTGCCAATTCTCCTTAAACCTTTTTGCTTGAAATCCGCCCACATTTCATTTTTTCAAAAGTGTCAAAATGTATGTACATACAATAGTAATATAACTTAGCCCCGACTTGACAAAATCCATTCAGTCTTTACACAAATATTGAAGGTTGGGTTAGTTTAATGTTAAAGGATATTTGTACCGCGAAGTATCACCACCAGAGTGGTCCCTGGTGCTCTGGCAGCTCTGAAAAGGGATGGGGGTTAGTTAGTAGGAATTAAGCGGGAAAATTGCAAGGGACCAGTGATGTGCCATTAACACCGTTCGCTGGGCTTGGGGTGATTTCCGATTGGTATCCGTAGTGTGCTGTTGAGTGAGTCTATGTGTGGTTTGTTTGTTGTTGCAGTGTAGTGAAGAATGTGCAGTTTGTTGTGCTATAGAGTTGTGGTTGTGTTTGGTTAGAGTTTGAGAGGTGTATACAGAAGGGTGAAATTGTTAGTCGGTTGGTTATTGGCATTACTGTCTAGAAGTGATATGCTACATTTCTACTATCTTTCCGAGTGTGACGCATGAACATCTTCGCACCTCTATCTGACATTATGACGCCTACCAATATTCACAACTGTGGCCAAATTCAGCCCCTGCCCACCTTTGAGGAAAAACCTGTCTATATGTGAGGCACTCTAGTGTTCGTGATTCCATCAAAATCTGGCCTCGATAGCATTCCCAGTGTAGTCTAGACGCGGCATTGGTCACCAACCGCTCCTCTATCCAGATGTGGCAATGGTCGACATTAACAATTCCATCTAGTTGTTCACCCAGGCTGTCATTCAAAACACATTCAAGCGTGCCAACACTCGCCACTATATGCAGGCGCTGCATTTGCCATCATTCACAACTCTGTTCACATGTGGCAACTGCTAACATTCACAACTCCAACCAAGTGTGGCACTTGGTTGCGTTCATGGAGTGGGAGAGATTGTTGGATGGAGTTGGGTGGGGATGCTAATTTTTGTCCTCATGGGGTTGTCGCTTGTGTTCTATTCCACCTAACGTCGCCTTTCTTGTTATTGTAGGAGTTTCCCTTAGTCAATTCTGGGAGGTGCTTGTGCCAACCTTAAATTCTGTCAACCTGGTCTTTGTGTTTTGGGTTTAATTGTTTAGTTGTTTCAATTTGATTCTGAAGTGTTGAAGAGCCAGGTTTTTAGACGTTATCTGAATTCTAGGTGGTCTTTGGTGTTTCTTATTTCTTTCGGGATGTTGTTCCAGGTTTTTACGGCATGCCGGAGAAAGCTTTTCTTGACATTGTTTTGGTACCAGGTGGATTTCATTGCTTGATCTGAGGAGTATTTTCTTTTATATGAATTCAGCTCCCTGCCGCTGATTGCCCTGCGTGTTATTCACATTTTGTGGGTGAAGGAGAGGAAAGGTAAAATTCCTCTTGTTGTGTGAAGAAGGAAGAAGCATTTCTTGATTATTAGGTTTATTTGTGGTTCTAAGGTTAGGGTGCTGTCCATCAGGACTCCCAGATTTTTTGCTACCTTAGTTCGTGTGGGTGCAGTTCCCATTTCCATTGGCCAGGGAATGTAGGTGTTGTCCTCTTGGATTTTGGATATAATCATGATTTCTGTCTTTCCTGGGTTGATTTTCAAGTTGTTGACGTTCATCCAGTTAAAGACTACTTTTAGACACTCAATTAGGTTTGAGTGATCTGCTTGGGTGTCTTCAATTTAGTAGACGATTTGAGTGTCGTCTGCACAGAAGTAGCATGTAATTTTGTATTTTTTGAAGATTCTGATTACTGGGGTCTGGTATATGTTGAAGTATAGTGCTGATAGTGCGGATCCATGTGGTACTCCACAGTCATTAACTCGTGGAGTAGATTTGAAGGGTTTTATCCGTACAGTTTCTGTTCTGTCTGCTAGGAACGATTTAATCCAGAGTAGTCCCATGTCCGTTATACCTATATCTTCCAGTCTTTTGGTTAGGGTGTCATTGCTTACTGTGTTGATGCTGCGATCCATAATCGTTCTGAAAACTTTTGTCCACATTCGTTAAACTGCAACAAAGTTATGAGCCATTTAAAAATGCTGAGACCCCCATCTAATTAAGCCCCCTCTTGAGAAAATCTCACCAAACTTTACAAAAACATTTATATCTAGATTTAAAATTGCTTTCCAAAGTTTTGTGTAGATTCGTCAAATGCCACCACATTTATAAGCCTTTACAATATTTTGGGAGCACACATCTAAATTTGTTCCCTCTTGACAAAACAGCTCCACACTTTCCAAAACCATTCAGAATCAGCTCTAGAATAACATTCCAGAATTACATGCAGATTCATTGAGTGGCACCAATGTTATAAGCCACCCAAGAACTGCTTTTCACCAACCCAGTAATGCAGAAATAGGCTTAGATGTCCCTGAACATCTGAAGTGTTTGCGAACATCACAGTACTGCTCCCGAACATCCGGACAGTTCGCTGACTTCGGGTGTGAAAAACACCCATTGTTTTGCTTCTTATGGCCATATCCCATTACATTCTCATCACCACTCACCTCCCCAGAGATTGTTTGATCATTTTGACAGTGCAATGTTGTTTTTTTTAATATGATTTTACTGCAGTGTCCGCGGACATGGGCGGATGTTTGCGAATCCAACATGGTGGGCGTTTCCAAAAATATGACGCACTTCACGCTTTTCAACATCCAATCAGTGTGCAAGCCCGATGCCCGTGGACATCATCATCACCCAGATATCATGATTTTCTTTGGACCAGCTTTTTGGTTGTTTTAAAAAGAACTACTGGGCAGATTTACACCAAATTTACAAAAGCACGCTTCCGGGAGCAAGCCGCAGCTCCTGGCACAAATTTGGTGAAAATCCATCTGGCGGTTTGGGCTGTAGGCGTGCGCAAAGTTTTTTCCCATTATGTCTATGGGAAAAAACAAAGGTTTTGCTCCACACGACCTCCACTCCTTTAACATCAAAATTCTTTGCAACATGTCTGCATTGAGCATACTGTTGTAAACCATGCACAGACATATCTCCGAGCACCAACACCCTGACTTTCTCCACTTCTGCCATCTTCACTACACACAGACTCTTTCAACACAAATCCAAAATCTCAACATCTGATTGGCTGATCCCTACAGTCTTCTTTCCATGCTGGATTTGCTGGAAAACCCCGGATGTAGCATGCCCTGTCCACGGACAGCCGCGGTAACCGTGGACCGCGTAACTCTTGGACAGCCCTTCTACCATTTCCACTTCACTCTCTGTGCCATTCCCTCATTGCATACAGCTAAGCAGTCACACAATACGGAGAACGTCCTCAGAACACCCCCATTTTGTTTATTTTCGAACATTTCAGGACACCGCAAGTGTTCTTATAACACATGCAACTTGCCAGCGAACAATACGGACAACGTCCTCAGAACACCCCCATTTTCTTTATGTACGAACATTTCAGGACACCGCGAGTGTTCTTCTGGCTCACTCTTTTTTCTTTTGCTGACATATCTAGTCCACATGGTTTTCTTCAGTAACAGTCAGAAACTACAGTGAAGGTCCGCTGCTTCCATTTTTTGCTCGTGTGCCGGAGAGGCCCACGACTCGCACTATGAGGTTCTATTGTTTTTTTACCTTGACAGACAGGGATCGTGCTAAAAGACTTCTTTTGAAGGAGTGTTGCAAAAACGTAAGACACGATAAGGATGAAATTTCTGAAACGAAACCACTTTTATATATTATATCACTATGAGAAAGATCGCTGGCACAGACGGAGTCATATTTTGGGACTGCACTACGCTTAGACAATGGAAAATGCCAATATAATGTAAGTAACCCTTTAGATTATTTTATACCAGAATATAATAACAATAGCGTGGCGTTAAAGCCCGGTTAAGTTGTACTTGTTCATTCAATGTGGCATTGTGTTTTCTACCGCGAACTATCACCGCCAAATTGGTCCCCTGTCGCTTAGAGGGCTCTGAAAAAGGCAGAGGGAAGAGGGTGGGTTAATGGGAATAAGTTAACATACTCCGTTGCACTATCCTCACTAGCAAATAGTTTCACACCCTAATAAACAAAATGAATATTTTTAATGATGTTCGGCTGGTGAGACTAATTTATGTTTTTTAAAACAGGTATGTCCTTCCGTACTGTCCATGCCATGATTTTCAGACCCTGGCCGACTGATTTTTTAACTGCCAGGTGCAGCTACTTCTAAACAACTTCATGACCCTCACCATTTTATGGGATAATCGCCAAGGACCAATATGCCCTTACGCGGTACTAGCGGCTAGAAGCAACATACCAACCATTATGGTGGTCTAATGCCTCGTTGTTGGAACAGCCTTCCGATTATCAGTGTGACCATAGTGCTTCTTTTATCATAAACCAACACCCTGTGTACCGCAAAGGAACAGCGCGTGACTCAAGATGAACTTTTGCGGATCGACAGCAAAGACAAATGCAAATCGCTGAATATTCTCTAAACATTTGATGTCAAATAAAAGTACTTTACGAAATGTACAATCTTGCTGTTTGCTTTTAAATTACAGTTTCATATTCCGAATTGTTGCGCACTGTCTTGTGAGATGATCTGTGTTGTTTTCCGGGTTCTGTGTAAAGTCGTGTAGGACTGGAGACGACTGGGTGCGTTTGGCTACGCACCATGTACCGTCACAGAGAGAGACGGGGAATATGAATGCTTAGATAATGTCAGGCTTAGGGGCAGGAGATATGATTTAATGTCGCAAAAGCAGGTCCGCCAGGTCGATGGGACAAGTGATAGGATTATCACATAATGTCGACGCACAGCAGCTTGATTTATCGTTTGTTTAGTGGACAAAAAGTTGGGTAAGGGCCATAGGAAATTGTAATGTCAACAGACATAAGGAGGGTTCTTAGCACACTTTTAACCTGACAACGAACAATACGAACAGCATTCTCAGAACACCCCCATTTTGTTTAATTGCCAACATTATCTCCACGTCCACTCTTCCTCGTCCCAGTACTTACTTCATGAGGCCCCTGCCTCCGACACAGAACCTTATTCTATTTCTTTAAACTCCTATAACTCCTCCCCCACATCCACATCACTCAGTTTCATATTACCAAGCCGGAGCATGGGACCTTCCCCGCAGGGAGGGTCGTCAGTACTGTGACAAGGAAGAGTAGGACTAGGAGTAATGAAGATTACCGGTAAGTAATCAGAGCATTTCAGGACGCCGCAAGTGTTCTTAGAACACATTCAACTTGCCAGAGTACAATACGGACAGCGTCCTCAGGACACCCCCATTTTGTCTATGTACGAACATTTAAGGGCACCGCGAGTGTTCTTAGGTCAATTTTAGCTTGCTTGCGAACAAAACGGACACATACTCTTTTTACCCCACCTTTTAGTTTATGTAGAACATTTCAGAACAGCCGTGTTGTCTGCAGACAAATCGAACACAACAAAAGTGTCTAGCATATACAAAAAACAGAACATTGAACCTATCTCATACTCCCCGACCCTCCCCAAACACTCTTACACACCAACACACTACACTAAATACAATTTTTAATCCAAGTTTCACCCCGCTGTCCGCGGTCGTCCGCGAAAGCAAGATGGCGGGCGCCACAGAAAATCTGACACGTTTCACGCACCACACTGTCCAATCAGCGAACACTTTGCATGTCTGCGGACATCACGCAAGCCGCTCGGCCAATCAGGGCACTGTCCGCGGAGCGAAGCGGGAAGTCCGTCCGCGGAGCGAACAGAGATATCACACATTTTTTTGCCTTACATTTTGGTAATTTTTAAAAAAACTACTGGACGGATTTACACCAAATTTGCAAAAGCACGCTTTCGGGACAAAGCCCCCGCTCCTGCCGCAAATTTGGTGTAAATCCGTCCAGCGGTTTGGGCTGTAGGCGTGCGCAAAGTTTTTTCCCATTATGTCTATGGGAAAAAACAAAAGTTTTGGGGCCCCCCCTATAACTTTGCCCCCCCTGGACCAAACCTCTCCTGGACCAAACCTCTCCAAACAAAATTCAGAGTGGGCCATATACTTTTTTTGCAAAGTTTGGTGAGGATTCGTCCAGGGGGAGCAAAGTTATAAGCCACCCAAAAAATGCTTTTCCTATGGAAACACCAACTTTATATATATATATTTTTTTTTTTTTCAGTGAAAAAACTTTGTTAAAGGGACGTTATGGTTTCAAGTAAAACTGAAAACCCCTCTGAAATTCGCCAGTTAGGGTAAGCTGAGCAACCATAACTCGCGCCACCACCGTGCACTGCTAAGACTAACACCCACAACATCAAAGATGACATCACAAATGTCATTGATGACATCACTGATGACATCACATGTCTGTCTCCCTCTTTTTTCCTTTACTGACATATCTAGGCCACATGGTTTTCTTCAGTAACAGTCAGGAACTAAAAATTATAAACACACTATATTTGTAGACCTATCCTTCAAGTATGTTCTTACAGTTATTCCTTTAGGGTCCAGTCATATCATATGAAACATATACATATGGGAAGACACAAGCTTGAAAAACAGCAATCCTTTCTGTGCATGAAGATAATCAGTAGAGTTATCAGCACTTTCTGATAGTTCTGTTGTTTTTTTTATTACTGTATTTTCCCTGTATATGCTCATATTTGTATACATTGTACTCACACTACTTTCCTTAGGGTTCAGTCACATCATGTGATACATGTACATAGGGTAAACAGCAGCTTTGAAACAAAGCAATCATTTATTTGCATAAAGATAATCAGTTAGGTTATGAATTGTTTCTGCTACTACTTCTGCTTTTTTGCTTACTTCACTTTCCCTGTATATACCCATATTTGTATGTGTTATTGTGTCTTTCAGGGTAATTCATAGAAATTCGCACAAAAGTGGCGCACGCGGCTGGCGCACAGTGTCCCTGTGCGATACACTGCGCCAGCCGCGTGCGAAAAAATCCTTTTCATCGCACAGCGTATTCATGGATTTTAGCCTCCGAAACCAGCCGTGGCGTAGAGTGGCGCAGTGACCCTGCAGCAGCGCCAGTTACGCCCCAAAGAACGCCCTCGTGCAAGGAAAAGCCTTCAAAATTCCCAAATCATCGCAAAGGGCTGCGCTAACCCTGGACCAGTTCACAGGGCTGCCAAACAGCAAACACCAAGCGGGGAACGTGTATTTCAGTGGTTCGCGGGAAGTTTCACACGCGATTGTCCTGGGTATGTTACATCAGGGGTGCGTGGGAAGTAACACACGCGATTCCATCAGGGCACGTGTATTCCAGGGGTGCGCGGGAAGTATAACACACAAAAACAGCAGGGTACGTGCATTTCAGGGGTCCACGGGAAGTATCACATGCGATTCCATCAGGGTACGTGTATTCCAGGGGTGCGCGGGAAGTATCACACGCAAAAGCAGCAGGGTACGTGTATTCCAGGGGTGCGTAGGAAGTATCATACGCAAAAGCAGCAGGGTACGTGTATTTCAGGGGTGCGCAGGAAGTATCACACGCGATTCCATCAGGATACGTGTATTCCAGGGGTGCGCGGGAAGTATCACACGCAAAAGCAGCAGGGTACGTGTATTACAGGGGTGCGCAGGAAGTATCACATGCAATTCCATCAGGGTACGTGTATTCCAGGGGTGCGCGGGGAGCACCACACGTGAATTGCACATGTGGGTCCTCCCAGGTGTACCCTCTACACCCTCCACGGCCCCTGCAAGTGGCCCACACCACAGGGGCCTACCCTGCACATGTCCCGCAGGCAGCCCATCCACGATGCCCATGACCCCAGCCAACCCACATGTCACCTTGAACTACTGCCCACCAACGCATGTCCCCCTGCACCCCCAGCCCCCAGAGGCACCTTCCACCAGGCCCCCACTCATGTCCAACTTATGTCTCCCAGCACCCCCACCCCCCAGCAGTGCAGGGCACCCTTCACCAGGCCCCCACTCATGTCTCCCAGCACCCCTACCCCCCAGCATCCAGGGGCACCCTCCACCAGGCCCCCACTCATGTCTCCCAGCACCCCCACCCCCAGCACTGTGGGGCAACCTCCACCAGACCCCCACTCATGTCTCCCACCACCTCCACCCCCGAGCACTGTGGGGCAACCTCCACGAGGCCCCCACTCATGTCTCCCACCACCCCCACCACCCAGCATCCAGGGGCACCCTCCACCAGGCCCCCACTCATGTCTCCCATCACCCACACCCCCCAGCAGTGCAGGGCACCCTCCACCAGGCCCCCACTCATGTCTCCCACCACCCCCACCCCCCAGCAGTGCAGGGCACCCTCCACCAGGCCCCCACTCATGTCTCCCACCCACCCACCAGCAGTGCAGGGGCACCCTCCACCAGGCCCCCACTCATGTCCCCCTGCACCCCCACCCCCCAGCAGTGCAGGGGTACCCTCCACCAGGCCCCCACTCATGTCTCCCACCATCCCCACACCCCAGCACTGTGGGGCAACCTCCACCAGGCCCCCACTCATGTCTCCCAGCACTCCCAACCCCCAGCATCCAGGGGCACCCTCCACCAGGCCCCCACTTATGTCCCCCTGCACCCCCAACCCCCAGCAGTGCAGGGGCACCCTCCACCAGGCCCCCACTCATGTCTCTCACCACCCCCACCCCCCAGCACTGTGGGGCAACCTCCACCAGGCCCCCCCACTCATGTCTCCCAGCACCCCCACCCCCCAGCATCCAGGGGCACTGTTAGGCGGAAACCTGTGCAGTTCCCTCTGGGACCACTGCAAAAGATTTAGGACTACAGGTGTTTGGCAGTAAACCCACTTGGTAGCAGTCTGTACCACACAGATTCACTTGGTAGCTGTGGCTGAGCAGTCAGACTTCCCTGAAGAAGAGTTAGGCAGTATGTGGAGTATACAATATAGGGCAATCTACACAGTAGAACAAGCAAACACGGAACAAGGCTTCGGTGTAAAGATATAAAGGTATTTATTTATAACAACACATCTATGGAAAACACTCTGGCACTAATACGGCAAACAACTTCACTCACAATTACTATACGAAGAAAAAGATCAATCCTCCTAACAATAGTTTAACAAGTTTAGGTTCACCGGCATCACTTATTTGTAGACAGAGGTGTATGCTTTAACCTAGATGGTATTCTAGTATTCGTTAGGACGGGAGAGAAAAATAAGGCAGGTTATGAAGTCAACTCGTTACCAATACTTTTTGGACAAATGCAAGGCAAGTAAGGCAAGGTCTACTGCAGATCACAAAGTTCAGAGGCCAAGCCCACTCGGAGAGAGGCAAGGCGATATTTCCCAAAAGTGTCTCAGTGGAAATGCGCTTCGAGTCTTTATCGCAAAATTGTTATGGAACGATTGGACCAGTTCAGAACAACACGTTAAAGAAAGCTTGGAGGCGACCCAATAGAAAGGTGAGGATTAAGACACCTCACTCGATCCGGCAGAAAAGGAAGCCAGGCGGACACGGTACCTTGTTTGTGGGGAGACAGCTCCGGTGGGGGCAGTTGTTCCTGGTGGTGGATGCACGTCGGGTCTTTGCCAAGAGTAGAGATGATCTGGTCGTCGAAGAAAAGTGAAATACGGTGCACCACCAGGGAAGAGACCAGCCGCGGAGTGCTCCGTCACAAGGCACAACCTTTTGGTCGCGGTACATGGGTAGTGGCTATCCGGTTGCCGAGGTGCTCTGCACGGGCAATTCGACCACTGCGTCCTGGAGCGAAGAAAAAGCAAAGGGGACTGGTTGTTCCTCCAGTCAGGGGAAGAGACTCTCCGGCAGGGAGATCTCCTCTGTCGTCGGGAAGTAGGTCCTGTGGCGACTTCTGAAGATCCAGTCCCAAAAGTCCTGCTTTTATGCAGAGAACCCCCATTCATTTAACCTAGCTGTCAATCACAACACGCTAAGTGGTGAGCGGGGAGGCTCACCACTTGGGCCAATCACACCATAGTGCGACCGGAGTTGGCAAGGCAACTCGGTCCAGGGTGCCTAAGCCCCCTCCCACACCCCTGTGGTAACTCAGGCAGAATGGCACCACTTTGGAGGGTCTCTGTACAGAAGCCAGCCAAAAGTGGAACAAAGGGCTCAACCTTTGGTTTAGGAGTCACAGAGACCAACACAGACGCCATTTTAAAAACCGAGTTCTGGCAGAAAATACCATACGGTAGACTTATTTAAGATAAGTAAACCACTGGTATGTTAGAGATTAAAAAGGAAAAGTATCAATCTCCAACAATGGGAAGAATCCCATAGGGTTGTGTTCGGGGTCGAACATAACAAGTAGTTTCCACTGCCACCAGCCAAAACTTGACGAGGGGGGATGGGACAGTGCCCCCTCGAATAACAGACCCAGGAGTAATCGAAATACCCCTACTAGTACGTCCACAATAGGATGGTTTGTACTAGTTCTGTTAGTACATTTAGGTCTAGTAAAGCCAATGGTGACTTTACATGCCCGGGGAGACAGTAGTCAGTCCCCGGGTATGGAGTCTATGATGGAGGTCCGCTAGGACGCCCCAGTGCTACGGCACGGAGGGTGCAGTGTAACACACATAGCAAAACATATGAGACCCTATGGAGTAAAAGACCACATAGCCTATAGAACACATTGACATTCAAAGGAATTACACACATTTATGTCCAAGAGTGGGAGAAAAAGAGTCTCACTCTTGGCAGGATGGAAAAAACAAACTCCAGAAATCCAGCAAAGCTGCTGGGGGACTCACTAGGTTAGGAAATTCAGCCTAAACAGAGAATTCTCCCTAACACTCGCCCCCCCCAGACTAAGGGACAGGAGGATTTAATCCACTCCTGGATGAATCTCATACCTCTAGTCGATGACATACATCCTAGAGAGACCATCAGCATTTTGGTGGTGACACCCTGACCTGTGCTCAATGGTGAAATCAAGCCCTTGCAGGCAGATCGACCATCTCAATAGTTTCGGGTTTTCCCCTTTCATTTGCATTAACCATCTCAAGGGTTGGTGGTCAGATGAATGACAAAAGTAGAACCATACAAGTACGGCCTAAACTTCTTCAGAGCCCACACGATAGCAAAGCACTCTCTTTCGATTGTTGCCCACCTTGTTTCAGGATCCTTCAGCTTGCGGCTGATGAAGCAAACGGGGTGCTCCCTACCTTTCCCATCCAGTTGACAGAGTACGGCACCTATTCCAACATTTGAAGCATCTGTCTGCACAATGAGGGGTTGGCGGTAATCAGGAGCTCTGAGTACTGGGGCTTGGCAAAGAGCCTTTTTCAGGTTTTCAAAAGCCTGATTGCACTCCTCCTTCCATGTAACCTTTTTAGGAAATTTGGGCGAGGAGATGACATTCAGTGGAGAGGCTATGGTTCCATAGTTCTCGATGAAATTCCTGTAATACCCAGTGAGGCCTAGGAAGGCTCTCACTTGGGTTTGAGTAGTAGGTGTTGTCCAATTTTGCACAGCTTCAATCTTACTGAGCAAAGGCCTTATTTCTCCACCTCCTACCTCATGTCCAAGATAGACTACCTTACTCTGTCCAATTTGGCATTTACTCGCCTTTATGGTCAGATTGGCTCGTCCAAGAGCCTGCAAAACATCTCTCAGGTGGGTTACATGTTCTTCCCAGGAATTGCTGAACACTGCGATGTCATCCAAGTATGCCATGCAGAAGTCCTCCATCCCATTCAGAACCTGGTTTACCATCCGTTGAAACGTAGCAGGTGCATTCTTCAATCCGAAAGGCATTACCTTAAATTGGTATAAGCCAACGGGGGTCGAAAATGCAGTTTTCTCCTTGGCATGGTCTGTCAGGGCTATTTGCCAATAGCCTGACGTCAAGTCAAATGTGCTGAGGAACTTGGCGACGCCAAGTTTTTCCACCAACTCATCTGTTCTTGGCAAAGGGTGGGCATCAGTCTTGGTGACTGATTAAGAGCTCTATAATCCACGCAGAATCTAAGCTCTTTAGATCCGGCCTTTGGCACTAACACAACTGGGCTAGACCATGGACTAGTAGAGGGCTCTATTATCCCGAGATCAAGCATCTTGCTGACCTCACCTTTGATGTTATGTGTTCGTACGTGTTCTGACATTCGGTATCCTATGCTTTTGACTGGCAGACAGTCACCAGTGAGTATGTCATGCTGACCCTAAAGGGTCAAGCCTGGTGAAAGCGAGAACAGAGAGGCAAACTGATTCAACATGGATTTGCACTCTTCTTGTTGCTCGGGTGTCAGATTGGAGGAGAGAGTTACTCCTTCAATTTGTTCGTCCAAAGGCAAGCCTCTGAGGAGATCCGGAAGAGCTTCACTCTCTTCTTCTTCCTCGGATGATGCTAGAAGCAACGCTCCTACATCAGGTCGTGAGACATACGCTTTGAGTCTGTTGGTGTGGAAGACTGTCGGAGCCTCCTTGGGATTGCCCAAGTCCACCAGATAGTTAACCTCTCTGAGTTTACCCACAACTCTGAAGGGTCCCATCCATTTGTCTTGCAAGGCCCTCTGCCTTGTTGGGATCATAACGAGAACGAGCTGGTCTTGAGCGAACTCAACCATGTTAGCTTTTTGATCGTGCCAGTGCTTGACCAATGCTTGTCCAGCTTTCAAGTTATCGCTTGCTTCTGTCATCATGTGCGACATTCTCCTCCGGAGACCTATCACGTAGTCAGTCACTCTGACTGGCTTGGGGGAAGGAGCACTCTCCAACCCCTCCTTAATCAGGGCCAATGGACCTCTGATGGGATGACCATAGAGAAGTTCGAAGGGAGAATAACCTACTCCCTCCTGAGGGACTTCTCTATAAGCAAAGAGAAGGCATGGCAGTAGAAGTGTTGAGAACTGGTAAGTAACTCCACAGGTTTTCCACATGGCTTTCATGTAGTGGGACATAAATTTTGACCCCCTGTCAGAGATTACTTCCTTAGGAAACCCGACCCTAGTAAAAATACCAAGGAGGGCCTTAGCCACAACCGGGGCTGTAACAGTCCTCATAGGAATTGACTCAGGATACCTAGTAGCATGGTCTACTACAACAAGTATAAACCTGTTGCCTGAGGAGGTTGGAGGATCACGGGGACCAACAATGTCAATCCCTACTCTCTCAAACGGGACTCCCACAACTGGGAGAGGCACTAAAGGTGCCACATTCTTGGAGCCAACCTTACCAGAGGTCTGGCAGGTGTGGCAGCTGCTGCAGTGTTTTTCCACTTCGACCCCCATCTTCGGCCAATAGAAGTAGAGAGAGCCTTTCCTTAGTCTTCTTGAAACTCAAGTCACCAGCCAAAGGAATCTCGTGGGCTAACTGCAAGAACTGTGGTCTGTTCTCTTGGGGTACTACAAGTCATTTGTAGTCTCCGGGTGCAGACTCGGTCAGTTCACTGTAGAAGAGGCCATCTTCCCAGTGCAACTTGTACTTCCCAGGCTCTTACCCTTTAGCCTGAGCTTCTGCCTGGTGGCGAAGACCTTCCAGAGTTGGACATTCTCTCTGTCCCTTACTGAAGTCTGCCCTGCTGGGTCCACCTTCTGCCAGTAAAGACTGCAGCTCAGGATGGTCAACAGGTTCCAGATCTCCAATGAGTTCCTGGCCTTCCATTAGCTCTTCCTCAGAGTCTAATTCCACCACACAGGGTTGTACCTCCTTCTCAGCCTCAGCTGGAGGTGGAGTTACGGGTGTAACTTTGGACAACCGCGGGGAAGTCCGTGTTGGCTGCACTGAAATGCTGGCTGCTGGTTTCGGGGTAGAAGTCTTAGGTTTCCCTTTCGGTTCTGATTTCTTCGAGACAGCGGCCGACAATTCCAGTGGAGCAGGAGTGATTTCTTTCTTCATCATCTCCGGGAGAGTACCGCGCATGGTCCTCTCTCTTGCGGGTCTGGTTAGCTCCTGTAACCGTTTACTAGGAGGTCTGGGAGTATGCGATACAACTCCGAGAGTTTTCAAATCGTTACCCAACAGTACGCGTCCTGGTACCTCACTCTGTATGCTGACAGGTATCTTCACAGTCATGTCATTACACTGGATGAGAACTGGTAATTGGGGAAGCATCTGCACAGGCCCTCCAGCTAACTTGGTGAGGTGTTTGGGTGCCTTAGCAACATCCTCAGCCTGAAAAAACGATTTATCCACCACAGTTATGCTGGCCCCAGTGTCCCTAATGGCAGGAGTCTCCTGACCATTCACCTGGACACTGTCCTTATAATACTCTTTAGTATTATCGGGGATAGAATTATAGACATCTAAATTCGGTTGTTCCCTCAACCCCAGAGATACTAAAGAAACGCTGGCTGAGACTCCAATGGGTTCGTCAGCTAGCAGTAGAAAGTTTCCACTTGCCATTTGGACTTCCTCCTCAGGAGCGAAGGCTAAGGAGACAGGCTGGACCCCTGAAGGTTTACCCTTACATCTGGGATCTCCTTTCACGTGGTCAGTCGAGCCACAAACAAAGCATTTACCAAACGCTTTTTGGAATGGTGGCTTGTTCTGGCCTCCTTCCGGTTTGACACCAGAAGACACACTAGTCTGCTGCGGTTTTCCTTGTGGCTTACCCTTCTGGTTTTGTTTGGGGCCCTCTTTGGAATTTGAGTCATTCAAATTATCTTTTGAGTCTTTTTTAGGCTGTTTTCCCTCATCCTTCTTCTGAGTTGCCCCATAATCCTTATGAGTAGCCCTGTTGGCAACCCATAAGTCAGCAGCCTTAGCTAGCTTCCGGGAATCCAATTCCTTCGAATCAGCCAAGTGCTGTCTGAGCTCAGGAGAACAGGCATCATAAATCGACTCCAACCTAAAAAGATTCTTCATACCCTCATAAGTGTTCACTTTGTAACCCTTAATCCATCCCTCAAAGTTTTTCAACCCTTCACTCACCCAGGTAGCCCAAGGTGTACCATCATGCTTTTTGAGGGTTCTAAACCTCTTTAGATACTGGGAAGGGGTCTTCCCAAATCTAGCTATCAAAGCTAGTTTCACACTTTCGTAATCCATCTTATCTGCCTCCCCCAACTCCATTACCACATCAGTCGCAACAGGGGGGAGCCTAGAGAACAACCAGGGAAGTAAATCATTCCCGGTGATGCCCTGGAGCCCATGATTGTACTCAAACAGTTTTAACCAATCCAACACATCCAATCTCGGTTCATACATACCCACAAATTCCTTCGGCATCCGGGGTCTTTTGGGGACTGGAGCTCCTAGAGGAACCAGAGGAGAGAGAAGCATTTTCCACAGACAACTTTTTCATCTCTAACTCGTGATTAAGTTCTATTTCCCTGAGTCTTAACTCAGCTTGCTTCTGCTCAGCCTGGGCATTCATCCGTCTGAACTCAAACTCTTGGTTTCGTTCAGATCAAGCCAAGAACCGTTTGTATTCTAATTCAAGCTTCATTTTTTCATGTTCAAAATAAGCAGGGTTACATGTGGGACCTGGTATGGGCCCCGTAGGTACAGCTGGTAAGGCAGGTAGAGGAGCAGGGGAGACAGTTTCGTTAGCCTCTCCTTCCTCGTCAGCCTCTTCATCACTATCGTCAGAATTACGATTTAGATCAACACCATCACTGTTATCTACATCTGCTGGAGAAGTTGGTTCCTCTGAACCAGTACCCAGACTTTGGTTTTCCAGCAATCTCGCTATCAGTTCTAACTTCTTGCCTCTTACAGAAAGATTCTCTTGCCTACAGAGGGCTCGTAAACCCTCAGTATTTTCACCTGACAAGGATTCTTGACTGTAAGCTTCCATAGTAGACATGTTTTTGAAAGTTGCTTTTTAGTGCTAAGCTTTGTGGTTAGTTATCCTAAAGTGTCAAAAAGCACTCTAAACTGTATACTCGATACAAATCCCACCGCTGTACACCAGTGTTAGGCGGAAACCTGTGCAGTTCCCTCTGGGACCACCGCAAAAGATTTAGGACTACAGGTGTTTGGCAGTAAACCCACTTGGTAGCAGTCTGTACCACACAGATTCACTTGGTAGCTGTGGCTGAGCAGTCAGACTTCCCTGAAGAAGAGTTAGGCAGTATGTGGAGTATACAATATAGGGCAATCTACACAGTAGAACAAGCAAACACGGTACAAGGCTTTGGTGTAAAGATATAAAGGTATTTATTTATAACAACACATCTATGGAAAAACACTCTGGCACTAATACGGCAGACAACTTTACTCACAATTACTATACGAAGAAAAAGATCAATCCTCCTAACAATAGTTTAACAAGTCTAGGTTCACCGGCATCACTTATTTGCAGACAGAGGTGTATGCTTTAACCTAGATGGTATTCTAGTGTTCGTTAGGACGGGAGAGTAAAATAAGGCAGGTTATGAAGTCAACTCGGTACCAATACTTTTTGGACAAAGGCAACGCAAGTAAGGCAAGGTCTACTGCAGATCACAAAGTTCAGAGGCCAGGCCCACTCGGAGAGATGCAAGGCGATATGTCCCAAAAGTGTCTTAGTGGAAATGTGTTTCGAGTCTTTATCGCAAAATTGTTATGGAAAGATTGGACCAGTTCAGAACAACACGTTAAAGAAAGCTTGGAGGCGACCCAATGGAAAGGTGAGGATTAAGACACCTCACTCGATCCGGCAGAAAGGGAAGCCAGGCGGACACGGTACCTTGTTCGTGGGGAGCCAGCTCCGGCGGGGGCAGTTGTTCCTGGTGGTGGATGCACGTCGGGTCTTTGCCAAGAGTAGAGATGATCTGGTCGTCGAAGAAAAGTGAAGTCCGGTGCACCACCAGGGAAGAGACCAGCCGCGGAGTGCTCCGTCACAAGGCACCACCTTTTGGTCGCGGTACAGGGGTAGTGGCTATCCGGTTGCCGAGGTGCTCTGCACGGGCAATTCGACCACTGCGTCCTGGAGCGAAGAAAAAGCAAAGGGGACTGGTTGTTCCCACCAGTCAGGGGAAGAGACTCTCCGGCATGGAGATCTCCTCTGTCGTCAGGAAGTGGTGAGTCGGTTCCGCAGGGCTCCACCGGAGGTGTCGTCGTTGCAGGTCGGCTCAGCATTACCCTCGTCGGATTCTTAGGTCCTGTGGCGACTTCTGAAGATCCAGTCCCAAAAGCCCTGCTTTTATGCAGAGAACCCCCATTCATTCAGCCTAGCTGTCAATGCCAACACGCTAAGTGGTGAGCGGGGAGGCTCACCACTTGGGCCAATCACACCAGAGTGCGACCGGAGTTGGCAAGGCGACTCCGTCCAGGGTGCCTAAACCCCCTCCCACACCCCTGTGGTAACCCAGACAGAATGGCACCACTTTGTAGGATCTCTGTACAGAAGCCCGCCAAAAGTGGAACAAAGGGCTCAACCTTTGGTTTAGGAGTCACAGAGACGAACACAGACGCCATTTTAAAAACCGAGTTCTGGCAGAAAATACCATCCGATAGACTTATTTAAGATAAGTAAACCGGTGGTATGTTAGAGATTAACGAGGAAAAGTATCAATCTCCAACAATGTGAAGAATCCCATAGGGTTATGTTTGGGGTCGAACATAACAAGTAGTTTCCACTGCCACCAGCCAAAACTGGACGAGGGGGGATGGGACAGTGCCCCCTCGAATAACAGACCCAGGAGTAATCGAATTACCCCTACTAGTACGTCCACAATAGGATGGTTTGTACTAGTTCTGTTAGTAAATTTAGGTCTAGTAAAGCCAATGGTGACTTTACATGCCCGGGGAGACAGTAGTCAGTCCCCGGGTATGGAGTCTATGATGGAGGTCCACTAGGACGCCCCAGTGCTACGGCAGGGAGGGTGCAGTGTAACACACATAGCAAAACATATGAGACCCTATGGAGTAAAAGACCCCATAGCCCATAGAACACATTGACATTCAAAGGAATTACACACATTTATGTCCAAGAGTGGGAGAAAAAGAGTCTCACTCTTGGCAGGATGGAAAAAACAAACTCCAGAAATCCAGCAAAGCTGCTGGGGGACTCACTAGGTTAGGAAATTCAGCCTAAACAGAGAATTCTCCCTAACAGGCACCCTCCACCAGGCCCCCACTCATGTCCCCCTGCACCCCAACCCCCCAACAGTGCAGGGGCACCCTCCACCAGGCCCCCACTCATGTCTCCCACCACCCCCACCCCCCAGCAGTGCAGGGCACCCTCCACCAGGCCCCCACTCATGTCTCCCACCACCCCCACCCCCCAGCAGTGCAGGGCACCCTCCACCAGGCCCCCACTCATGTCCAACTCATGTCTCCCATCACCCCCACCCCCCAGCCGTGCAGGGCACCCTCCACCAGGCCCCCACACATGTCTCCCAGCACCCCCGCCCCCCAGCAGTGCAGGGCACCCTCCACCAGGCCCCCACTCATGTCTCCCACCCCCCCCACCCCCCAGCACTGTGGGGCAACCTCCACCAGGCCCCCACTCATGTCTCCCAGCACCCCCAGCATCCAGGGGCACACTCCACCAGGCCCCCACTCATGTCCCCCTCCACCCCCACCCCCCAGCAGTGCAGGGGCACCCTCCACCAGGCCCCCACTCATGTCTCCCACCACCCCCACCCCCAGCACTGTGGGGCAACCTCCACCAGGCCTCTACTCATGTCTCCCAGCACCCCCAACCCCCAGCATCCAGGGGCACCCTCCACCAGGCCCCCACTCATGTCTCCCAGCACCCCCACCCCCCAGCATCCAGGGGCACCCTCCACCAGGCCCCCACTCATGTCCCCCTGCACCCCCACCCCCCAGCAGTGCAGGGGCACCCTCCACCAGGCCCCCACTCATGTCTCCCACCACCCCCACCCCCCAGCATTGCAGGGCACCCTCTACCAGGCCCCCACTCATGTCTCCCAGCACCCCCACCCCCTAGCATCCAGAGGCAAGATCCACCAGCCCCCCACTCATGTCATTCTGCACCCCCACTCCCCATCAGTGCAGGGCACCCTCCACCAGGCCCCCACTCATGTCCTCCAGCCAACATGTCATCACAATCTAGATCCCTGGCCCTTATCGTCAGCCTCCAAATGCCAAACACACACCTGAGTATTGCATACACCCACTTAGAAATGGCAATAACATGATAGAACCCCAATTGCAAGTTTGGAAATGAACACATGTCCCTCACATACACCCAATGGGTGTCAGTGAATGTCAAAACCCATATCATGAAATGCATGAAACCAATGAGATGATACTACACATTGAAGTTTGAAGAAAACATATGTATTAAAAGCAACATAAATTGAATCAAAAATAAACAAACAATAATGGAAATTTCAAAAAAACAGCATGTCCATGAAATAATGCAAAACCACAAATCATAATCCAAAGGAAAGGTGTCCAAAGTCACAGTCCACAAAAGTAAATCCAATGGAAAATTAAAATCGAAAATCATTGCTCCATGGGAAAATCATACAAAAAAATTAAAATCCAAAAGTCAACTATATACAGATAAACAATCCAGGGTCCATGATCCCAACAGAAGAAATGAAACCTATCTAATAACACTACCTAAAAAAAGAAACTATATACAAAAATGTGGGCCATTGTCCAAAAGGTCCAAAAAAATGCAAAACCAAAGGAAACCTAACACTAACTACAGAACTATTTACAAGGGCAGCGGGCTAGTCCGACGGCTCACTTCGGGATGTTCCGGGCCAGGGCATCATCGAACTCCTGCTCAATGTCCCGGAGGCGGTCCTCCTCCATGGCCCCGAGAGTCTGCAAGGCTGTCGACATGTTCACCCCCAACTCCCGGCGGATTGCCTCGAGGCACTCGGCCCGTCTCAGGGCCCTCCGCATGGAGTTCTCCGCCCTGACCATTGTGAGCCGTGCCTCTTCCGCCCGCTGCCGCTCCGCATCTATGGTGTGGCCCAACCGCTGCCACACGGAAGACACTTCCCGTCCTGGGTCCTCCTGCCCTCCGGCCGATGCCTGCCCCTCCGATGTCGAAGGTCCCGAGCCATCATGGCTCCCACCACGTTGCTGCTGCTGCTGTGCCTCTGCCCGTGCACTGCCTCCTGCTGCTTGCACATCCTCCGCTGGATGGGGTGCAGTTGTTGATGTGGCCACCCCTGCTGGACGTCGACTCCCGACTGTGGCAGGGATACCTCCTCCACCAGCCTGGCCGCACCGTCAGAGGCAGCTCCACAGGGCACCCAGGTGACTAATGGGTGGGAAGATGGCACGGAGGACGACGGGCGCATAGGGGGTTCAGTTGAGGAGGGGGTCTGAGCAAACCCCATCAAACGGAGGAATCCGGCCTGGGTGACCTGTCCCAGTAGGCCGACGCGGTCAACGAGCCATTCGAGATGACGTGCAGTCTCCTCATGAAAAGAATGCAGGTCACCTCACATGGCCCGTTGACGCAACGCCACACCAGCCAGGACAGGCTCAACCCGGACCCGGATAGCCACGTCCACAGGCAGAGGAAGGCCAGTTGTCGTGAGCTCATCCCCTGCCTGAAAACGGGTCTGGACGAAGGCATCCCTGCTGGTGCAAGATGATGCAGTGACAGGATCAGGGACAGGATTGCACACAGGCACCTCCGCGGCGACCTGTGCTGCCTCCTGTCCCTGGTCCTGCACTGCACCACTAGCACCAGTGGAATCCTCACCTCCAGACCCCGTCTTTGTTGCTTGCACGGCCTCTTCCTCCACCAAACCCCCCACCAACCTGGATGACTCTGTGCCATCTTCCACCGTTGGGCCCTGTGGGGTCCCAGCTTCCCCTTCTGCTGCCGAGGAGTCCAACTCTGACCTCCGCCTCTTGGGCCTCCCCCCGTCAGCTGCGGCCTGGGACGCGGCACCGGGCTCCTCACTCCCCGACGAGATCACAACCTGGGAGGGGAGCCGGGCCTTGCGTCTCCGGCTGGCGGTACGATCCCCGCCGTTGTGCTCCACAGCACCTTCTCCGCCCTCTTCATCAGTTGACGCTGCAGACAGGGAGAAATAAAACACAGGCATCAGGGCCCTGTACAATGGACACATACACACATGACAGTTGCACATGAGTGTCATTGGCAAACCTCAGACATGGCATCACAATTGGCAACACACATGTCATTTCAACTTGCACACATGAGCCATACCACAGCCATATCGCAACTGCCAGCACCATCCATACACATACAACAGCATGAGCAGGCAAAGGTGAGCCAGACATCACATGCAACACAGGGAGTGCACTACACATGCATGCACACCACCGCACTTGCATGCATGTGTACACCTCAGCCAACTGTCGCAGTGTTCAGATGGGCATCCATGTAACATCTGCCAATCAGGCTTCCACATCCCGCTGTCACATGCATCCATGTTGCATCACTGTTGCACCCTTGTCAAATACACACACATGGACATGTACACAGTGTTAATACATGCAGCTGAAAACAACATACATGCGTTACATCACAAACATGCCTACTTACATACACATTCATCCAAACATGTGTGCCCACACAACTGCATTTGGCATGCAACCCTACACACACAAGCACCATCCATGTCTCACACATGACAGCCCACACATGTGTTAGCCTCACAGCCCTGTACACCCCCTCCCATACTCGGCCCCATACAAACAGATGGGCAACCTGCACACTACTGGCACATCACCACACGCACAGCTTACAATCATGATGCATGTACACTTACCGCTCCACTCCAGACGGGTCTGCCTCTCAAGGACCTGGACGTGGAGCGCTGGGGATATGCGTTCCAGGACCCTCATCTGATCTTCCGACAAGTGGCCCCGGTGCCCCTTAGCATCCGCTGCCTTCAAGAGGCGCCGGACCTTGTTGAGGGTCCTGGACCGGAAGTCCTCCCAGCGCTTCTTGACATGTTGGAAGTCGCGGAATGCCACCCCCTCCGCGTTGATGGCAGTCACGATGTCCGTCCAGATCCGAGTCCGTCCTTCCTTGTCGGCCCACACTTCCGAAGAGGGCATCATACTGCCCCAGGACTTGCTCCACCAGGACACAAACTTCCCTGGCACTGAAGCTGGTGCCCCTCTGCCTCTCTGGCCAGGGGTTGTCAGTGGTGCCAGATGTTGCAGCGCCCGACATGACAACCCCAGAGGCAGGAGTGGGTGGGCAGCTGGGTCCTGGGGCTGGGCTGTGGAGCGATGGAATCCCAGTCGGGAGTCTTCGGTTCCAGCAGGGGTGGTCACAGCAACAGCACCCCTGGCTGATGTGCAGGCAGCAAATGGCAGGGCACATGGGCAGCAGGCAGTCAGGCAGCAGCAGATGGCAGGTGGGAGCGTGCTCGTGGCTCTGGGGGGCAGTAAATTGGCTTTCTGGGCAGGAACGTGGTCTTCCGTGTGCTTAAGCGTGGCCAGCTTGATACGGAGTGATTTGGTACGTGAAAATCCTGCACGTCTGCGTGTAATTCGAGGAAAGGCCCTTAGCGCGTAAGCGCGTCTGCACGCATACGCGATTTCATTGGCCCAAAGGCCACCATGCGCAGCTATGACGTCACGCGCATGGCCGTAGAGAATGGCGCGTGTAAAAAAAAAGATACACGTCCGAGTGTCAAAGCGTTTAATTGGTGGAAATGGCCTCATCGCGTATGTGCGTCTGTGACGTGTTTATAAAAGGTACGTGTAGAACGCCATTTCCTTGTATGTGTTTTTCGTGGAGAGCGAGTGGGTGAAATCTGTACTTCTTGACGGTTCACACGCGATTTACTTCACGGCGTTTCAAGTTCGTACTCCCTGTTACCTCTGACAGCTTTTTCTCTTTTCCTCTTTTTCCTGGGCCTGTTTCCTCAAACAGCGTTCCCTTCTACTGTTGTCCTGTCTCCTCAGACAGCGTACAATTCTTCTTTTGGCGGGGGTGTTGCCAACGCGCACACGCGCATATTTTTCACGCTTTTGTTCCTGGCAGACGGTGAGTCGCGCACGCATTTAACATCTGTGCTTGCCCCGTGTGTCGCATACCCCTTCAGAGGTCATTCTAGGCTGCGTGTGACACGCATACGTTCATTCTTGTGTTTCTGGGTGCCACAGCGTAGTGCAGGTTTATTTTTCCACACGTGGTCTAGGAGGGGTTGCGTGCACCTTACTTCTCTTTTTTGGGGTGCCTGTGCATTGCGTGACCCGTCATCTTTCCCCAGGGGTGACATACAGCCTTGCTAAAGCACTAGGGTACGATTACCATCTGGTACCCAACCCCTTTGACCCCCAATTGCCCAGGACAATAGTTCACAGCAACTCCCATACGCACAATAACATCAGTGCCATGGCTGGGAGGCGAACAAGCCGTAGGGGTGGCAAAGGTGGCTGAGCCCCAAGTGGTGGCTGTGGTGGATCTGGTAGGGGACGTGGCCGTGACTTGAGGGTGCCCCTAGCCCCCCATGTGTGGAGGAGCAGTCAGGGACACCCATGCCCCCCCGGTTGAGGGTAACGTGGCTGACACCATCCATGCTCAGCCCTTGTTGGACCAGCCCACTGTGGAACCAGACCTGGCACAGGGTGACTCCATGGCTGACTTCCAGGTCAGCAGGTCTAGGCCACGTGCGCCGGTGCACATTGGTGTCATCAGGCCACGTGGATCAGGGGCAGCTAGGTCATCTGCTGCCCCCCGTAGGCAGACTGGGGAGGATGCAGGGGCAGCTGTGGCTCCATCCACCCCACCTCTCACACACCCAGCCAGGACAGTGTCGGTCCAAGTCCATCCTGCTGACATTCCCCCTGACATAATCACACTTGAGCTAATGCCTGCACCAACTCCCATGCTGAGTGTGCAATCCCACACTCCTAGTACAGAGTCCACCGGGGCTCCTGCCCCTAGTGTCCAGAGCGGAGTAGGACACTCAGGATCCCCACCACCTTCCAAGCAGAAGAGGAAGAGTGCTCGTCCAGTAGAGGCTGATGCCCCAGACACGGCTACACAGTCCGGCCCGTCAAGGAAGCCCAGCTTCAATGAGGCCGAAGTGAATGCACTTGTAGAGTATGTGTCCGCACATGACCACGAAATGGTGATTGTTGCGGGATCCAAGACCACACCTGCACAACGTCAGGCACACTGGCAGACCATCGCGGATATCATAAGTGCCCTTGGAATCGTGAGGCGCACAGCTACTGAATGCTACAAGCGCTGGAATGACCTGAAGCGCAGGGAAAAGAATAAGCTGGCCTCAAGTCATGCCGCCACTCTAGTGACTGGAGGTGGGTCTCCAGCAGAGGACATAGAACTCACTCCATATGAGCAGGTTGCTGGGACCTACGTCACGGAGGAACAGATCCAAGGCATGGGAGAACTGGCAGATTACGAGGCATTGTCCTGTGAGTGCACATGCATGTGTGTGTCATCCATGTGCATGGTGTGTGTGTGAGGGCTTCTGTTTGGGTGCCAGGTGAGGGTGTGTGTGCCTGAGTGGTTTGGGTCACCCATGTGCCTCATCCAGTACATTCTGCGCACCAGCATTTGGGTATAGCAGTATCCCTTCTGCCAACATTAGACATCCAGCCCAACACCACGCCAGTTGCCCTTGAAGTGTCATCTTGTCACAACATTGTTGCTTATTTTCCTCTGTTTATTCAGGCAGATTGTTTGCATGCCACCACTTTTACTAGGCATTTCTCAGTCCTATTGTCACATGTCTGACATGGCTATGGTACAGTGGACTGGCTTTGTTTCCTGGACATGATTTGTTTAGACATGTCCCTGCGCTAGAGGACCATTTTGGACTGGCAGCTCCAGGTTAAACATTTGAACCATTTCAATGAAAAAATTAATTTCATGAGCAAACTAGACTGAATGAACAAATGGTACCCTCCTCTCCCTCTTCACTTTATGGCTAGGGGACATGCCATCTGTGTGATGGCATGTGTATTTGACCTGCCAATCACAGGCCAATGTGTGATGCCACTGCTAGGCAGCATGCAGCAAATGTGTTCATCTTCCATCTTGGTGTCATCAATGTGTGCCATCTGCTTCCCCTTCACACGCACGGTGTGACGGTGCATGAATGGGAGGGTTTTAGTCATGTGGGACATGTGTCAATCAAGTACTGTTTCTGTAGCTTCTCAGCCCTAATTGTGTGCCATAGTGCTAATGCCTGTTTCCATTTGTTTTCTTTCATGTCTTTGCAGGGGATGACGCACTCGATACTGTTGGGGTTGTGGAGATGGTGCAGACCCAGGAGGGGTCTCAGGCCCGACCGACCACCAGTGAGGGACGTGGTGTGGTGGTGGGTGAGAACCCACAACTGCTGCAAGTCGTGCTCTCAAGGGGTGTCTCTGGCTGCACCTCCCCCGAGCTGTATTCAGGTGTCGATTCGGATGATGAGACCTATGTGCCGTCGCAGGTGAGTGTTCCTGGGAGGGATTCTGTTCTGTCCGACCCACCTGCACCAGGGTTAGAACCCTCAATGGGGATGTCAGTGTTGGCAGGTACACCTTTGGTGGTTACGGATGCAGGGTCACACTCCGTAACATCTGATCCTGTTCCTGGGCCAGCAGATCAGAGGGGGAATGCAGTCCTGCAGCCTCAGGCAGTGCCGGCACAGCAAGGCGCAGTTCGCCTTGCCCCAGACAGGTGTGGTGCCCGCCAATGTGGTGGCCGTCCGCCACCTGGCAATACCGCATGGGAGCAATCCATATACGGTATGTCAACCCAACAGGCAGCATCATCAGAGATGTTGGCTCAGGCCATGGATAGGGTGGCAACTTCCATTGTCCCCCCTGAAAGGCTGATGGAGCGACTACAGCAGGCAACAGACTCCATCTGCCAGTCACACAGGGAGGACGTGTTGGCGTCCGACAGGGACAGGCGGGCGGCACGGGCGACTCTGCGGGAAGCCATTTCCATAGAGTCCCAGGGCCACAGGGAAGCCCTGAGGGTGGAACTCCTTCACCTCAGGACGACTCTTGTTGAGCTTGAGGCTTCAACAAACAGAAGGACAGAACAGCAGCTGGAGCGTCTCACACGTACGCTCTCAGCTGAGATGCAGGCAACTAGGGCAGAGGTCCGGGCATCCCGTGAGTTGTTGCATGGGGACCTACGTACAATTATCCTCCAGAACGAGACCTTCCACACCCGCATGCTTGCTGCCATGGAGGACCAGACTAGGGCTTTGCGTGGGCTGCCTCCCATAGTGCCACCACCTCCTGTTGCAGTCTGCAGAGGGTGAGGAGAGCGACAGCAGTGATTCTCTCACAATAGGGTAGCCGTGCAGGCCATGAGCCCATGGAGGTGTTTTTTTTCGCAAGATCCACACAGGTGGGTTTTGGTGTGCACCCTGTCCTTGGACCTCCTGGGTGGCCTCCCCCACCCCCCTGGGCCCATTAATGGCCATTTTTGATTTATTTATTTATTTATTAATTTTTGTTTTTTGGACAGTGTGTTGCCTTGTGTGGCTCCCGTGGGTATACGCTGTATTGTGGCTGGGCACATGCAGGCTTGTCATGAATTTGGTTCAGATGCTTGGGTTTGTGTGACACACACCCCTCCTGCTTCCCGTTTCCATGGGCTTGCAAAGGGTGTGCCCAAGTGACATTGACGTACATGGTGAAGTTGGACTCCCATTTGATGTGTGGGCAGTCTTTAGTCAATACTGTGTATACATTCATAGTGCATATTGTTGTTGTATTGTACACTGCATGGTGTATTGATATGTGCCTCTGCATCCATCTCATCCTTCACAAGGCGGTCTACCTTGGAACTGGAGTCCATGTTGTAAGCAGTGCACCTACACTCTTGCGTGGCGCTAACACTGTATACTTGGAAGTGTTCGAAGTGCTGGCATTATCAGGTAGTGAGGCTACCAAATTTTTAAGTCTGTAATGTCATGTTTAAGGTAGGTTGGAGGTTGTGTAGGTGATTGGTATTCTTGGTATTCTTGGTAAGTATTTGGTAATGTGTGTTGTAGGTCCTGCATTACTGTGAGCATTTCATGTATGGCTAGTTTCCATTAGGGACACTGTAGTTGGTGACACTTGGGGCATGTTGTGGGGATTAATTTGTTTGCTCTCACATTGCATGACATGCCATGCCATGGTGTGTTGTGTGGCCGTGCCGGGGAGGGGTTGGGTGACATGGCACTGTTCTCATGTAGTATTTTGCAAGTGGGTATTCATTTGTGCAGCATGGAAGTGTGTCTTTTGATGACACTGCATTGGTGGTGTTTGTGTAGGTAGGGATGCACACATTGTGACACTTCCACATGAACAATCTCAGGCTGCTATGGTTCTGACAGTTGACTGTCCCTTTGTTCGTCATAATTGTCAGGTCGAGTCATCATTGCTTATCAGATGGTATGTGCCAGGGCTGTGTGCACTCCACAGGGGTGTGATTTCTATGTGAAGTAATTAGCCACCAGCTGCGTACGGGCTGCCTCACCCTGTGCCCTTTCCCCTCCCATGCACAGCGGGCGTGCATGTGGTTGGGGATGTGGGGGCACCACCATGTCCACAGCCAGGCCCCGGCGTGTTGCAACATTGTGCAGGACACATGCTGCCACTATGATCCTGCACACTACTGGAGGCGCATATAACAGCTGCCCGCCAGAACAGTCAATCGAGCGAAAGCGTGACTTGAGCACTCAGAATGTGTGCTCCACTATGCCCCGAGTTGCAATATGGGCTGTGTTGTATCTTACCTCGAGAGGCGTGATGGGGTTCCGAATTGGCGTCATCATGTGAGTGCTCAGAGGGTAGGCACTGTCCCCTGGTGAGGAGGTGATGGGTATCATTACTGGGGTAGTGACATAACTCTGCATCTGACATCCATGCATGTGCAGTGGCATTCATACTCACCAAGCAGCCATGTATCGCCATGCCGCCCAGCTTCTAGGTCCCGGCTTAGGGTAGACATTCAGTAAATGAAGCTGTCGTGGGTGGACCCTGGATAGTTGGCATATACTGAGGTGATGATTCCCTTGGCATTCCATACTACCTGCACGTTGATGGAATGCCAGTGCTTGCGGTTCCTATAGATGTGCTCAGATGCCCTGGGGGGACGTAGTGCCACATGGGTGCAGTCAATGGCACCTAGCACTTTTGGGAATTGTGTCCCACCGTAGAAATCCAGGGCAGCAGCCTGCCTTTCTGCAGGTGTCCTGGGCAGGTATATGTGCCTGCGGACTGATGGGCGTGCAGTGATGATGTTCAAGACCTGGTGTAGGCAGCGTGACTGCATGGCCTGTGACACCCCACCCACTATGGCACTTGTCCGCTGAAATGATCCAGCTGCCAAGAAGTGCAGTACATTAAGGACCTTCTCCAGGGGGCTGAGTGCTTGGGAGCACAGGGTGGGTGATGTGAGGTCATCCTCCCACTCACTGACCAGGTCCAGTATTATGTGTGGTGGAAACCTGTACCTCCCATACACCTGGTCATCAGGCATACCAAAAAGGCTGGTTCTGGGAGTGAAAATTCGGGCCCTCACTATCCTCCTCCTCCTCCTTTGGTAACCCACGGCCACTGCTGCTAGGAACGGTATATTCATACTGGGGTCTGAGCTTGTTTGTTGCTTGCGCGCACTTTTATGCTGCGCAGGTCGACCTACGCCTGCTTCATGCTGGCGTACGTGTTTCAGGATTGGACCATTTATTTTTTGGCGCGTTGTAGGCGACCGTGTGAATCTTCCCGCCCACCCCAGGAATACACGTAACACGCTCTCCCAGGCCCAGTCGCGAGTAATTATTCACTCCCAACCCTGGAATACACGTACCCCACTCTCACATGCCCAGTCGCGTGTGGAAGTTCACGCGCACGCCGAAATACACGTGCCCTGCAAAATCGCGTGTGAAACTTCACACGCACCCCAAAAAACACATACCCAGGGCAATCGCGTGTGGAACTTCCCACAAATCCGGTAATACAAGTAGCCTGCTAGTATCGCATGGCTGACTACCCGCGCACCCCAGGAATACACATACCCAGGCAAATTGCACTGCTGGGGGGTGGGGTGCAGGAGGACGTGTGTGGGGGCCTGGTGGAGGGTGCCCTGCATTGCTGGGGGGTGGGGGTGCAGGGGGACATGTGTGGGGGCCTGGTGGAGGGTGCCCTGCACTGCTGGTGGGTGGGGGTGCAGGGGGACATGTGTGGGGGCCTGGTGGAGGGTGCCCCTGGATGCTGGGGGGTGGGGGTGCAGGGGGACATGTGTGGGGGCCTGGTGGAGGGTGCCCTGCACTGCTGGGGGGTGGGGGTGATGGGAGACATGAGTGGCGGCCTGGTGGAGGGTGCCCCTGGATGCTGGGGGGTGGGGGTGCAGGGGGACATGTGTGGGGGCCTGGTGGGGGGTACCATGCACTGCTGGGGGGTGGGGGTGCTGGGAGACCTGTGTGGGGGCCTGGTGGAGGATGCCCTGCACTGCTGGGCAGTGGGGGTGATGGGAGACATGAGTGGGGGCCTAGTGGAGGGTGCCCCTGGATGCTGGGGGGTGGGGGTGCAGGGGGACATGAGTGGGGGCCTGGTGGAGGGTGCCCTGCACTGCTGGGGGGTGGGGGTGCAGGGGGACATGAGTGGGGGTCTGGTGGAGGGTGCCCTACACTGCTGGGGGGTGGTGGTGCAGGGGGACATGTGTGGGGGCCTGGTGGAGGGTGCCCTGCACTTCTGGGGGTTGAGGGTGCAGGGGGACATGAGTGGGGGCCTGGTGGAGGGTGCCCTGCACTGCTGGGGGGTGGGGGTGATGGGAGACATGTGTGGGGGCCTGGTGGAGGGTGCCCTGCACTGCTGGGGGGTGGGGGTGATGGGAGACATGAGTGGGGGCCTGGTGGAGGGTGCCCCTGGATGCTGGGGGGTGGGGGTGCAGGGGGACATGAGTGGGGGCCTGGTGGAGGTTGCCCCTGGATGCTGGGGGGTGGGGGTGATGGGAGACATGAGTTGGACATGAGTGGGGGCCTGGTGGAGGGTGCCCTGCACTGCCGGGGGGTGGGGGTGATAGGAGACATGAGTGGGGGCCTGGTGGAGGGTGCCCCTGGATGCTGGTGGGTGGCGGTGCAGGGGGGCATGAGTGGGAGCCTGGTGGAGGGTGCCCCTGGATGCTGGTGGGTTGGGGTGATGGGACACATGAGTTGGACATGAGTGGGGGCCTGGTGGAGGGTACCCTGCACTGCTGGGGGGGTGGGGGTGCTGGGAGACATGTGTGGGGGCCTGGTGGAGGGTGCCCTGCACTGTTGGGGGGTGGGGGTGCTGGGAGACATGTGTGGGGGCCTGGTGGAGGGTGCCCTGCACTGCTGGGGGGTGGGACTGCAGGGGGACATGAGTGGGGGCCTGGTGGAGGGTGCCCCTGGATGTTGGTGGGTGGGGTGCAGGGGGACATGAGTGGGGGCCTGGTGGAGGGTGCCCCTGGATGCTGGGGGGTAGGGGTGCAGGGGGACATGTGTGGGGGCCTGGTGGAGGGTGTCCTGCACTGCTGGGGGGTGGGGGTGATGGGAGACATGAGTGGGGGCCTGGTGGAGGGTGCCCCTGGATGCTGGGGGTTGGGGGTGCAGGGGGACATGAGTGGGGGCCTGGTGGAGTGTGCCCCTGGAAGCTGGGGGGTGGGGGTTATGGGAGACATGAGTTGGACATGAGTGGGGGCCTGGTGGAGGGTGCCCCGCACTGCTGGGAGGTGGGGGTGCTGGGAGACATGAGTGGGGGCCTGGTGGAGGGTGCCCCTGGATGCTGGGGGGTGGGGGTGCAGGGGGACATGAGTGGGGCCTGGTGGAGGGTGCCCCACATTGCTGGGGGTTGGGGGTGTGTTGGTGATCAGTAGTGCAAGGTGACATGTGGGTTGGCTGGGGGGCATGGCCACGGTGGATGGGTTGCCTGTGGGACATGAGCAGGGGTGCAGGGTAGTCCCCTGTGGTGTGGGCTGCCTGCAGGGGCCGTGGAGGGTGTAGCGGGAACACCTGGGAGGACCCACACAGCCAAATCACATGTAGCATTCCCCGGCATCACCGAAATACACGTACCCTGCTGAAATCGCGTGTGAATCTTCCCGCGCAACTCGGAATACATGTACCCTGCTGAAATCGCGTGTGGGACTTCCCGAGCACCCAGAAGTACACGTACCCAGGCCAATCGCGTGTGGAACTTCCCGCGCATCCCGAAACACATGTACGCAGGCCAATAGCGTGTGGAACTTCCTGCGCTCCTGAAGTACACGTACCCAGGCCAATCGCGTGTGGAACTTCCCACGAATCCCGAAGTAAACGTACCCAGGCCAATCGCGTGTGGAACTTCCCGCGCACCCTGAAACACACGTACCCAGGCCAATCGCGTGTGCAACTTCCCACGCACCCAGAAACACACGCACACGCTATTTTTCACACAGCGGGTGTACGTGTTTGTCAGTACCCCTTTGCACCTCATTTGTCCTAGAGGGCCAATGTATGGACCATTCATCATGGCTGTATGTGGGTGCTTTTTGTTAGCGCGCATTTTGGCACACATTTATTTCAGGCGCAGGGACGCTACCGCCTGCTTTCTTGGGGCGAACTTGTTTGGCCCTGTGTGCGTCTTTCACCGTGCGCTGGTTTGCCCTATTCAATTCCATGAATACGTGTTGTAGGCGAGTGTGTGGGCGTTCCGCGCACTTGCCTCCTGTACTTCCCCCGTGACGCCCATATTTTAACGCGTTGTTCCCCATTCCGAGTGTTACGCCCCGTGTTCCGCCTACTTTTGTGATGTGCGCCGCGCTATGTGCGATTTCGCAGTGGCCGTGGCGCACGCTGTTGGATGACCTGTGCGCCGGCGTGCGCGGCGCACTTTTTCAGCGCACATCCAATGTTTTTCTCGCGCACGGACTTCCATGAATCCATGTGCGCTGGTTTCCCTGCGATTTTCGCACTTGCAATGCGATTTTCGCACTCTTACTGCGAATCGCATGTTTTGGCACCTCTGCGCTGGAATTTTCGGCGCACATTAATTCCATGAATTGATCCCTTTGTGTTTTGTCTGTAATAATGCAATTATGTTATATGTGGGTTTTATTAGCTACTTATTACGTATTTCACAGTACACAAAACTCTAATAAGAAAACAGTTATCATTTCATTATTCAACATATCAACATTATGAATATTATACCTTCATCGTCTATGCTGCGCACAATGCCTATGTTTCTGCATGAGTGATATGATATGATATGGCATTTGTAACGCGCCTATACACAAGTGTTTCAA
The DNA here is from genome assembly GCF_040938575.1 of Ambystoma mexicanum. Lineage (NCBI taxonomy): Eukaryota > Metazoa > Chordata > Amphibia > Caudata > Ambystomatidae > Ambystoma > Ambystoma mexicanum. The sequence goes on from NC_090924.1 coordinate 722,742,162, forward strand.
GGCGCGACGAGGTAGGGAGGGGGAACAAGGGGAAGACAGACAACGATCCTACTAGGCCAGGTGTCATTTAGATTGCGCAAGTGCAGGGGTAGGGGGGAGGGAAAAGTGCAAGGGGAAGGGGAGGGGGGGAGTGCAGTACAGGGTAAGTAGAATAAAAAATAAATAATAGGGCCAGCTGGTGGCAAGTTCAAGGTAAGTGCAGACAAGTGCTGGGGAGGGGGGGCTGTAGGGGTACAGAGACAGTCCCGCAGTGCAGGGGTTGCCAGGGAGGCAGTGCAAGTGAAGAGTGGCTGGGCCAAGGACCGAGGTCGGAGAGAGTGGCCCAGTTGCAGATTCAGTGCAGTTTCAGTGAAGAATTTAGCAGGGTAGAGGGAGAGAGAAAGCAGAAGCAAAGAGGAAGGTTTTGAGGTGCTTCCAGAACCGGAGATGGTTCTCCTCAAGTTTCAGGGAGGCAGGAAGGCTGTTCCAGAGGGAGGCCCCTGCAGCGAGAGAGATCTACCCCCAACTCGTTGCTTCGAGAAGCGGCTGACCCTGAGGGAGTTGGAGACGGATGAGCGAAGGGATCGGGAAGGAAGATATGTAGGAAGAGAGAGTTGAAGGTATTTAGGCCCCAGGTCCCAGAAGACCTTGTGGACAATGCAGAGGGTTTTGAACTTAATCCTCGCAGCCACTGGGAGCCAGTGTAGAGATTTCATTCATGGAGAGATACGGTCCATGGGCTTGAGGCCAAGGACAAGTCTCGCAGTCCTGTTCTGGATGAGTTGCAGAGGGCGGAGAGTGGAGGCAGGCAGATTAAGATAGAGGCTGTTACAGTAGTCCAGCTTCGAGAGAACCAGGGCTCGCGAGACAGTGAGCTTCTGGGGGAAGGAGAGGAAGGGAAGAATAGCTCTGAGGAGGTGCAGCTGGTAGTGTGACTTCTTAGAGATGTCAGATATATGAGGAGAGAAGGAGAGTGTGGAGTCGAAGATGACCCCAAGGTTTTTTGCCTTGCAGGTAGGAGCAGGAAGAGGGCCAAGAGAGGCTGGCCAGAGAGCTGCAGGGAAGGAGCGAGTGGGTGTGCCGATGAGTAGAATCTCAGTCTTACTGGCATTAAGGCAGAGGTCATTGGCGGCACACCATTCCTGGATAGCAGACAGAGATGAGGGAAGCAGAGGAGGAGGCCGAGGGTAGCCTGAAAATGAGCTGGGTATCGTCCGCATAGCACTGAAAGTTGGGGCAAAGAGCGACGATGCAGTGGGCAAGGAGTGCCAGATACTGGTTGAAAAGCCAGGGAGAGAGATTAGATCCCTGGGGGACACCACAGGTAGAGAAAAAGATGTCAGAGAGGAAGGACCCCAGTTGGACCTGGGAGGGTCGATTGGAAAGGAAAGAGGTCAGCCACACCAGAGCCTGACCAGTGATACCCAGGTTATCATGGAGACGGTTGAGCAGGATGGCATGGTTAACAGTGTCAAAGGCAGAAGAGAGATCGAGCAGAATGAGAACACACGGAGTGTTGGAGTCGAGGTTCGAGAGGAGGTCGTCACGGATATTCAGGAGAGCAGTTTCTGTGCTTCTGGCAGCTCTGAAGCCAGATTGATTGTCATGAAGACTACCAACAGATTCAGCATTGAGGTTAAGTTGGGAGATGGCCAGTTTCTCCAGGAGCTTGCCCAGGAAGGGAGTGATGGAGATTGGGTGATAGTTAGTCGGGCAGGAGGGGTCGGAAGAGGGTTTTTTAAGAAGAGGGTGCACAAGGGAGTGCTTAAGGCGAAGGAGTGGCTGCAAAAGTCAGCCAGGGCAGGAGCCAGGGAGTCGATGTGGTCCTTGATAGTTTTGGAGGAAGAGGGGTGAACCTGTTTAGACGAGACTTTAATAGATCGGACTTGTCTGGAAACCTCGTCAGCAGAGAAAAGGGGAAAGGCAGAGAAGGAGGCAGGAGGGGTGGCTGCAGAAGGGTCGGAGGAAGAGCCGGGAAGAGAGGAAGGTAGGTGATAGGAGGAGAGTGAGGACAGGATGTCCTGAGTTTTAGAGATGAAGTGAGAGGCCAGTGCAGTGCAGAAGGGCTGGGAGGGGACAGGAGAGGTAGAGACTGCAGCAGGGTTGGCAAGCTCCTTGCAGATTTTAAAGAGTTCGGCCGAATTGTTAGATGCCGCAGAGATGCAGGCTTGGATAAGGGCTCTCTTCTTGGTGAGAACGGAGAGACGGTATTGCCTTTGGAGCAGGCGGCAGGCCAGTTTGTCAGAGGATGAACATGAAGCACGCCATTTCCTCTCTGCCACCCTGCACTTGCGTTTTAGGGTGACGAGATCCGAGTCATACCAGGAGTTACATTTGGCTTTGGGCTTCAGGCGGATTCTCATGACAGGGGCAAGGATATCAAGAGTATCAGATATAGCAGAGTGGAGCGTGGAGAGGGCTGTGTCAGGGTGGGAGTTAGCCGAAGGGGGAGAGGGGGGCGAGAAGGTGGCAGCGAAAGCCTCAACTGACACGCGCTTCATGGGTCGGATGACTGAGAAGGTGGGTGGCAGTGATGAGGGTGGCTTTGCCTGTGGGGTAGGGATGGTGAGGTGGGAGGATAGGAGAAAGTGATCACTCCAGGAGAGAGGAGTGGAGAGAGGGACGGAGAGGGGAAGGTCAGAAGAGATCAGAGCATCAAGAGTGTGCCCTGCAGAATGAGTAGGCCCAGACGGGAGAATAGAGAGTGAGAGAGAGTCGCAGAGGTCACGAAAGAGTCCAGAGGGGGGACAGGAGGCATCCAGGTGGATGCTGAAGTCACCAAGAAAGAGGAGTTGAGTGGTTGAGGACAGGAGTGAGGAGGAGAGGTCAGCCCACTCAGAGAGGAATGAGGAAATTTGACCAGGTGGCCGATAGATAGTAGCCACGGTAAGGGAATGGCTAGGAGAGAGAGAGAGTCGGCAGACAAGACATTCAAAAGGGGAGTAGGTCTGCGTAGGTGTGACAGTGGCAGGAATCCACTCAGGGAAGATAAGGGCCACCCCCCCCCCGAACGGTTGGCCCTGGGCATGGAGAGGATCTTGTAACCGTCAGGTAGGAGTGTGTCAAAGCTGGTGACAGAGCTGGCCGTGAACCATGTCTCAGTGAGTACCTTAGTATACTGGATAGAACTTCATAATAGAATGCTATTTATATCAATGCATTGCTTAATGCACTAATTAGCTCCTGATATTTATTCCAATGATCTATGACAGTTTTTTCATTTTCTCATTATAATAAGAATCCCTTGTACAGACATTTCATGAAAAGTAAATGCACATGTGATTTCATCAGTGATGTCATCAATGACATTTGTGATGTCATCTTTGATGTCGTGGGTGTTAGTCTTAGCAGTGCACGGTGGTGATGCGAGTTATGGTTGCTTAGCTTACCATAACTGGCGAATTTCAGGGGTTTTTCGGTTTTACTTGGAACCATAACGTCCCTTTAACAAAGTTTTTTCACTGAATTTCATAGGTTTTTAGTAGTGCAACTTAACCATAACATCCCTTTAACAAAGTTTTTTTACTGAATTTTTACTGAATTTCATAGGTTTTTAGTAGCGCAACTTAACAATAATAACTCTGACTTTATGTACAAGTAACATAGAACATACTGAACCCCCTCTACTGAATTTGATGTCCGCAAACTCTTTTAATATCCGCGGACATGTGCGGACAACAGCACCACTACCCAAAAAGTCTGGGGGGTATGTTTAATTGTTATATCATAACATATGAACATTTTACAAATTCACAAACCAGCACACATGCACATTATGGGGGTAATTCATAGAATTCGGCACACAAGTGGCTCACGCGGCTGGCGCACAGTGTGCGCATGCGACAGTCTGCGCCAGCCGCGTGCACTAAAATCCATTTCTGCGCACAACGTATTCATGGATTTCAACATCCATTAACAGCCGTGCCGCAGGGTGGCACTGCGACCCTGCAGCAGCGCCAGTTACCCCCACCAACACCTCCCCATGTGCCATGCACAGCGCACAAATCCCGTACATGGCGCACAGGCCAGTGGACCAGCATAAAGCACCCCAACCACGAAAATGCCTGTAAAACTCCCCGCGCACCCCTCCGAATACATGTACACCCCTGTGCGGGGAGTTTCACACGCGATTGACCCTGTGCGAGTAGGGTACGTGTATTACTGGGGTTCGCAGGGAGTTTCACACGCAATTGTTCCTGTGCGAGTGGGGTACGTGTATCACTGGGGTTCCCGGGGAGTTTCACACGCGATTGGCCCTGTGCGAGCGGGGTACGTGTATTACTGGGGTTCGCGCAGAGTTTCACACCCGATTGGGCCTGTGCGAGCGGGGTACGTGTATTACTGGGGTTCGCGGGGAGTTTCACACGCGATTGGGCCTGTGCGAGCTGGGTACGTGTATCACTGAGGCTCGCGGGGAGTTTCAGACGCGATTGGCCCTGTGCGAGTGGGGTACGTGTATTACTGGGGTTCGTGGGGAGTTTCACACGTGATTGGTCCTGTGCGAGCGGGGTACGTGTATCACTGGGGTTCATCTGGAGTTTCACACGCGATTGGGCCTGTGCGAGTGGGGTACGTGTATCACTGGGGTTTGCAGGGAGTTTCACACGCGATTGGCCCTGTGCGAGCGGGGTACATGTATTACTGGGGTTCGCGGGGAGTTTCACACACGATTGGGCCTGTGCGAGCGGGGTACGTGTATTACTGGGGTTCACAGGGAGTTTCACACTCGATTGGCCCTTTGCGAGCTGGGTACATATATTACTGGGGTTCGGGGGAATATCACACGCAATTTCGCTGTCAGAGCGGGGTACGTGTATCCAGTGGGGTGCGCGGGGAGTCCCAGATGTGAATTGGCAGTGTGGTTCTTCCCAGGTGTGCCCTCTACCCCCTCCAAGGCCCCTGCAGGCTGCCCACACCACAGGGGACTACCCTGCACCCCTGGTCATGTTCCACACGCAGCCCATCCACCATGGGCAGGCCCCCCAGCCAGCCCACATGTCACCTTGCATTAGTGATCACCAACTCATGTCCCCCAGGACAGCCACCCACCCAGCAGTGATGGGAACCTGCCAGCAGGCCCGACTCATGTCCCCCAGGACCCCTACCCGCCCAGCATTGACGGGCACCTGCCAGCAGGCCCCGACTCATGTCCCCCAGCACGCCCACCCACCCAGCAGTGACGGGCACCTGCCAGCAGGCCCGACTCATGTCCCCCAGGACCCCCACCCACCCAGCATTGACAGGCACCTGCCAGCAGGCCCCGACTCATGTCACCCAGGACACCCACCCACCTAGCATTGACGGGCACCTGCCAGCAGGCCCCGACTCATGTCCCCAGCACCCCCACCCACCCAGCAGTGATGGGAACCTGTCAGCAGGCCCGACTCATGTCCCCCAGGACCCCCACCTACCCAGCATTGACGGGCACCTGCCAGCAGGCCCCGACTCATGTCCTCCATCACCCCCACACACCCAGCAGTGATGGGCACATGCCAGCAGGCCCCGACTCATGTCCACCAGGACCCCCACCAACCCAGCAGTGATGGGCACCTGCCAGCAGACCCTGACTCATGTCCCCCAGGACCCCCACCCACCCAGCAGTGAGGCTCGGGCCCGGACTCATGTCCCCCCAACACGTCATCATGATCCACAATCATGTGCCTCATAGCCTCCCAAATCCCACCGCACACCACCCCTGTGCAAAGACCCAACCAAGTATCCCATCCACCCCACATTGAAATGCACATTACATGATACAACCCAAACGGCAAGAATGTACATCAACACATGTCTGTCACAAACCCACAATGGGTGCTGGTGATTGTGAAAACCTACACTGTGACATGCATGAAACCAATGAGAGAATACCACACATCAAACTAATAAAACAAAATGTATTGTACAGAAAAATAAGGCAATCCAATGAAAACATGAAAAAAAGTGTCAAAAAAAGATGAAATGGAGCATGTCCAAAACACAAACAGAAAATCATGAAGTCTGAATCCAAATCAATCAAAATGAAAATGTGTCCAAAGTCTTTGGCCAACAAATCAAATCCAAAGGAAACTGAAACAGTAAAATCCATTGATCCATGGTGAGAAAAATAATAATAGATAAATCCACTGTTCAACTATGTACAAAGAAGTAATCCAGGGTCCATGAGCCCAACGAATGAAATGAAACCTAGCCAAAAAACTACCTAATAAAGAACTATATACAAAAAGGCAGGGCATAGTCCAAGAGCCCCAAATGAATGAAAAAGATAAAGGAAACCTAAAACTACAAACTATATACAATGGCGGCGGGCTTGTCCAACGGCTCACTTCCCGATTTCCCGGGCAAGGGCATCATCGAACTCCTGCTCGATGTCCTGGAGGCGTTCCTCTTCCATGGCCCCGAGGGTTCGCAGGGACAATGACATGTTGACCTCCAACTCCCTGTGAATTGCCTCGAGGCACTCGGGCCGCCTCAGTGCCCTCCGCATGGAGTTCTCGGCCCTGACCATTGTGAGCTGTGCCTCTTCCGCCCGCCGCCGCTCTGCATCTATGGCATAGGCCAACCGCTGCCACACGGAAGACACTTGTAATCCTGAGTCCTCCTGCCCTCTGGCTGATGCCTGCCCCTCCGATGTCGATGGCCCCGAGCCATCATGGCTCCCACCTTGTTACTGCTGCTGCTGTGCCTGTGCCCCTCCTCTTGCTGCCTGCATGTCCTCCTCTGGCTGGGGTGCAGTTGTTGTTCACCCCTGCTGGACGTCCGACCCCTGACTGTGGCAGGGATGTGTCCCCCACCAGCCTGGCCGCTGGGTCAGAGGCAGCTCCACAGGGTACCCAGGTGATACATGGGTGGGAACAGGGCATGGAGGACGACTGGCGAGTAGGGTGTTCAGGTGAGGAGGGGGTCGGAACAAGGTCCAGCAAACGGAGGAATCGACCAGTCCCAGTAGGTCAACGCGGTCAATGAGGCATTCGAGATGATGTGCAGTGTCTTCACGAAATCACTGCAGGTCACCTCGCATGCCCCGTTGACGCAACGCATCCCACTCAGGACAGGCTCAACCCGGTCCCGGATATCCACGTCCGCAGGGAGAGGAAGGCCAGTTGTTGTAAGCAAATCGGGTCTGGACGTAGGCATCCCTGCTGGTGCGGGATGATGCAGTCACAGGATCGGGGACAGGATTACACACAGGCACCTGCGAGGCGGCCTGTGCCGCCTCCTGTCCCTGCCCCTGCACTGCACCACTAGCACCAGTGGAATACCCACTTCCAGACCCCATGTGTGTCCCTTCCACTGCCTCCTCCTCCACCAAACCCCCCACCAACCTGGATGACTCCGTGTCATCTTCCTCCATCGGACCCTGTGGGGTCTCAGCTGCCCCTTCTGCTGCTGAGGAGTCCACCTCCAACCTCTGCCTCTTGGACCTACCCTCGGCAGCTGCGGCCTGGGACGTAGCACCAGACTCCTCACTCCCCGACAAGATGGCAACCTGGGAGGGGAGCCGGGCCTTGCGTCTCTGGCTGGAGGTGCGATCCCTGCCCTTTTGCTCCACAGCACCCTCTCCGCCCTCTTCATCAGTAGACGCTGCAGACAGGGAGACATAGAACACAGGCATCAGGGCACTGGACATTAGACTGATACACAGATGACAGTTGTACATGAGTGTCAGTTTCAAACTTCAGACATGGCATCACACTCCCCAAAACACATGTAATTTCAATTCAGACACATGAGCAATTCAACAGCATTATTGCATCAGGCAGCACCATCCATACGCAAACAAGAGCACGAGCAGCCAAAGGTGAGCCTGATGTCACATGAAACACCGGGAGTGCACAACACATGCACACAGGCCACCACACTTAGATGCATGTGTACATCTCCACCAACTGTCGCAGTGATGAGATCGCCACCCATGTCACATCTGCCATTCAGCCTTCTACATGTCAGTGTTCCATGCATCCATGTTGCATCACAGTTGCACACACATACACATATACACAGTGCAGATACTTGCAGCTGGAACCACCATCCATGTGTGACACCACAACCATGCCAACGTACATATACAGTAATTCAAACCTGTGTGCTCCCACACCTGCATTTGGCATGCATGCTTACCAACACATACACCATCCATGTGTCTCACACATGAGAGGACTCATGTGTCAGCCTCACGCCCCTGTACATACACATCCATAAATGGCCCTACAAAAACACATGTGCAACCTGCACACTACTGGCACACCACAACACACACAGCATCTAATCAGTATGCATGTACACTTACCACTCGACTCCAGACGGGTCTGCCTCTCAAGGACCTGGACATGGAGCGCTGGGTGTGTGCGTTCCAGGACCCTCATTTGGTGGTTCGACAGGTGGCCCCGGCGCCCCTTGGCATTCGCTGCCTTCAAGAGGTGCTGGGCCTTGTCGAGGGTCCTGGACCTGATGTCCTCCCAGCGCTTCCGGACATGTTTGATGTCGCGGACTGCCACCCCCTCCTCGTTGATGGCAGTCACGATGTCCATCCAGATCCTGGTTCGTCCTTCATTGTTGACGTGCAAACTTCCAAAGAGGGCATCATACTGCCCCAGGACTTGCTCCACCAGGACACCAACTTCCCTGGCACTGAAGCTGGTGGCCCTCTGCCTCTCTGGCTGGGGGTTGCCAGTGGTGTCAGATGGTGTTGTGCCCGACATGGCAATCCCCGGAGGCAGGTGTGGGTGGGCAACTGGGTCCTGGGGCTGTGCTGTGGAGCGATGGTATCCCAGTCGGGAGTCTTCAGTTCCAGCAGGGGTGGTCACAGCAAATGCACCCCTGGCTGACGTGCAGGCAGCGAATAGCAGGGCACGTGGGCACCTGGCAGTCAGGCAGCAGCAGATGGCAGGTGGGAGCGTGCTCGGGGCTCTGGGGGGCAGGAAAATGGCCTTTTTGGCAGGAGCGTGGTCTTCCGTGTGTATTCGCGTGGCCAGCTTGATACGAAGTGATTTGGCACGTGAAAAAATTGCACGTCAACATGTAATTCGCGCGTAAGCGTGGCAGTGACGTTAGGCGCACAGGCGTTGCCCACAACACGGGTGCATAGTGAATCATCATGTGAGAAAACTGCACATCACCGCGGTACTGGAGGAAAGGGCCTTAGCGCGTAAGCGCATAAGTGACGTTTCACATGCGGGCTGGCTTAAAAGGTACGAGTATCACGCTATTTCCTTGTACATGCTTTTTGTGGAGAGCGAGAAGGGTGTATCTTGTACTTCTTGTAGGTTCACATGTGATTACTTCACAACGTTTCCAGTTCGTACTCCCTGTTTCTTCAGACTGCGTTCTTTTCTTCTTTTGGCGGGGGTTTTGCCTATGTGCCCACGCGCGTCTTTTTCACGTTCTTTTTCAAGACAGACGGTGAGTCGCGCACGTATTTTCCAACTGTGATTGCCCCGTGTGTCACGTACCCCTTCAGAGGTCATTGTAGGCTGCATGTAATACACATACGCTTATTTTTGTGTTTCTGGGTGCCACAGCGTAGTGCGGGTTTATTTTTCCACGCATTTTTCCACTGGCTTGCGTGCACGTGTGCTTTTGTTTTTGGGGTGCCTGTGCATTGCGTTACCCGTCATCTTCCGCCAGGGGTCACATACAGCCTTGCTAGAGCACTAGGGTACGAATTCCATCTAGTACCCTACCACTTTCACCCCAATTACCCAGGACAATTGTTTACTGCAACTCCCATACGCACAACAGCATCATTGCCATGTTTGGAAGGCGACCAAGCAGTAAGGGAGGCAAAGGTGGCCAACCTCCAAAAGGTGTGCGTGGTGTGCGCGGTAGGGGACGTGGCCAGGATTTGCAGGGTCCCTAGACCCCTGTGTGTGGAGGACCAATCAGGGACACCCATGCCCCCCCATGGTTGTGGGAAATGTAGCTGACACCATCCCAGCTTAGCCCTTGTTGGACCGGCCCGTTTTGGCACCTGAACCGGCACAGGATGACTCCCAGGCTGACTTCCAGGTCAGCAAGTCTAAGCGATGTATGGCAGTACAAGTTGCTGTCACCAGGCCACGTGGATCCGGGCAGCAATGTCATCTGCTGCCCCAAGTAGGCAGGGTGGGGAGGCTGCAGGGGCAGCTGCAGCTCTATCCACCCCAGCTCTGAGTCTCCCAGCCGGGACAGTGTCGGTCCAGGTCCATCAAACCGACGTTGGCCCTGCCAACATCACCCTGCAGCCAATGCCTGCACCAAGACATATGGTCATTGTGCATTCGCACACTTCTAATACCCAGTCTACCTGCGCTTCTGCCCCTACTGACCGAAGCGGCGTAAGCCATTCAGGATCCGCACCACCTTTGAAAAAGAAGAAGAAGGGTGCTCTGGCACTACAGACTCAGACCCCAGACACGGCTACACACTCCGGCACGTCAAGGAAGCCCAGCTTTAATGACGCCGAACTTGATGCACTTGTGGCCTATGTGTCGGCACATAACCGCAAAATGGTGGTGACGGCAGGGTGCAAGACCACACCTGTTCAACGTAGGGCACACTGGCAGACCATCGCGGACCACATTAGTTTTTTAAAATTAGGATTTGTGAGGCGCACAGCTGATGATTGCTACAAGCAGTGGAATGACCTGAAATGCAGAGCAAAGAATAAGCTGGCCTCAAATCATGCCTCTACTCTGGTGACTGGCGGTGGGTCTCCACCAGAGGACAACCAACTTACTGAACATGAGTCTGTCGCTGTAACCTTCATCACAGAGGAACAGATCCAAGGCGTGGGAGACCTACCAGATTACGACGAATTGTCCGGTGAGTGCCCATGCATGTGTGTGTAATCCATGTGTATGTTGTTTGGGTGACGGGTTCTGATTGAGTGCCAGGTGAGGGTGTGTACTCCTGAGTGGTATGGGTCACCCATGTGCTTCCTCCAAAACATTCACCAGCCTTGGATTTGGGTATGACAGTATCCCTACTGCCCACAGTAGCCAATTAGTGCCACATTACTGCAGTTGCCATTGAACTGTCATCTTGCAACAACATTGTTCTGACTTTTTCAGTGTTCAATCAGGCTGATTGTTTCAATTCTCCCATTTTTGCAACACATTATTCAGCCCTAATGCCACATATGTGACATACTTCTGTGATTGATTACACCCCACATTGGCCCACATTGTTTACCTTGTTATGTGAATGATTAGACCATTCAGGCTGATTGAGTATTGGCCTGCTCACATTAATTTTTGGGGCCTGTTTGAATGTGGAACATGATAGTTGTTTCCTGTGATGTTGAAGTGACCAAGCATTGATGTGTACATCTGCCTGCGATGACTGTATTATTGTACACTGGATGTGTTGCAGTGTGTGGCACATGCATATTTTGTCAACCTATTTAGCATTTTTCATCTCATCATGTCCATCTCACATGGATGGGTGACAGTACTCATTCACTGACATATGCCTGTACTTGTCAAATGTACCATGGCTAGGCTACATGCCATCTGTGTGCTGGCATGTGTCATGTATGTGGATTGGACATGCCAATCACAGGCTAATGTGTGATGCCAGTGCTACCCAGCATGCAGCAAATGTGTTGCTTTTCCATCTTGGTGTCCTCAGTGTCTGCTTTTTGCCTCCCCTTCCAACTCATTGACAGTGCATGCATGCCAGGGTTATTGTCATGTGGGACATGTGTAATTCATGTACTGGATCTCTGGCTTGTCAGGCCTATGTGTGTGTGCTATGGTGCTCATGCCTGTTTCTATTTATTGTCTCATGTTTTTGCAGGTGATGACGCACTTTATGCTGTTGAGGTTGAGGAGATGGTGCAGACCCAGGAGGAATCTCAGGCATGACCGGGCACCAGTGGAGGACGTGGTGTGGTGTTGGGTGAAAACCCAATCTTATTGCAGACCATACTGTCTAGGGGTGTCTCTGGTTGCACCTCCCCAGACCTCTATGATTCAGGTGCTTAATCGGATGATGAGACTTATGTGCTGTCACAGGTGAGTGTTTCTGGCAGGGATTCTGTTCTGTCCAACCTACCTGCACCAGGGGTAGAACCCTCTATGGGAATGTCAGTGTTGGTAAGTCTGCCTTTGGCGGTTACAGATGCAGGGTCAAACTCCACAACATCTTATCCTGTTCCTGGGCCTGCAGATCAGAGGGGGAATGCAGTCCTGCAGCTTCAGGCAGTGCCGGCACAGCAAAGGGGAAGATCGCCTTGCCCCAAACAGGTGTGGTGCCCGCCGACGCTGTGGCCGTATGCCACCAGACAATACTGATGGGAAAACTCCATGTATGGTATAGCAGCACAACAGGGATGTCTCAGGCAATGAAGAGGGTACCCACTTCCATTCTCCCCCCTGAAAGGCAGATGGAGCAACAATAGCAGGCAACAGACTCCATTTGCCAATCACACAGGGAAGACATGTTGGCGTCCAACAGGGACCGACAGGCAGCACTGGAGACTCTGCGGGAAGCCATTTCTGTAGAGTCACAGGGCCACAGGGAAGCCCTGAGGTTAGAAGACCAGTTCCTCATGCAGACTCTAAGTGAACTGGAGGCTTCCCGAAATTTAAGGTCAGAACAGCAGCTGGAGCAGCTCACACTTTCACTCTCAGCTGAGCTGCAGGAAACTCAGGAGGAGATCCGGGCATCACGCGAGGCCATGCGTGCAGAAATGCAGGCAACCCGTGAGGTGCTGCATGGGGATCTCCGCACTATCATCCTCCAGAATCAGACCTTCAACACCCGCATGCTTGCTGCCATGGAGGACCATACCAGGGCTTTGCGTGGGCTGCCTCCCATAGCACCACCACCTCCTGATGCAGAAACAGAGGGTGAAGAGAGCGACAGCAGCAGTTCTCCCACAATAGCGTAGCCGTGCAGGCCATGAGCCCATGGAGGTATTTTTTTTCCGCAACATCCATGCAGGTGGGTGTTGGTGTGCACCCTGTCCTCAAACCTCCTGGGTGGCCTCCCCTCCCCCTCGGCCTCCACATGGCCATTTTTTTTTTTTTTACAGTGTGTTGCCTTGTGTGGCTCCCGTGGGCATCCACTGTGTATTCCAGCTGGGCACATGCAGGCTTGTCCTGTCTTTGGGTTAGATGCTTGGGTTCCAGATACACAGACCCCTTCAGCTTCCCTTTCCATGGGCTTGCAAATGGTGTGACCAAGTGACAGTGACTTACACAGTGACATTGGGCTCCCATGAGCTGTGTGGGCAGTCTGTAGTCAAAACTGTGTGTACATCCCTAGTGGGGATTGTTGTTGTATTGAACACTGCATGGTGTATTGATATGTGCTTGTGCATCCATGTCTTCCTCCTTATTCACAGGTAACTTCTTCATGTCTTCACAAGGGCTTCTCCTATGCGGATGCAGTTCATGTTGTATGCAGTACACTGACACATTTGCCTGACGTCAACACTCTGCAGTTGGAAGGGGTGGATGTGCTGGCATATTCAGGTTATAAAACATGCACTACTTTGATTTGGTACTGTCATATTTTGGCAATGTTTCATCCTGTGTTGCTTTATTGTGTTGCTGGTAAGTATTTGGTCATGTGTGCTGTTTGTCATTGATTACTGGGAGCATATTGTCTGTGACCTGTTTCCATTTGGGACAGTGCACTTTGTGACACTGTGTCATGTGTTGTGCATTCCTTTGTTTGCTTTCAATTGCATGACATGTCATGGTGTGTTGGGTAGCGGAGATGGGGAGGGGTTGGGTGACATGGGGCTGTTTTCATGTTATATTTTGCACCGGGGTAGTCATTCATGCAGCATAAATATGTGTCTCTTTGTGACACAGCATTGGTTGTCTTTCGGTAGGTAGGGATGCACACAATGTAACACTTCTAGGTGACCAATCTCAGGCTGGTATGGTTGTGACAGTTGACTGTCCCTTATGTCATCATCATTGTTTGTCAGCTGGTATGTGCCAGGGCTTTGTGCACTCCACAGGGGTGTGATTTTAGGTGAAGTAATTAGCCACCAGCTGCGTACGGGCTGCCTCACCACGTGCCCTTTCCCCTCCCATGTGCAGCGGCCGTGCATGTGGTTGGGGATGTGGGGGCACCACCATGTCCACCAGCAGGCCCCGGCGGGTTGCAAAGTTGTGCAGGACACATGCTGCCACTATGATCCTGCACACTACTGGGGGCGATTATAGCAGCTGCCCACCAGAGCGGTCAAGGGAGCGAAACCGTGACTTGAGCACTCCGAATGTGCACTCCACTATGCCCCAGGTTGCAATATGGGCTGTGTTGTATCTTACCTCGGGCGGGTGGTGTGGTGGGGTTCCAAATTGGCATCATCATGTGGGTGCTCAGAGGGTAGGCACTGTCCTCTGGGGAGGTTATGATGGGTATCATTAGTGGGGTTGTGACATTACTCAGTATCTGACATGCATGCATGTGCAGAGCCATTTATACTCACCAAGCAGCCATGTATCGCCATGCCGCCTAGGTCCCGGTTTAGGGTTGACATTCTGAAAATGAAACTGTCATGGGTGGACCCTGGATAGTTGGCATATACTGAGGTGATGATTCCCTTGGCATCACATACTACCTGCACGTTGATGGAATGCCAGTGCTTGCGGTTTCTATAGATGTGCTCAGTTGCCCTGGGAGGACATAGAGCCACATGGGTGCAATCAATGGTACCTAGCACTTTAGGGATGTGTGCCACCCCGTAAAAATCCTGGACAGCAGCCTGCCTTTCTGCAGGTGTTCTGGGCAGGTATATGTGCCTGTGGTCTGATGGCCGTGCAGTCATGATGGCCAACACCTGGTGTAGGCAGCGTGACTCCGTGGCCTGTGACACCCCCCACTATGGCATATGTCCGCTGAAATGAACCAGTGGCCAAGAAGTGCACTACATTGAGCACCTTTTCCAAGGGGCTCAGTGCTTGGGAGCACAGGGTGGGTGATGTGAGGTCATCCTCCCACTCACTCACCAGGTCGAGTGTTATGTGAGGTGGAAACCTGTAAATCCCATACACCTGGTCAACAGGCATCCCAAAAAGGCTGGTCCTGGGTGTAAAAATTCTGGCCCTGACTATCTTCCTCCTCCTGCGGTGTCCCACGACCACTGCTGCGAGGAACGGTATATTAATTGTAGCATCTGAGCTTGTTTGTTGTTTGCGCGCACTTGTATGTTGCGCGAGTCCACGTACACCTGCTTCCTGCTGGCATACGTGTTTTCGGATTAGTGCGTCTTTTTTGCCGCACGCGTTTGCCCTGTTCGATTCCATGAATACGTTTTGTAGGCGTGCGTGTGGGCTTTCCGCGCATTTGCCTCCTGTACTTCCCCTGTAACGCCCACATTTTCACACGTTGTTACCCATTCCGCATGTTACGCCCCGTGTTCCGCCTACTTTTGTTGTGTGCGCCGCGCTATGTGCGCTTTCGCTGTGCGCGTAGTGCACGCCGTTTGATGTGTGCGCCCACGTGAGCCACGCAGGATTTTAGCGCACATCCCAGAATTTACACGCGCACGGATTTCCATGAATCAATGTGCGCGGCTTTCGCACGCTTGTACTGCGATTTTCGCATTTGCGCTGCAATTCACACGCTTTCGCACACTTGCGCAGAGATTTTCGGCGTACATTAATTCCATGAATCGGCCTGTTTATGTAGTAATAAATAAGAATTGTAACCCTTATATGTAACACACTAACCATTCATTTAAATACAATATGTTCTAAAATGGAATATACCAAAAGAAGAAAGATAGGCTTCCAACATGATTACCTCACAGAAACTGCACAACTAAGAGCAACAGCAGATCTACAGACCACTCAGAACACATCTTACCTGAAATAGTAAGTGTACTGCATTTCACTCATATATTTGTAAACTTTCTGTATTAGATACAAAAAAAATGATATTATGTTTTTTTTTCTCACAGAAATGTCTGGTACTCTGGAGTGGCTAGAGTAGCATTTCCCAGGTGAGGAAATGTCAGAAGATAGTGAATCTAATGGTAGACACTTTACTATATAAACCAATTAATTAATATTATTTTATATACATTTAATATATATTGTTTTTTGTACAGACCATACAAACATTAAAAATACTAATGAAAAAGCAGTATTTGATAAGACTCTTCAGCACATAGAAGAAAAAATGGACCTACTCTCGGCAAATTTTAATAATTTAAAAAACTTTGTGGAGGATCACTTCAAACAAACAACTACATTTCATTGTCCCACATGTACCTGTCCCACCTCACCATATCCCACTCAATTATCCCCAAACCCTCTCAATGAACCAAAACGTTTTGATGAGACTTCCATCCCTTCTTCACCTCATATAAATCCTACTGAAACCCCCAATTCTCCTGTTTTTGTTTCAGTTTCTGCCTCACCTTCTCTGTTATAAATGTAACATTCATGTAAAATAAAGTAAAATTATTATATTGTGTCCTAATTCATTTCTTCTTTTTTTTTTAAAAAGAGCAGTTGAGGTGTCCGCGGACAGCGCTGGTGTCTGGAATGTCCGTGAAGAAACAAAAATGGAGGTGTCCTAAGAACACCATATCTGTCTGTACTGTTCGCTAGCAAGTTGAAACTGTTCTAAGAACACACACGGTGTCCTGAAATGTTCGTAAAGAAACACAATGGGAGTGTCCTGAGGATGCAATGCCTGTCCGTATTGTTTGCAGGCAAGTTGAAACTGTTCTAAGAACACAAGCTGTGTCCTGAAATGTTCGTAAATAAACAAAATAGGGGTGTCCTGAGGACACTATACCTGACCTTACTGTTTGTAGACAGGTTGAAACTGTTCTAAGAACACATCAAGTGTCCTGGTATGTTCATAAATAAACAAAATGGGGGTGTCCTGAGGACGCTATGCCTGTCCGTATTGTTCGCAGGCAAGTTGAAACTGTTCTAAGAACACAGGCTTTGTCCTAAAATGTACGTAAAGAAACAAAATGGGAGTCACCTGAGGACGCAATGCCTGTCCGTATTGTTCGCAGGCAAGTTGAAACTGTTCTAAGAACACAAGCTGTGTCCTGAAATGTTCGTAAATAAACAAAATAGGGGTGTCCTGAGGACACTATACCTGCCCTTACTGTTTGTAGACAGGTTAAAACTGTTCTAAGAACACATCAAGTGTCCCGGGATGTTCGTAAATAAACAAAATGGGGGTGTCCTGAGGACGCTGTGCCTGTCCATATTGTTTGCAGGCAAGTTGAAACTGTTCTAAGAACACAGGCTGTGTCCTAAAATGTTCGTAAATAAACGAAATGGCGGTGTCCTGAGGACGCTATGCCTGTCCGTACTGTTCATAGGCAGGTTGAAACTGTTCTAAGAACACATCAAGTGTCCCGGGATGTTTGTAAATAAACAAAATGGGGGTGTCCTGAGGAAGCTATGCCTGTCCATATTGTTCGCAGGCAAGTTGAAACTGTTCTAAGAACAAACTCCTGTCCGTAACTGTTCGTTTCACTTGTGACGCACTTTTAATCCCTTCAGGACCCAAACAGTGTCCGTAGAACACCAACGCACATGCGCAAAACAGTTTCAGTGCATTTGGTGTCCGGCGGACACCCGCTCCCTTCGCGAACATGTTCGCGAACCTTTCATGTGACTGCGCCCAGGATCAGCGTATGTTCTGATTGCGAACACTGTTCGTGTCCCCGAACAATTTAAAACTACATTTTCAAGTAATCTACAATATTTTCCAATAAAAACTCACCATAGAATAAGTCCCACATAGTAATCCTGAGTTTCTATATACTTTTTGTGACTTTTTGAACCCTTTTTTCTGTTCGATCTGTCCGCGGACAGCGCGCATGTCCGCGAACCGTGCACAAGCACCCCTATAAAAGACCACGCCCTAGAGCTCATTCTCATTGTGTTTCTGGCTATCCTACAGAGCACAGCAAATTTTGCTCCCAATTTGCAAATTTTCAACGCCAAGCTGATAGCTTCCATGGCTCCACTCATGCCAACTGGTGCTGCATCTGCCTCAGCACCACCCCCACCCTCTCCACCACCACTACCTCCCCAAGGGCCTGAAGAGGGGAACAGGAGTGAGGATGCACAGGAGGATGAAGAGGATGACGATAATGAGGTAGTGGAAGTCCCTACTACCAGCACTCGACGTGAGTCTTGGGGGTGGCGGTTATTTACCATTTGTGGTAATGGTCCTACGCGTGCGAACCAAGTCACCTGCAACGAGTGCAAAATGGTACTCAGTCGCGGGAGGCATGGTTCATACAGCTTTGGGGCAACTACCATGAAGCGACACCTAAAGTCATTACACTCTGGGGCCATTTGCAAGGTTGTACCTTGCGAGGAGCATAGCAGGTTGACTTCCTCTACTTCATCCTCTGTTTCCGATCCTGTCACCACAAGGAACACTCCTGTGGGACAGCGTATTCCTCAAGCTGCCTCACAGGCCATATGCAATACTGATGACCCTTACCTTTCGAGGGTCACAGTTGTCTGTATGTACTGCGACGCAGTACTGTGCAGAGGGGAGAGACTTTGTAGTGCTTTTGATGCTATCATCTCAGAGCATGAGAAGGTCTGCTCACTACCCAAGTAAAACCCACTCTACATCTTCCTCTCACAGCTTGCCCTTTCTTATACCCGTGGTTGGTGTCCCTCCCCCCTTACCTTCCTTTCCCCTCCTCTCCTAGTGTGTCTTGTATAAAAAACCAAAAACAATATAAAATAATTTTTTTTAAAAAAAAGACTCTTTTCAGAGCCGCCTTTTACAGTTAAAAAAAAGAAGTGAAAATACATGAAGTAGGTCCCTGAGTATTGTTTAGAAGTCCGCGGACATCTAAAATTTTGGGGTGCTACCCTATCATAACCATTGCAGTTTTATCTGGGAGGAAGTGGTGGCTCTGAAAGAGCCTTTTGGTGGTGTTTGTTTGTGTTTGAAACATTTGAAATGCTCAACACCTACTATACAATGGATGCTGTAATTCCAAAAAAAGGTTGCAATGCATTTTGTACATTTCTCAAAAAAATCTGATTGTCAGCATAAGTAAGATGGACTCCATCTCTGCGAAAAATGTATGTACTACGAATCATAATATTTTCATTGTGAAAAGAGGACATGCCAAAATCTCTTAGAAAGGCACATACAGCCTTATTGACATTGCGCCTTGCTTTCTCCATTTTTGGACCAAATGAAGAAGAACGAAGCCACATTTGTCCTTGCGCAATCCGTGAAAAAATTACTTGAGAATTTGGAAACATGTCCATCACCTTCACAAGTCCTTCTTTCATTGCAAACTGCAAAGAAATTCCTGAAACAAGTCCTGAACTGTTCCCTCCACAATGAATTACAATTATGTCTGGATGTTGCTCTGTCTCCAAAGTAGCAGAGAGGTAGCAAGTCCAACCACTTCATTCCATGTACTCTATGCCAGTGCACTTCTACATGTGGGAATTCAAGATCTACAGCTACTCCACAGCTTTCTGCATGCACCTTCAACCAATGTATCCACGAGTCTCTCAAAATCCAAACAACCTGTTTTCTGACACACACATCCATATCTATCTGTTCTTCTCTCAGCAAAAAGAGTATCTGAGAAACTCTCTCCTGGCAAAACACACCCACTAAACTTTCCTGATCATCCCTTTCTCTGCTCATTCTCATTTGCATGGCTCCCCAACCCAAAAATCCCCAAATGTAACACCCGATGTCCGCGGACTACCGCCATGTCCGCGGACATATCGTAACATGGACAGTCCTTCTACCATTTCCTTTTCACTTTCTGTACCATTCCCTCATTGGATATAGCTAAGAAGTCACATGAACATCCACCAATCACAACCAAGACCTCTACATCTAACTGCATCATCATAGATCAGCACTTTAATTGTACTGTTAATCTCTCTGAGTACAAGTGTCATATCATTGGAAAGCACCTTCTACCAGAAATACTGTACAAGTCTCCAAGATTTCTACTTGCAGCTGCATGCATATCCATATGCATGAACACAATTTACAGGTATGCATATTTTCTATATGGTACATGTACAATTTGTATAGATTAATTTAAACAGATTAACTGACTTTTAGCTTGTATAATCTATAAAATGAATTTACTGTCATTTTTTACATCTCCAAAAATCAACTGTCACTTCCAAACCTATCTGCTATTTAATTTCTTTTTACACATTTTCAAAGCATGTAGAACTAACATATTTAAAGTACAATATGAAGAGTTAACATACTCAAACAAAATTGCATGCACACAGTATGTTCAAAAATCAAACAACAATACTTGTAAAATACATAAACATTTATTTACTTATATTTATATACTGCGCAAGCAGCCCATGACATTGAGGCGCTGTTGCTTACAAGACCTTAGTTACAGAAATAGTGGTATTAAGTGGTAATATGAATTCCACAAGGCATACAAATGATATTTTGGTTGGTACAGTTAGTCATTACAATACAGTTTATACATTAAGAACATATGATATGTATTCAACTGGTGCGACACATTTTATGTGAATAAAATAGTTTTCATGATTTTGAGGAAGGCGCTGAGGGTCAATGTCAATTAAAAAAATCAATGTCTAAATTAAAAACAGTGCTATATACAAACAAAATTATTTATTTGTTTCCTTTACAATTGCAGTGAAGACCATTTTCCTGAAAAGAAGCAGCAGAATTTGAAGTACAAAGAACAACTAAGTAGAAACCTGCTCATTTCAGAAAAAAAGTAAGTTGAATACATTATTTGTACTATTATTCAAACACACTGTAAGGTTAATTCATGCTATTTCTGTGCCTAAAATAGAGATTGTGCACCATTCTGTCTACAAATTTCCATTTCTTAAACAGAGATTTACAGGCAGAATGATGCACAATTTCTTGTTTTTCGACACACAAATAACCCAACTCAACCCCTAGAATTTTGATATTATAGAACAAACAACTGTTTTAATTGTATACAATTAGATTTATTATTTCTACTTCTCTACACCACCAGCTTACTTTCTACTATAACCTGAACCCCAGTTTAGTAGCACATGAATTCAAGAATACCCATCCCAAATAGTTGTATTTGCCCAATGCACAATCACACACCATTACATACATCTTTATCATCTTACCCAGACACTCATGCACAGAGCACACATACATTAAGAACACCCCAATCCATACCTTCTTTATTTATTTCAACAGACCCTAAAGAATGCCTACCAAAAATCAAGTCCGTAGAAAGCAACGGAGAAGCAGAGCAAATGGAAATAGATGTGTCCAAAACAAGCATCCATCTCTAGCAGAATTTGTAAAAAAAAGTTAAAACAAAACAGCTAATACAGTCATTTAGCGAAACAAAACAAGATTCAAGTACAGAAACTTTGCCTTCTCTATCAAAATGTAAAATGAACCACAAAACAATTAACAAAAAATCAGCTACCACTACAGATAAAACTTCTCCTATAAATCTTGATATAGTGCCAAGTAAGCATACCAAAAAAAGTATTTTAGCAAAAATGTTCCGTCACAGAGTCCTTCAAAATCTTATAAAAACAGGAGAGAAATCAAGCTCAACCCTTAAAACCTATTGTAGGAAATTAATCTTAGAAGCGTTGAGAGACAGTGCAATCCTTCTCAAAAGAAAGTTATTTATTTTAGTGTTAAACATTTTGAAACAACTAACAAAACTAATGACTAAATTACAAAAAAGACTTCTCAATAAACAAAATGTCAACAGAAATAACTTCTTAAGTATCTGTGGAGGTGAATGGAGTCACACTACGAGCACAGAACAATAATTTAATGAAGAAGCATACAAACAAAAGCAAAGAAATACAATTGCCATACATAGCAGTGGACGAGGTTATGAAAAAGTTAATAATACCATAATGGAACAAGAAATACTGCTTACAAAATTATCCCCAGAAAACTTAGAATTACCTCTCTATTCAACTAAATCAGAATGTCTAGTATACAAATGGCCATGCACGTCAATGTGTAACATTCCCAAAGAATCCTTCAAGTCTTTACTCCAATTCCTCAATCAATATGTGAAAGGCAAAGACAAAATCAAAATTAAACTACTGCAAAATATGGATACCTGTCCAGTGTGCAAGTACACAGGACTACATGGACATTCATTGGCCTGCATTTCAGGACCTACTTGCAAAACCACCTTCCATTACATAAAAATAATATCAACACATCATTCAACTATAAGAAATCTAGTCTATAAACTGTACTATGCTAAAAGTCCTGCTTTAGCAATAGCTAATTTAAATAACATTCTTCTACATGGTACAGCAAAAGACCTACTTGAAGAAATCGACTATATCCAGAACAAATATTTTGGAAGTGAAAGCCATTTACAGAATGAAATAGCTTTAAATCAAATTAGCAACAATTCTATGTATGGCAACCTTCTACTACACACATACTAAAAAGAAATACTGAAATTTAAAAGTACATCTGCTGAAATACCAAACCATGTGTGTGTATGTTGCCGTACAACCTTTTATGAAAGTAACAAAAAAACTGTAGACCTAACATACAAAATGGAAGACAATGAAGATTCTAAGGGGCCGATTCATGGAACAAACGTGCGCCGAAAATCTACGCGCAAGCAGGCGCAAGCAGGCGCAAGCAGGCGCAAGCAGGCGCAAGCGGAAAAAAACAGGCGCACGCGCACGGGTGCGATTCATGGAAGTCCCTGCGCGTGTCTTCCCCGGGATGTGCGCCAAACCCGTGCATGGCGCACACGTCACTGCAACATCCCGAAAGACGTGCGCGACGTTCACAGTGAAAGCGCACAACCTCTGCGCATACACTAGAAAGTGGGCGGAACACGGGGCGTAACGCGCGGAATGGGGAACAACTCGCGAAAACAACGGCGTAACTGGGGATGTACTGCAGGGAAGCAGACGGAACGCCCACACGCACCCGAACCACACGTATTCATGGAATCGAATAGGGCAAAGCCACGCACAGCGAAAGACACCCACAAGCCCAAACACGTCCGCCACACGAAGGCAGGCAGTAGCGTCCATGCGCATTACAAAAGTGGCAACATACAGCAATAGTGCCTGTGCCAGCAGGGTACGCGTATCTCAGGGGTGCGCGTGAAGTTCCACACGCGATATCAGCAGGGTACGTGTATTTCAGGGTGCAGGGGAAGTCACACACGCGATTCCAGCAGGGTACGTGTATTTCAGGGGTGCGCGGGAATTTCCACACGCGATTGGGCCCGTGCAAGCAGGGTACACATATCTCAGGGGTGCGCGGGAAGTTCCACACGCGATTCCATCAGGGTACGTGTATTTCGGGGTGCGCGTGAAGTTCCACACGCGATTCCATCAGGGTACGTGTATTTCGGGGTGCGCGTGAAGTTCCACACGCGATATCAGCAGGGTACGTGTATTTCAAGGTGTAGGGGAAGTTACACACGCGTTTCCAGCAGGGTACGTGTATTTCAGGGGTGCGCGGGAATTTCCACACACGATTGGGCCCGTGCGAGCAGGGTACGCGTATCTCAGGGGTGCGCGGGAAGTCCCACACGCGATTCCATCAGGGTACGTGTATTTCGGGGTGCGCGTGAAGTTCCACACGCGATTCCATCAGGGTCCGTGTATTTCAGGGTGCGCGTGAAGTTACACATGTGATATCAGCAGGGTACGTGTATTTCAGGGTGCAGGGGAAGTTACACACGCGATTCCAGCAGGGTACGTGTATTTCAGGGGTGCGCGGGAATTTCCACACGCGATTGGGCCCGTGCGAGCAGGGTACGCGTATCTCAGGGGTGCGCGGGAAGTCCCACACGCGATTCCATCAGGGTACGTGTATTTTGGGGTGCGCGTGAAGTTCCACACGCGATTCCATCAGGGTACGTGTATTTCGGGGTGCGCGTGACGTTCCACACGCAATATCAGCAGGGGACATGTATTTCAGGGTGCAGGTGAAGTCACACACGCGATTCCATCAGGGTACGTGTATTTCGGGGTGCGGGGGAAGTTCGACACGTGATTCCATCAGGGTACGTGTATTACAGGGGTGTGCGGGGAGCACCACACATGAATTGCACGTGTGGGCCCTCCCAGGTGTTCCCTCTACACCCTCCACGGCACCTGCAGGTGGCTCACACCACAGGGGCCTACCCTGCACATGTCCTGCAGGCACCCCATCCACCATGGCCATGCCCCCCAGGCAACCCACATGTCAACTTGCACTACTGCCCACCAACGCATGTCCCCCTGCACCCCCTGCCACCAGGGGCACCAACCACCAGGCCCCCACCCATGTCTCCCACCACCCCCACCCCCCCAGTCACCAGGGGCAGCCTCCACCAGGCCCCCACCCATGTCTCCCACCACCCCCACCCCCCAGCCTACCAGGGGCAGCCTCCACCAGGCCCTACCATTGTCTCCCAGCACCCGCACCCCCCAGCAGTGCAGGGGCACCCACCACCAGGCCCCCACCCATGTCTCCCAGCACCCCCACCCCCCAGCCACCAGGGGCAGCCTCCGCCAGGCCCCCACCCATGTCTATCAGCACCCCCACCCCCCAGCACTGTGGGGCACCTGCCAGCAGGCCCCCACCCATGTGCAACTCATGTACCCCTGCACCCCCACCCCCCAGCACTGTGGGGCACCTGCCAGCAGGCCCCACCCATGTCTCCCACCACCCCACCCCCCAACAGTGCAGGGGCAGTCCCACCAGGCCCCACCCATGTCTCCCACCACCCCCACCCCCCAGCAGTGCAGGGGCAGCCTCCACCAGGCCCCCACCCATGTCTCGCACCACCCCCACCCCCAGCCACCATGGCCAGCCCCCACCAGGCCCCCACCCATGTCTCACACCACCCCCACCCCCCAGTCACCAGGGGCAGCCTCCACCAGGCCCCCACCCATGTCTCCCAACAGCCCCACCCCCCAGCAGTGCAGGGGCAGCCTCCACCAGGCCCCCACCCATGTCTCCCACCACCCCCACCCCCCAGCAGTGCAGGGGCACCCACCACCAGGCCCCCACCCATGTCTCCCACCACCCCCACCCCCCAGCACTGGGGGGCACCTGCCAGCAGGCCACCACCCATGTCCAACTCATGTTCCCCACCACCCCCCAGCACTGGGGGGCACCTGCCAGCAGGCCCCCACCCATGTCCAACTCATGTTCCCCACCACCCCCAGCACTGTGGGGCACCTGCCAGCAGGCCCCCACCCATGTCCAACTCATGTTCCCCACCACCCCCACCCCCCAGCACTGTGGGGCACCTGCCAGCAGGCCCCTGCCCATGTCCAACTCATGTTCCCCACCACCCCCACCCCCCAGCACTGTGGGGCACCTGCCAGCAGGCCCCTGCCCATGTCCAACTCATGTTCCCCACCACCCCCACCCCCCAGCACTGTGGGGCACCTGCCAGCAGGCCCCCACCCATGTCTCCCACCACCCCCACCCCCCAGGGGCACCAACCACCAGGCCCCCACCCATGTCTCCCACCACCCCCACCCCCCCAGTCACCAGGGGCAGCCTCCACCAGGCCCCCACCCATGTTTCCCACCACCCCCACCTCCCAGCCACCAGGGGCAGCCTCCACCAGGCCCCCACCCATGTCTCCCAGCACCCCCACCCCCCAGCACTGTGGGGCACCTGCCAGCAGGCCCCCGCCCATGTCCAACTCATGTTCCCCACCACCCCCACCCCCCAGCACTGGGGGGCACCTGCCAGCAGGCCCCCGCCCATGTCCAACTCATGTTCCCCACCACCCCCACCCCCCAGCACTGTGGGGCACCTGCCAGCAGGCCCCCGCCCATGTCCAACTCATGTCCCCCCCATCCCCACCCCCCAGCACTGTGGGGCACCTGCCAGCAGGCCCCCACCCATGTCCAACTCATGTCCCCCACCACCCCCACCCCCCAGCACTGTGGGGCACCTGCCAGCAGAACCCCCACCCATGTGCAACTCATGTTACCCACAACCCCCACCCCCCAGCACTGTAGGGCACCTGCCAGCAGGCCCCCGCCCATGTGCAACTCATGTTCCCCACCATCCCCACCCCCCAGCACTGTGGGGCACCTGCCAGCAGGCCCCCGCCCATGTCCAACTCATGTTCCCCACCACCCCCACCCCCCAGCACTGGGGGGCACCTGCCAGCAGGCCCCCGCCCATGTCCAACTCATGTTCCCCACCACCCCCACCCCCCAGCACTGTGGGGCACCTGCCAGCAGGCCCCCGCCCATGTCCAACTCATGTTCCTCACCACACCCACCCCCCAGCACTGTGGGGCACCTGCCAGCAGGCCCCCACCCATGTGCAACTCATGTACCCCTGCACCCCCAGCACTGTGGGGCACCTGCCAGCAGGCCCCCACCCATGTCCAACTCATGTTCCCCACCACCCCCACCCCCCAGCACTGTGGGGCACCTGCCAGCAGGCCCCCACCCATGTCTCCCACCACCCCCACCCCCCAGCCACCAGGGGCACCAACCACCAGGCCCCCACTCATGTCCCCTATCACCCCCACCCCCCAGCCACCATGGGCAGCCTCCACCAGGTCCTCACAATCCCCAATCATGTGCGTTATGGTCAGCCTCCACAGCCAAAAAGCCCTACCAAGTAACCCATTCACCCACATGGAAATGGAAATTACATGTTACACCCCCAATGTTCATAAAGCAAATGAACCCATGTCCGTCACACACAATGGTTGCGATTGAATGGGAAAACACCCAACATGACATGCATGAAACCAATGAGATGATACCACACAGTGAAGTATGAAAACAAAATTGTATTAAAAAAAAATAGAATGCAAAAGAAATGAAACAAACTACAATGGCAATTAAAAAAAGATAAGCTGCATGTCCGTTTAAGAAAATAAAAATACCAAATCCTAATCCAAAAAAATGTTGTCCAAAGTCAAATGAAAAATAAAATCAATCCAATGAAGAACTATGTACAAAACTTCCAAGGGTCCATGAGCCCAACTGAACAAAGGAAACCTACAAAAAACCCTAACTAAAATGCAACTATATACAAAAAGTGGAGCAGTGTCCGTCGACTCCAAATCATAAGAACAAACAAAGGAAACCTAAAACTAAATAACTATATACAAAGGCGGCGGGCAAGTCCAGCGGCTCACTCCGTGGTGTTCCGGGCCAGGGCATCATCAAACTCCTGTTCGATGTCCCGGAGGCGGTCCTGTTCCATGGCCCCGAGGGTCCGCAGAGACGACGCTGTGTCCTCCTCCAACCCCCTGCGGATTGCCTCGAGGCACTCGGCCCGCCTTAGGGCCCTCCGCATGGAGTTCTCCGCCCTGACCATTGTGAGCCGCGCCTCTTCTGCCCGCCGCCGCTCCGCATCTATGGCGTGGCCCAACCGCTCCCACACGGAAGACACTCTCTGTCCTGGGTCCTCCTGCCCTCCGGCCGATGCCTGCCCCTCCGATGTCAAAGGCCCCGAGCCTTCATGGCTCCCACCATGTTGCTGCTGCTGCTCTGCCTCTGCCCGTGCACTGCCTCCTGCTGCCTGCACATCCTCCGCCGGCTGGGGTGCAGTTGTAGATGTGGCCACCCCTGCTGGACGTCCGACTCCCGACTGTGGCAGGGATGCCTCCTCCACCAGCCTGGCCGCACCGTCAGAAGCAGCTCCACAGGGCACCCAGGTGACTGATGGGTGGGAAGATGGCACAGGGGACGACTGGCGCGTAGGGGGTCCAGGTGAGGAGGGGGTCGGAGCAAGCCCCATCAGATGGAGGAATCCGGCCTGGGTGACCTGACCCAGCAGGCTGACGTGGTCAACGAGCCATTCGAGATGACGTGCAGTGTCTCAATGAAAAGACTGCAGGTCACCTCGCATGGCCCGTTGACGCAACGCCACACCAGCCAGGACAGGCTCAACCCGGACCTGGATAGCCACGTCCACAGGCAGAGGAAGGCCAGTTGACGTCAGCTCATCCCCTGCCTGAAAACGGGTCTGGAGTAGGCATCCCTGCTGGTGCAAGATGATGCAGGGACAGGTTCGGGGACAGGATTGCACACAGGCACCTTCTCGGCGGCCTGTGCTGCCTCCTCTCCCTGGTCCTGCACTGCACCACTAGCACCAGTGGGATCCCCACCTCCAGACCCCGTCTCTGTTGCTTGCACGGCCTCCTCCTCCACCAAACCCCCCACCAACCTGGATGACTCCGTGCTATCTTCCCCTGTTGGGCCCTGTGGGGTCCCAGCTGCCCCTTCTGCTGCCGAGGAGTCCAACTCCAACCTCCGCCTCTTGGACCTCCCCCCGGCAGCTGCGGCCTGGGACGCAGCACCGGACTCCTCACTCCCCGACGAGATGACAACACGGGAGGGGAGCTGGGCCTTGCGTCTCCAGCTGGCGGTGGGATCCCCGCCGCTGTGCTCCACAGCACCTTCTCCGCCCTCTTCATCAGTTGACGCTGCAGACAGGGAGAAACAAAACACAGGCATCAGGGCACTGTACAATGGACACATACACACATGACAGTTGCACATGAGTGGCATTGGCAAACCTCAGACATGGCATCACAATCCCCACCACACATGTCATTACAACTCGCACACATGAGCCATACCACAGCCATATCGCAACTGCCACCACCATCCATACACATACAACAGCATGAGCAGCCAAAGGTGAGCCAGACATCACATGCAACACAGGAAGTGCACCACACATGTACACACACCACCACACTTGCATGCATGTGTACACCTCTGCCAAGTGTCGCACTTTTCAGACGGGCATCCATGTCACATCTGCCAATCAGGCTTCCACATACCGCTGTCACATGCATCCATGTTGCATCACTGTTGCACCCTTGTCAAATACACACACATGCACATGTACACAGTGCTGATACATGCAGCCGAAAACAACATACATGCGTGACATCACGGACATGTCTACTTACATACACATTCATCCAAACATGTGTGCACACACAACTGCATTTGGCATGCAAGCCTACACACACAAGCCCCATCCATGTCTCACACATTACAGCCCTCGCATGTGTCAGCCCCACGGCCCTGTACACCCCCACCCATACTCGACCCCATACAAACAGATGTGCAACCTGCACACTACCGAACAATCACCACACGCACTGCTCACAATCAGGATGCATGTACACTCACCGCTCGACTCCAGACGGGTCTGCTTCTCTAGGACCTGGACGTGGAGCGCTGGGGATATGCGTTCCAGGACCCTCATCTGTTCTTCCGACAAGTGGCCCCGGCGCCCCTTGGCATCCGCTGCCTTCAAGAGGCGCCGGGCCTTGTTCAGGGTCCTGGACCTGAAGTCCTCCCAGCGCTTCCTGACATGTAAGTCACGGACTGCTACCCCCTCCGCGTTGATGGCAGTCACGATGTCAGTCCAGATCCGAGTCCGTCCTTCCTTGTCGGCACGGGAACTTCCAAAGAGGGCATCATACTGCCCCAGGACTTGCTCCACTAGGACACCAATTTCGGTGGCACTGAAGCTGGTGCCCCTCTGCCTCTCTGGCCGGGGGTTAGCAGTGGTCACAGATGGTGTTTGCCCCGACATGACAACCCCAGAAGCAGGAGTGGGTGGGCAACTGGGTCCTGGGGATGGGCTGTGGAGCGATGGAATCCCAGTCGGGAGTCTTCGGTTCCAGCAGGGGTGGTCACAGCAACAGCACCCCTGGCTGATGTGCAGTCAGCAAATGGCAGTGTACGTGGGCAGCAGGCAGTCAGGCAGCAGCAGATGGCAGGTGGGAGCGTGCTCGGGGCTCTGGGGGGCAGTAGTTCGGCCTTCTGGGCAGGAGCGTGGTCTTCCGTGTGCATACGCGTGGCCAGCTTGATACGGAGTGATTTGGCATGTGAAAAATCTGCACGTCAGCGTGTAATTCGAGGAAAGGCCCTTAGCGCGTAAGCGCGTCTGCACGCATATGCATTTTCATTGGACAGAAGGCCCCTCAAGCGCAAGCGCCCCTGTGACGTGACGCGTACAGATGTGCATGCGCATTTCAGCGCGCGTGAAAAACTGCACGTCCGCGTGAAATACGAGGAAAGGGCCCATGCGCGTAAGCGCGTGTGGAAACTGCACGTCCGCTTGTAATACGTGGAAAGGGCCATGCGCGTAAGCGCGCGTGGAATCTGCACATCCGCGTGTGATACAGGAAAGGGCCTATGCGCGTAAGTGACGTGACGCGCGCGTGCATTTCCCTCAGTACGGGTTAAAGGTGAGCGGGCCCAGCAGTTCGCTGTACGTGCCTTTCGTGGAGACCGACGTGTGTTGCTGCTTCCTGTTGTTTCGCGCGCCATCACAACTTCACAGCTATCAAGGACGTATCTCTTCTTTTGGCGGGGGTATTGGCTACGCATGTTTTTCTGCATCGCGCTAGTCAGACGGTGAGTCACACACGCTCTTTTTCCCACTGCGGGTGCCCCTGTGTATCGCACCCATTTTTGATGTCATAGTAGCCTGCGTGTCCCACGCGTATGCGTTATTCGTGTTACTGGGTGCCACCGCGTACTGCGGGAGGTTGAATCCACGTGCACGGTTTTACTGCAGTTTTGGGGTGCCTGAGCGTTGCGTGACCCGTCACCACATCACCGGGGTCACATACAGCCTTGCAGGTGCAGGGGGACTGTTAACATCTTGCTTGCCACCCCCTTCACCCCAATTGCCCAGGTCAATTGTGGTGTACACCTCCCATTGGCACCACTCCATCTGTGCCAGCACTACTACATCTGTGCCATGGTTGGGAGGCCACCAAAGGTGAGGGGCGCCTCAGCTGGGCATACTCCTCATGGCGGGTGTGGTCGGGGACGTGGCCGTGGTGACCAGGGAGTAGGGGGACTCCAGGGTGTCCAGGGCTGCCACAGAGGGGGAAGAGGCAGGGGTGCGCCACTTGAGCACAATGTTGTGCCATGTGTCGGTGCAGCCATGCCACCACCCCCTGTGGTTCCGGGGGATGCAGCTCCTGCATCTGGCACTGGCACCCATATGACCCGGCAGTCCGTTCCATCGACTGCCACGGGCCCAAGGGTGGTGGTAGCTGCAGGTGCAGCTGTGGACACCGCCACCCAGGCTCAGGGTCTGCCAGCGCAGGCTGCGTTGGCACTTGAAGAGCCCTTGGTAGATCTCCAACAGGCCAGGGGGGAAACCATAGGGGCAGGCCGGGCTGCTCAGACCAAGACACGTGTCCCTGGGGCAGTCATGTCATCTGCTGCCCCGAACAGCCGGGTGTTGGCAAGTGCAGGGGCAGATGCACCCAACAGCACCCCGGTTGTGAGTCTGCCAACCAGGACCGTTGCGGCCAACCACCCTGCCACAGCTGATGTTGCTGCGCAGGGTCCATTAGTGGGCACCCAGCTGCCACTGACACAAGTCAGGCCTCTGGTCATCCCTCCACCTGCCACTCCCTTGGCTCAATCCACCGAACCCACTGGCCATGCTGGTCAGGGCGGCATTAGCCAGCCAGGGTCTGCGCCACAGTCCAAGAGGAGGAAGGTTGCACCTGCAGCACAGGCTGGGACCCCACACACAGCCACAACCTCCTGCACGTCGAGGAAGAAGCCTTTCTGTAAGCAGGAACTGAACTTCCTCGTGGACTACGTGCGGGGCCACAGCCGTGACATGCTAGTGGGTGCCAATAGTCAGACCACGGCTGCCCAACGTGACACCCACTGGAAGCATGTTGCGGAACATGTCAGTTCATTCGGCCATGAGGTGCGCACGGCGCAGGAGTGCAAAAAGCGTTGGAATGTCATCAAGCGCAGCACTAAGGCCAAGCGTGCCTCAAATTACAACTTGACTCTGGTGACTGGCGGTGGGCCTGCACCAGAGGAGGAAGAACTCACTCCGCATGAGGCTCTCGTTGCGGAGTTCATACCACCTGAATTGGTCGAAGGAGTGGGAGAGAAGCTGGACTTTGATGCCCAGTCCAGTGAGTGTTGATGCGTGTTTGTTGAGGACGTGTGTGTTTCACTTGTGGGATGTGTTGTGCATGATTGCTGCTACATGTGACGTGACATGGTTCTGATGTGTAAGTAATGCAATGCTACCGTCATGCATGTCTCCTCTGTCTGCATGCGGGCCTCCATGTAGGCATGCTCCCTTGCCCCTCCTCTGCCACTCTGCACCCCAGTTCCACCTTTGCACTGGTCTGCTCCAATCTGGCCAATGTGTAGTTTCTTGTTCATGTGTCCTGTGTAGATGCTAACTTCCAGCGTAGGATCTGCCAGACATATGCCATGTGGTACAGCCTTAGTACTCGATGCAGGGTATCTCACTTGTACT
The DNA here is from genome assembly GCF_040938575.1 of Ambystoma mexicanum. Taxonomy (NCBI): domain Eukaryota; kingdom Metazoa; phylum Chordata; class Amphibia; order Caudata; family Ambystomatidae; genus Ambystoma; species Ambystoma mexicanum. Next base: position 722,774,376 of record NC_090924.1, read on the forward strand.
GTGCATGGGTCAGATGTCCCACAGGGACATGAGTGCCCATTCATGCTCCATGTGCATTGCACGCATGCCCCTATGTGTCCTTGACTGGAAGATCACTGTAATATAAGTCCTTGGTTACATACATTGCCTGCCATCTCATCAGCCTTCCCATGTCAACTGTGCCTCAGTCCTGCGTTGCACACATGTTTAGGCCCTGACAATCTGTGTGGCTCACAGGCCTCAGGCTGTTCAATGGCCAATGACTCTGTCCAACTCTTGTTGTGTCTTCTTCACACGTGGGTGGCCTCCGGAGTTTCCATCATGTGTCCTGCCCACTGTCCCAGCATCATTTGCAGTGTTGTAATTTGAATCACATGAAGCTGTTGATGCCAGTCAACACTGCCTGTCAATACACAGGTGTATGGTCAGCCTTTTGATACCATGCTAGGCATCCCTGCTTTGGTACTGGGGTGGAGGGGTGCTTGGCTTCTAGACATGGTACACATTGAATGCACAATGCACGTGATGTCTGATTTTGACATTGCACTGCCTTCACATTTCCTGGCACACACCATCTAGTGCTTGTACATGTAGGTAGTGAGTGGCTTACACATTGTCTGCACTGCATAGACCCACTTCCATGGAAACTGCCACCTTTCAACAGGTCTGATCACAGGAGCTATTCAAAGTAGACCCAGCATGCATGCCAGGTCATATGTTGTGTGTCACATGTCTGCCTGATGCCTTTGCTGTCGGTGTGTGTGTGTCGTGTGCTTCTGACATGTGTATTGACCTTTTCCTCTCTATTTTTCAGGTGATGACGCAATGGAGGCAGAGGATGGTGTTGTCATGCCAGACACAGGGTTGGTAACGCCACATCAACCCGGCACTAGTGGGGGTCGTGGGGTGGTAGGCCACGAAAACCCCCAAGTGCTGCAGTCCATCTTGTCTCTGGCTGCCTATGAGTCCAGTCTTAATGACGACTCTGACGTCCATGTTGAGTTGGATGACCATCAAGTCCATGTGTCAGGGGTGAGTGATTCTGATGTGGACACTCCTCTGTCTGCGACCCCTGCACTGAGGGATCAGACAGTCTTGGTTCCTCTGCCCGTGGTGGATCGGGACGCAGGGTCACCCTCCACACCAGTCACTGATGTGCCTGGGACATCACGTCGACGGGGGCATGTAGTCGTGCAGCCGCAGGCGGTGCCAACACAGCGAGGACCCCCGGTCCTTGGGTCCCGCAGGGGTCAAGCCCGGCAACGCGGTCGCCGCGCGCAACCGCTGTATACTGAGTGGGAGCAAGACATGGCTGCCAATTCCGAACGGCAGGGGGCAGCAATGGAGAACATCGTTGAGAGCATGGAGCGTGTGGCCCGATCTGTGCTCCCCCCTGCTAGGCAGGTGCTTCTCCAGCAGCAGGCGGCACGGTCCACGGCCCGCTCGCTCAGGCTGGGCATGGCGGCCTCAGACAGGGCACGCCAGGCTGAAATGTCGTCTCTGCATCAAGCAATTGCTGCTCACGCAGAGGCGCACATGGATGCCTTGAGGGAGGAGTATGCTTCCCTCAGATCCACTCTGGGTGTCCTTATGATGTCCCAGAGGCAGCGGGCAGAGGAGAGGTTTGCACAGCTTGAGTGTACCATCTCGGCTGAGCTACAGGCTTGCCGGGAGGTGCAGCGGTTGTCCAGCCAGGCCTTGCAGGAGGAACTCCGTGTTACACGTGCTACCTTGCAAGAGGAAGCACGTGTATCACGGGAGGTTCTGCATGCAGACCTACGTCACATCGCCACACAGAACCAGGCTCACCCGTCCGGCAGACTTGCTGCCGACGAGGGGCAAGCTGCGGCTAGGCGTGGCCAGGCTACTGTGCCACGTCCTCCTTTCCAGGATGAGCCAGACTCGGACGACCATCTATCTCCCACATAGGTCGTGCTGTGCAGGCGTTGAGCCCATGGAGGATTTTTTTTTGGCTCAGCATCATCGCATGTGGATGTTGAACAGCACCCTGTACCTCCCCCCCTCCTGGGTGCCTCCCCTCCCCCCCGGGTCGTATGTGGCCATTTTTGATTTTTCTTTTAGTTTAGTTAGTTAAGTTTCAGTTTGATAGTTAGTTTAAATAGGTAATGTAGGTTTTCCATAGTTAGTGTAATTAGTTAATAGTTGATTTAGTTTAAAATTGCTAGTCTATTGTGCTTTCATGTGACGGTGCGGTGCTTTGTGGCTTTTGAAGGCATCCACTGTCTGTTCCAGCTGGGCCCTTCATGGTTGTCTTGTGTATGTGTTTGCTGCTTGGGTTCCTTGACTCACATATGCCACTCCTGCCTCCCTTATCCATGGGCTCGCAAGGATGGTTCGGTGTTACAGCATTTTACACAAGGGCATTGGACTGTCATATCTGTGGCATGTCTGGTGCTGTGTGACTTGTGTTGACACCCCTAGTGGGGATGATTTAGGTGTCATTGTCCACTGTTCAGCTTTTGCTAGATGGGGTGTGTCATGATTAATGTGGACATTGATTGCTATGCATTGTGTAGTATGTTTCATTTCTTTCCTGTACATGTGCTTGTTGCAATTCATGCTGTAGATAGTGTTCCACACTTTGTAGGTGAAAGACGGACTGATGGTGTGATTTGTGATGTGACTCTCTGACATGGTCAAGTAATGAGATGCCTGATGAGACACACACAGATGACTTTGAAGCATTAATCATGTGTTTCATGCCCTTTCTGCAGGGGGATGAGCCTCCAGAGCACCTTTGCCAGCAGACATGTCCCATTGGACGACGGAATTCTGGACCCGTTTGTTGGTGCCCACATGCACATGTGTGCAGAAGCAGAGGCACAGTGATTGCAGACCCACATCCTAGAACTGCTGACATGTTCCAAGGAACTCCAGGCAAGGTGAGCATCACAGGGGGGCCACGACACAGCAAAGCTTGCACCAGGCGAGTTGCACATGCAGGCTTAGTCACAGCACTGAGGGTGAGCTTAGACGAATATTGGTGTTGAAGCACACAATGCAGCTCAGATGTGTTTGTGGACTGATGGCTGTTGATAGTAGGGTTGTCTGGGACACATGCAAGGGCAGTGGCACATACCCTCCGGTACACCAAGGTCCATTGAGGCACTTGTATCAACCATGTAGTCTTCCGAGACATGGAAAGGGGCAGCTCACAGGGACATGCAGCAAGGGACATACTCGGGTGCAGTGCATGTCTTTTCCACGTACTTCATGATAAATGCACTGCCAACTTTGATTCAGTCATGGTGGTACGCAACTTGCTCTGTAGTCATGGCTTGCTATATGGGTCTGTCTGCTTACCCAGGGAACATTGCATGTTGTGTGAATTGTGACACATTGGTGTTCTATTTGCCACGCACCCAGCAGCGGCTGCCTTACTGCATTGACTGTGTATGACCCGTCACAGTGGTGATGTTATATATGGGTATGAAGCATCAACCACAGATTGTCTGTTTGTAGAGTAGTCTGTTGCTATGGGGCATGTTTGGTGTTGTGTTTTAGTGCAATTGGCACGTACAGGTTGTTGACTGTGTCTCTCTTTGCAGCATTGCAGTGCTCCTGTAACCGGACCTGAGAGTGCGCAGGCAGGAGGCCAGCACTCAAAACCAGAGCTAAGTGTCTTGTTGTTTTTCTTACAAACTGCTCTGCATAGGCTTGCTGGGGAGTGTACTGATGCATGGATGTATGTGTGGTTCAATTTGGTATGTTTTTTTCTCCCTAATCACCCGTGATCCTATGCAATTTCGAAACCTGTACCCTCTACCCGGTGTTCCTGCTTCCCGTGCCTATCCAAGCAACGTTCCCTGACCCTCTTTCCCCACTGGGGTTGCGGATGCCTGTGTAAGCCCCGAACTTGCAGGCGCCAAAACCCTAGAGGGGGTGGTTGGTTCGTACCACTCCTGAGCCTGGACTACAGAAGGCCATGACAATGATGTCCAAGTCTGTTTGGATTGTGTATGTGTTCATGTAGGTTGTACATTTTCGTGCATTCCCTAGTTTCATGTGTCATTCCTCCTCCCCTCTCCTGCCGCTCATTCCAGTCATCCAGTGTATCAACACCTGTCCCGACTGCATATCCCTGAACCTCCTTCCCCACCAGGGTCTCAGGGGCCTGTGTGAGTTTGACCTTGCAGGCACCCGGGACATGGTGGGGGTGGTTGTTTCGTGACACTCCCGCGCCTGTACAGGGGACCTCTGACAGTACAAATCCATTCATGGTGCATCATCCTATGTCATGTACCACACATGTCTCACATCCTGTCGTGACATTGTTTTGGTGTGCTACCTTGGTTGTTGCATCATTGTGGTAGTACTTGGCCTTTGTGAGGTACTGCTACGTCAAGTCATCTACTGGAGGGTGTTTGGGTTCGTTTTTATGCCTTGGATTTTGTGATTTTGGAAATGAGTGTGGATTCTGAGGGTTCAGGCATCTTTTTACACACAAGGTGGGAGATGGTGACAAAGGGTAAAGGTGATCCTGTGGCCAGGTGGAATTGATGTTTGGAGGCTCCATGACCCAGGTGCAGTTGTTCAGTGGGTCATGGTCATTTGTGAGGGGGGGGGGTTGTTGTTGATAGTTGCCTTGCCCTGCAATGTGATGGGAACTCTGACATAGTAATGGTGGTATCCCATGTACATGTTGTGTTCTGCTGATCAATGCCTGTTCATGTGTTGTGTTTTCCTTTCAGGTGCAAGGGGATAGTTGTGGTTTGACATGCTGGGATGTACACATGGTGGATGTTCACATGTGATGTGTAGGGAACACTGATGGTCACTTTATGTGGAATGCATGTCCTTGCAGAACCACACACTTGCACTCTGATGCACTACATGTACTCCCACCCTTGCATATCCACGTGTACACTGTTTGCCTTCTGGTGCCCACTGTGTCCCGGCAGCACATGTTCTGTGACCGATCATGGATCCAGTACATGCCTAATTTGATGTTTGACGTGGTCTGTCACTTAGATGTGATGCTGAGGGTGTGCATCACACACAATGGCTGTTCACTGTGCTGTGCGCTGAGCAGTGTGATGCAGGAGTAGGACACTGCACACATGAGCTGCAGTGTTGATTCTGCAATGCATAATGTGCATGTAGACAGGCATTCATTGTGATGTTACGTCTACGACTGTTGTAATGCATTTGGAAATGACTTATTTTGGGTGGGAGGTTGTTGGTCTGTCATTTCATCTGATTCCGGGTCAGGCAGCAGTGTCCTATGCCACTGTGCATTTAGGACATGGCAATGTGTACCTTATTGTTACTGCATTGGTGTATGGGTATTGCGTGCCATGTCATGTTGATGTTTGGGAGGGTTTGAGTGACATGACAGTGATGGCCATGGCCTGGTTTGCAGGTGTGTGTGATGCACACCTTGCATGTCCGTGTCATCCGCTTCTCAGAGCAACTAGCTGGGGGTGGATTTCTCTCCGCAGCAGGGCCCTCCCCCTGGAACAGACTTCCGGCCTGACTTGAACTTGAGGGGAATCATCTCCAGTTCTGGAAGCACCTCAAGACCTTCCTCTTTGCTTCTGCTTACTGTCTGCCTCTCCCTTGCAGAATTCTCCACTGGAACTGCACAGGAGCTGCAACTAGGCCACTCTCACCGACCTCGGTCCCTGGCCCAGCCACTCTCCACTTGCACTGCCTCCCTGGCAACCCCTGCACTGCAGTACTGTCTCTCTATCCCTACAGCCCTCCCTTCCCAGCACTTGTCTGCACTTACCTTTGTAGTTGCCACCAGGCGACCTATGTATTATTTTTTTGGGCTACTTCCCCTGTACTGGACTCCCCCCCACCCTTCCCCTTGCACTTTTCCCATTCCCCCTACCCCTGCACTTGCACGATCCCAATGACACCTGGCCTAGTAGTACCGTTCCCTGTGTTCCCTTGTTCCCCCCTCCCTGCCTCATTGCGCCTTGGAATACTTGTGTATGGCCCATATCATGTCATATGTCATATGTGTGCCTTTTGGTCACACAGGATAGCTTGTGTTTAAGTAGCTAGGGATGCAGACGATGTGGCACTTCCATGGCAACTATCTCAGGGTGGTAAGGTTGTGACAGTTGACTGTCTCTTTGTCATCATCGATTGTCACCTGGTATGTGCCAGGCCTGTGTGCACTCCGCAGGGGTGGGAGTTTAGGTGAAAAATGTGGCCACAAGCTGGGTCCGGGCTTCCTCGCCACGTGCCCTGTCCCCTCCCATGGGCAGCGCCTGTGGTTGGGGATGTGGGGGCACCACCATGTCCACCGGGACGCCCTGCCGTGTTGCAACATTGTGCAGGACACATTCTGCCACAATGATCCTGCACACTACTGGTGGTGCATGGAGTAGTTGCCCACCAGAGCGGTCAAGGGAGCGGAAACGTGACTTGAGCACTCCGAATGTGCGCTCCACCATGCCCCTGGTTGCAATATGGGCGGCGTTGTATCTTACCTGGGGTGGTGTGGTGGGGTTCCGGGTTGGCGTCATCATGTGGTTGCTCAGAGGGTAGGCACTGTCCCCTGGGGAGATGATAATAGTTGAGATTATTAGGGTTTGGATATTTGTCTGTGTGTGACTTGCATGCATGTGCAAGGGCATTTGTACTGACCTAGGAGCCATGTGTCGCCATGCTGCCCAGCTTCCAGGGCCCGGCTCAGGGCGGACATTCTGTATATGAAACTGTCATGGGTGGAGCCAGGGTAGTTTGCATAGACAAAGGTGATGATTCCCTTTGCATCACATACCACCTGTACATTGATGGAATGCCAGTGCTTGCGGTTTCGGTAGATGTGCTCAATGGCCCTAGGTGGACGTAGGGCCACATGGGTGCAATCTATGGCACCAAGCACTTTGGGGAAGTGTGCCACCCTGAAAGAATCCAGGACAACGGCCTGCCTTTCTGCGGGTGTTCTGGGCATGTATATGTGCCTGCGGACTGAGGGGCGCGCTGTCATGATTGCCAGTACCTGGTGTAGGCAGCGTGACTGCGTGGCCTGTGAGACCCCCCCCACTATGGCAGTGGTCCGCTGAAATGACCCAGTGGCCAAAAAATGCAGGACATTGAGCAGCTTCTCCAAACGGGCTCAATGCTTGGGAGCAAAGGGTGGGGGATGTGAGGTCATCTTCCCACTCCCTGACCAGGTCTAGGATGATATGGGGTGGAAACCTATACCTGCCATAGACCTGGTCGTCAGGCATCCCAAAAAGGCTTGTCCGTGGTGCGAAAATGCGTGCCCTGGCTATTCTCCTCCTCCTGCGGTGTCCCACGATCAGTGCAGCGACAAATGGGGCATTCATCGTAGCTGTATATACGCGTTTGTTGTTTGCGCGCACTTTTATGCTGTGCGCGGGGACGCTTCCGCCTGCCTTCGTGTGGCAGATGCGTTGACGCCTGTGCACGTCTTTTGCCGTGCGCGTGTTTCCCGTATTCGGATACGGTCCGAGTGTCATCGCCTGTGATCCGAGGGGAGTGTGCGTACATGCAACTGGCCTGGGTAAGTGTGATTCGGGGTGCGCAGGAAGTTCCACACAGACTGGTGGAAATCCACATGTGTTCTGTCATCACGTGCAATGAGGGTAACACCTGCGCGCGTCATTCACAGACGCGCTCACGCGCTAAGGGCCTTTGGTCCAATGAAATTGCATATGCGTGCTGCCGTGCATACGCGCATGGCCCTTTCCTCGTATTACACGCGGACGTGCAGTTTTTCACGCGCGCTGAAATGCGCATGCACTTCTGTACGCGTCACGTCACAGGGGCGCTTGCGCTTGAGGGGCCTTCTGTCCAATGAAAATGCGTATGCGTACAGACGCGCTTACGCGCTAAGGGCCTTTCCTCGAATTACACGCTGACGTGCAGATTTTTCACGTGCCAAATCACTCCGTATCAAGCTGGCCACGCGTATGCACACGGAAGACCACGCTCCTGCCCAGAAGGCCGAACTACTGCCCCCCAGAGCCCCAAGCACGCTCCCACCTGCCATCTGCTGCTGCCTGACTGCCTGCTGCCCACGTGCACTGCCATTTGCTGCCTGCGCATTAGCCAGGGGTGCTGTTGCTGTGACCACCCCTGCTGGAACCAAAGACTCCCGACTGGGATTCCATCGCTCCACAGCCCAGCCCCAGGACCCAGTTGCCCACCCACTCCTGCCTCTGGGGTTGTCATGTCAGGGCAAACACCATCTGTGACCACTGACAACCCCCGGCCAGAGAGGCAGAGGGGCACCAGCTTCAGTGCCACCGAAGTTGGTGTCCTGGTGGAGCAAGTCCTGGGGCAGTATGATGCCCTCTTTGGAAGTTCCCGCGCCGACAAGGAAGGACGGACTCGGATCTGGACTGACATCGTGACTGCTATCAACGCGGAGGGGGTGGCAGTCCGCGACTTACAACATGTCAGGAAGCGCTGGGAGGACTTCAGGTCCAGGACCCTGAACAAGGCCCGGCGCCTCTTGAAGGCAGCAGATGCCAAGGGGCGCCGGGGCCACTTGTCGGAAGAAGAGATGAGGGTCCTGGAACCCATATCCCCAGCGCTCCACGTCCAGGTCCTAGAGAAGCAGACCCGTCTGGAGTCGAGCGGTGAGTGTACATGCATCCTGATTGTGAGCAGTGCGTGTGGTGATTGTTCGGTAGTGTGCAGGTTGCACATCTGTTCGTATGGGGTCGAGTGTGGGTGGGGGTGTACAGGGCCGTGGGGCTGACACATGCGAGGGCTGTAATGTGTGAGACATGGATGGGGCTTGTGTGTGTAGGCTTGCATGCCAAATGCAGTTGTGTGGGCACACATGTTTGGATGAATGTGTATGTAAGTAGACATGTCCGTGATGTCACGCATGTATGTTGTTTTCGGCTGCATGTATCAGCACTGTGTACATGTGCATGTGTGTGTATTTGACAAGGGTGCAACAATGATGCAACATGGATGCATGTGACAGCGGTATGTGGAAGCCTGATTGGCAGATGTGACATGGATGCCCGTCTGAACAGTGCGACACTTGGCAGAGGTGTACACATGCATGCAAGTGTGGTGGTGTGTGTACATGTGTGGTGCACTTCCTGTGTTGCATGATGTCTGGCTCACCTTTGGCTGCTCATGCTGTTGTATGTGTATGGATGGTGGTGGCAGTTGCGATATGGCTGTGGTATGGCTCATGTGTGCGAGTTGTAATGACATGTGTGGTGGGGATTGTGATCCCATGTCTGAGGTTTGCCAATGCCACTCATGTGCAACTGTCATGTGTGTATGTGTCCATTGTACAGTGCCCTGATGCCTGTGTTTTGTTTCTCCCTGTCTGCAGCGTCAACTGATGAAGAGGGCGGAGAAGGTGCTGTGGAGCACAGCGGCGGGGATCCCACCGCCAGCCGGAGACGCAAGGCCCGGCTCCCCTCCCGTGTTGTCATCTCGTCGGGGAGTGAGGAGTCCGGTGCCACGTCCCAGGCCGCAGCTGCCGGGGGGAGGTCCAAGAGGCGGAGGTTGGAGTTGGACTCCTCGGCAGCAGAAGGGGCAGCTGGGACCCCACAGGGCCAACAGGGGAAGATGGCACGGAGTCATCCAGGTTGGTGGGGGGTTTGGTGGAGGAGGAGGCCGTGCAAGCACCAGAGACGGGGTCTGGAGGTGGGGATCCCACTGGTGCTAGTGGTGCAGTGCAGGACCAGGGACAGGAGGCAGCACAGGCCGCCGCGGAGGTGCCTGTTTGCAATCCTGTCCCCGATCCTGTCCCTGGATCATCTTGCACCAGCAGGGATGCCTACGTCCAGACCCGTTTTCAGGCAGGGGATGAGCTGACGTCAACTGGCCTTCCTCTGCCTGCGGACGTGGCTATCCAGGTCCGGGTTGAGCCTGTCCTGGCTGGTGTGGCGTTGCGTCAACGGGCCATGCGGGGTGACCTGCAGTCTTTTCAGGGAGAGACTGCACATCATCTCGAATGGCTCGTTGACCACGTCAGCCTGCTGGGTCAGGTCACCCAGGCCGGATTCCTCCGTCTGATGGGGCTTGCTCCGACCCCCTCCTCAAATGGACCCCCTACGCGCCAGTCGTCCTCTGTGCCATCTTCCCACCCATCAGTCACCTGGGTGCCCTGTGGAGCTGCCTCTGACGGTGCGGCCAGGCTGGTGGAGGAGGCATCCCTGCCACAGTCGGGAGTCGGACGTCCAGCAGGGGTGGCCACATCTACGACTGCACCCCAGCCGGCGGAGGATGTGCAGGCAGCAGGAGGCAGTGCACGGGCAGAGGCAGAGCAGCAGCAGCAACATGGTGGGAGCCATGAATGCTCGGGGCCTTCGACATCGGAGGGGCAGTCATCGGCCGGAGGGCAGGAGGACCCAGGACAGAGAGTGTCTTCCGTGTGGCAGCGGTTGGGCCACGCCATAGATGCGGAGCGGCAGCGGGCGGAAGTGGAGCGGCTCACAATGGTCAGGGCGGAGAACTCCATGCGGAGGGCCCTGAGGCGGGCCGAGTGCCTCGAGGCAATCCGCAGGGGGTTGGAGGAGGACACAGCGTCGTCCCTGCGGACCCTCGGGGCCATGGAACAGGACCGCCTCCGGGACATCGAACAGGAGTTCGATGATGCCCTGGCCCGGAACATCACGGAGTGAGCCGCTGGACTTGCCCGCCGCCTTTGTATATAGTTATTTAGTTTTAGGTTTCCTTTGTTTGTTCTTATGATTTGGAGTCGACGGACACTGCTCCACTTTTTGTATATAGTTGCATTTTAGTTAGGGTTTTTTGTAGGTTTCCTTTGTTCAGTTGGGCTCATGGACCTTTGGAAGTTTTGTACATAGTTCTTCATTGGATTGATTCTATCTTTCATTTGACTTTGGACAACGTTTTTTTGGATTAGGATTTGGTATTTTTATTTTCTTAAACAAACATGCAGCTTATCTTTTTTTAATTGCCATTGTAGTTTGTTTCATTTCTTTTGCATTCTATTTTTTTTAATACAATTTTGTTTTCATACTTCACTGTGTGGTATCATCTCATTGGTTTCATGCATGTCATGTTGGGTGTTTTCCCATTCAATTGCAACCATTGTGTGTGACGGACATGGGTTCATTTGCTTTATGAACATTGGGGGTGTAACATGTAATTTCCATTTCCATGTGGGTGAATGGGTTACTTGGTAGGGCTTTTTGGCTGTGGAGGCTGACCATAACGCACATGATTGGGGATTGTGAGGACCTGGTGGAGGCTGCCCATGGTGGCTGGGGGGTGGGGGTGATAGGGGACATGAGTGGGGGCCTGGTGGTTGGTGCCCCTGGTGGCTGGGGGGTGGGGGTAGTGGGAGACATGGCTTGGGGCCTGCTGGCAGGTGCCCCACAGTGCTGGGGGGTGGGGGTGGTGGGGAACATGAGTTGGACATGGGTGGGGGCCTGCTGGCAGGTGCCCCACAATGCTGGGGGTGCAGGGGTACATGAGTTGCACATGGGTGGGGGCCTGCTGGCAGGTGCCCCACAGTGCTGGGGGGTGGGGGTGGTGGGGAACATGAGTTGGACATGGGCGGGGGCCTGCTGGCAGGTGCCCCACAGTGCTGGGGGGTGGGGGTGGTGGGGAACATGAGTTGGACATGGGCTGGGTCCTGCTGGCAGGTGCCCCCCAGTGCTGGGGGGTGGGGGTGGTGGGGAACATGAGTTGGACATGGGCGGGGGCCTGCTGGCAGGTGCCCCACAGTGCTGGGGGGTGGGGGTGGTGGGGAACATGAGTTGCACATGGGCGGGGGCCTGCTGGCAGGTGCCCCACAGTGCTGGGGGGTGGGGGTTGTGGGGGACATGAGTTGGACATGGGTGGGGGCCGGCCTGCTGCAGGTGCCCCACAGTGCTGGGGGGTGGGGGTGGTGGGGAACATGAGTTGGACATGGGTGGGGGCCTGCTGGCAGGTGCCCCACAGTGCTGGGGGGTGGGGGTGGTGGGGGACATGAGTTGGACATGGGCGGGGGCCTGCTGGCAGGTGCCCCACAGTGCTGGGGGGTGGGGGTGGTGGGGAACATGAGTTGGACATGGGCGGGGGCCTGCTGGCAGGTGCCCCACAGTGCTGAGGGGTGGGGGTGCTGGGAGACATGGGTGGGGGCCTGGTGGAGGCTGCCCCTGGTGGCTGGGGGGTGGGGGTGCTGGGAGACATGGGTGGGGGCCTGGTGGAGGCTGCCCCTGGTGACTGGAGGGGTGGGGGTGGTGGGAGACATGGGTGGGGGCTAGGTGGTTGGTGCCCCTGGTGGCTGGGAGTCGGGGGTGGTGGGAGACATGGGTGGGGGCCTGGTGGTGGGTGCCCCTGCACTGCTGGGGGGTGGGGGAGGTGGGAGACATGGGTGGGGGCCTGGTGGAGGCTGCCCCTGCACTGCTGGGGGGTGGGGGTGCTGGGAGACATGGGTGGGGGCCTGGTGGAGGCTGCCCCTGGTGGCTGGGGGGTGGGGGTGGTGGGAGACATGGGTGGGGGCCTGGTGGGGGCTGGCCATGGTGGCTGGCGGGTGGGGGTGGTGGGAGACATGGGTGGGGGCCTGGTGGAGGCTGCCCCTGCACTGCTGGGGGGTGAGGGTGGTGGGAGACATGGGTGGGGCCTGCTGGCAGGTGCCCCCCAGTGCTGGGGGGTGGGGGTGGTGGGGAACATGAGTTGGACATGGGCGGGGGCCTGCTGGCAGGTGCCCCACAGTGCTGGGGGGTGGGGGTGGTGGGGAACATGAGTTGGACATGGGTGGGGGCCTGCTGGCAGGTGCCCCCCAGTGCTGGGGGGTGGGGGTGGTGGGGAACATGAGTTGGACATGGGTGGGGGCCTGCTGGCAGGTGCCCCCCAGTGCTGGGGGCTGGAGGTGGTGGGAGACATGGGTGGGGGCCTGGTGGTGGGTGCCCCTGCACTGCTGGGGGGTGGGGGTGGTCGGAGACATGGGTGGGGGCCTGGTGGAGGCTGCCCCTGCACTGCTGGGGGGTGGGGGTGCTGGGAGACATGGGTGGTGGCCTGGTGGAGGCTGCCCCTGGTGGCTGGGGGGTGGGGGTGGTGGGAGACATGGGTGGGGGCCTGGTGGGGGCTGGCCATGGTGGCTGGGGGTGGTGGGAGACATGGGTGGGGGCCTGGTGGAGGCTGCCCCTGCACTGCTGGGGGGTGGGGGTGGTGGGAGACATGGGTGGGGGCCTGGTGGAGGCTGCCCCTGCACTGCTGGGGGGTGGGGGTGGTGGGAGACATGGGTGGGGGCCTGCTGGAGGCTGCCCCTGCACTGCTGGGGGGTGGGGTGGTGGGAGACATGGGTGGGGCCTGCTGGCAGGTGCCCCACAGTGCTGGGGGTGGGGGTGCAGGGGTACATGAGTTGCACATGGGTAGGGGCCTGCTGGCAGGTGCCCCACAGTGCTGGGGGGTGGGGGTGCTGATGGACATGGGTGGGGGCCTGGTGGAGGCTGCCCCTGGTGGCTGGGGGGTGGGGGTGCTGGGAGACATGGGTGGGGGCCTGGTGGTGGGTGCCCCTGCACTGCTGGGGGTGTGGGTGCTGGGAGACATGGGTGGGGGCCTGGTGGAGGCTGCCCCTTGTAGGCTGGGGGGTGGGGGTGGTGGGAGACATGGGTGGGGGCCTGGTGGTGGCTGCCCCTGGTGACTGGGGGGGTGGGGGTGGTGGGAGACATGGGTGGGGGCCTGGTGGTTGGTGCCCCTGGTGGCAGGGGGTGCAGGGGGACATGCGTTGGTGGGCAGTAGTGCAAGTTGACATGTGGGTTGGCTGGGGGGCATGGTCATGGTGGATGGGGTGCCTGCAGGACATGTGCAGGGTAGGCCCCTGTGGTGTGAGCCACCTGCAGGTGCCGTGGAGGGTGTAGAGGGAACACCTGGGAGGGCCCACATGTGCAATTCACGTGTGGTGCTCCCCGCGCACCCCTGTAATACACGTACCCTGATGGAATCACGTGTCGAACTTCCCCCGCACCCCGAAATACACGTACCCTGCTGAAATCGCGTGTGGAACTTCCCCTGCACCCTGAAATACACGTACCCTGCTGATATCGCATGTGTAACTTCACGTGCACCCCTGAAATACACGTACCCTGCTGAAATCGCGTGTGGAACTTACCCTGCACCCTGAAATACACGTACCCTGATGGAATCGCGTGTGGAACTTCCCGCGCACCCCTGGAATACACACACCCTGCTGGAATCACGTGTGTAACTTCCCCTGCACCCTGTAATACACGTACCCTGCTGATATCGCGTGTGGAACTTCACGCGCACCCCTGAAATACACGTACCCTGATGGAATCGCGTGTGGAACTTCCCCTGCACCCTGAAATACACGTACCCTGATGGAATCGCGTGTGGAACTTCCCGCGCACCCCTGAAATACACGTACCCTGCTGGAATCGCGTGTGTGACTTCCCCTGCACCCTGAAATACACGTATCCTGATGGAATCGCGTGTGGAACTTCCTGCGCACCCCTGGAATACACGTACCCTGCTGGAATCGCGTGTGTAACTTCCCCTGCACCCTGTAATACACGTACCCTGCTGATATCGCGTGTGGAACTTCACGCGCACCCCGAAATACACGTACCCTGATGGAATCGCATGTGGAACTTCACGCGCACCCCGAAATACACGTACCCTGATGGAATCGTGTGTGGAACTTCCCGCGCACCCCTGAGATACGCGTACCCTGCTCGCACGGGCCCAATCGCGTGTGGAAATTCCCGCGCACCCCTGAAATACACGTACCATGATGGAATCGCGTGTGGAACTTCCCGCGCACCCCTGAAATATGCGTACCCTGCTCGCACGGGGCCATTCGCGTGAGGTACTTCCCGCGCACCCCAGTGATACACGTAGCCCGCTTGCTGTGCTGGTACAGGGTTAGCGCAGCCCTTTGCGCTGGATTGGGTATATTGATGGCTTTTCACTGCGCTAGAGGCGTTCTTGGGGGCGTTACTGGCGCTGCTGCAGGGTCGCTGCGCCACTGTGCGCCACGGCTGGTTTTGGTGGCTGGAATCCATGAATACGCTGTGCGCGGAAATAGATTCTTGCGCACGCGGCTGGCGCAGGGATTCGCACGCGCACACTGTGCACCAGCCGCGGGCGCCACTTGTGCGCTGAATTCTATGAATTATCCCCTAAATGGTTTGAATTAGCTCTCTACCTTTTAGCAGAAAACAAATACGAAATAACTGAACCCTTAATAGTTTGCAGTTACTGAACTACAAAACTTGACAACAACCAAACTCCTTCATGTGCTATCACAAATAATTTGGAATTATTTCCACTACCAAAACCCCTACAACAACTGAATTTATATGAGAGCTTCATAATTCAAACAGTGCACCCATTTCAAGCAATAATACGCCTTCAACCGAAAACAGCAAAATTACCTCCCTCTGAATTAGTGAAAGGTATTTGGGGAAAAGTAGGGTATTTAGCATTAAATCTAAAAGAAAATGTGCACACTCTAGGAGTGCATAGTCCAATGGAGCAATCTTTAATTTTCTTAGTAAATGGTGTACCTACAAAAGACAAACATTTTTGGCAACAACTGGTAGATTTACATAAAGTTAGACAAGCCTTGCAATATCTAAAAGACAATAATGAATACTACAAAGAAATGAATATTGAAGAAAACTTGAAGGATACCACTGAAATAATTTAAGAGACACAAGAAGCTGGTCAATTTGAGCTCCTAGCTCCTGCTACAATATCCAATACTTTAGACCATTATACAATTCACCCATTGCAATCGAATGGCACCATAGAAGATGCACTAGAAACGTACCAAATGCGTCAAACAAAAGGATCACCAATCAGCATATGGGAAAAAAGTATAGAAGCACGTGCTTTTCCTCTACTTTTTCCTACTGGCAAAGGAGGAAGGTACAATGATAGACCTATTCAAATAACAGCATCAGAATACCGCTCATTATGGATGTATTCTGAAGATCCAAGATTTAGACAAAATGTGGAATACATATTCCACCTACTCTTTGAAATGAACTAGCAACTTTATGTTATGGAATTGCACACACAAAAAAATCAGGATCCCACTTTCAAAATATCTCAGCAACACAATTGTTACAAAAAGTGCAACAAAAAGATGAGGTTTTACAATCAAATATTACAAATCTATTAGCAAATATGCGTGGTACTAAAGAGTACTGGTTTCAACGTCATGGAGATGTACGTTGTTTGATAAGAAACCTTGGCCCACCCACTTGGTTTGTTACATTAAGTTGTGCAGAATATGCATGGGAAGATTTACATGGTTTTCTACGCATATCAAACAAAAACAAAACAAACATAGATATACTAACACCTGGAGAACTTTGTTCTCTAGATCCTGTTAATGTTTCAAGATATTTTCACGATCGCTTCATTGCTATGCTACACTTTATTTGTAATAGAACTTCTCCTCCCCTCGGAGTAGTGCAACACTTCTTTTGGAGAAAAGAATACCAAGCCAGAGGAGCACCACATATCCACATGCATTTATGGATTAAAGATGTTCCTAAATTTGGTCAAGGCAGTGACGCCACTGTTTTACAGTTTATTAAAAATATGTCACTTGTGAAATTCCATCAGAAGCAACAAATAGTGATCTTCATGCGAAAATTTTACAATTTCAAAGACACAAATGTGGCAAATATTGTCGTCGCAAATACAAAAACAAAGGGAAATACTTCACCAAATGCTGCTTTGGTTTCCCTAGACCGGTTACAAAAACAGGCCAAGTGAACAACTTCATGTCTTCAGTTAGACATAGTGTTAAAGGTAAATCACCTAAAAATACATATTACATAAAAAGAACAGAAGAAGAAAAATATATCAATGATTACAATGCAATCATTGCTCACTTATGGAATGCAAATATAGATGTGCATTACATTGCAGACAATTCCACTGCAGTTGCACGATATGTTACAGCATACTTAACCAAAGCAGAAAAAACAGAGCTCCAAGACCTCTGGAATGACCTGTCATCAGACAAAACACTGTCTCAGAAATTATACAGCTTGTGCATAAAAATCCTCTCCCATAGAGAATGTGGCTCCTATGAAGCAGCAGATCGTTTAACTGGTACTGCTTTTTATGGAAATCTGAAAATATAGTATGGCTAAGTCTTGGTCCTGCTAAATCTAGAAAAAGAGTTCTAAACTCATACGAAGATATAGAAACAATAGCCAAACATGATCCCAATAGCCAAGACATTTTAAAAAACAATTTACTGGACACATACTACCCAAACAGAAGTACCACTTTGGAAACCATGTGTCTATACCACATAGCTCAAAACTTCACATTCAAAAATAATATAAAACCTGATGAAAAAAAAGGTAAATGCAGAGTGACAAATTGTGAAGGCAGCTTAGTAAAACTCACCAAACCAAATTTAATTAATCATATCAAATTATCATTAAAGACTCCTCAACATAAAGAACTATATTACATGTCCCTGCTACAACTCTTTAAACCATGGAGAAAAGAAGAAGAAATACTAGATAACTATGAGTCCTATGAAGACGATTACAAAGCAAATGAAAGCACTATAACTGATGTAAACTTTACACAGTACAAAACAATGTTGCACAATGAACAGCAACACGAAGAAGAACTCCAGGCCCAACTAGATATGGACACTCCTGACAGTAGTCAACCTTCTGTAACAGGAAGCCAAGAACCACTGGGAGAGCCACTAATAACAAATGAGGCAGAATCAGCTATGACAGAAGTAGAAAGCACCATGTGTCAGTATGAAGATAAAGAAGACTTAACTATACTACAATCAAAACTAAACAATGAGCAACGTAGCATTTTTGAAGAAGTAATAAAAGAAATTGCACATGGTGTACAACATGAAAACAAAGAATGCACCTGCCAAAATTACAAACCTATACTAGTGTACGTTAGTGGTGAAGATGGTTCTGGCAAAACATTCTTAATCAAAATCATCAGTAAATTCCTTCAACAATTGACAAACAACAAACTGTCAGCTGTTGTCACTGCCCCCACAGGTTTAGCTGCCTACAACATAGGCGGTGTTACTTTACACTGATTACTACTCCTGCCAGTAGAACACCAAAACAAATTAGACAATTACAAACTTTCTACAGAAGCTGCAATGGAACTACGCAGAGTATTAAAACAAACAAAAATGCTACTAATAGATGAAGTGAGCATGGTCTCCAACCTAATGTTGGCCTTGATTCACCTCAGATTACAAGAAGTACTCAAAACAAACTACGAAGAGCTCTTTGGAGGAAAACACATTATTGTTTTCGGAGATCTTCTTCAATTGACACCAGTGAAAGGTGAGCCTATTTTTAAAACCTTAGGACACAAACTCTGCTGTAAAACTGTTGGCAGCATTGGAAATGTCAACCTTTGGCAACATTTCCAATACAGAGAATTAACAGAAAATATGTGGCAATCTGCAGATCTCACTTATGCCAACATCTTAAAAAGTATTAGAGTTGGTATATTATCTCAAGAAGCACAAGCAATATTGAAAACCAGGCACATTCATGCATTTCATGGCAATAATGCATGTGCTGTGGATGTTATGAACAATTAGCCCACAAACATGTCAATTGTATGGCCTTAATGCCAACTCTTGCAAGTTGTTTTAAATTCAATGAAAAAATGTTAAAAAAAGAAATGCAACCAATAATTTAAATTAGCACCACAGACAAACTAGACATACGTGGTATGACACTACCCATGTGTGAACAAGCCACAACGAGACTAAATAGTTTAGAAAATTCAATCTCCAACACAGCTGGATTGGAAACAATATTAAAATTATCCTTAAATTGAAGAGTAATGCTTAAACATAACCTTGACGTGGATCAAGGACTAGTTAATGGAGCACTGGGTACAGTTGTTGGCTTTCAAACATACCCACGCGATAACAACATTCAGTTTGTCAATATTCTCTTTGACAAACTTTCAGAAGTGAAAAGGAAAGGACGATCAACAGCTTGATTCCTTCTCTTCAAAGACATGTATGTACGAAGAGAATACTTTTCTCTAACTCTTGCATATGCAGTCACCATTCATAAATCACACAGTCTTACCCTAGACAAAGCATTGATAGACATTGGTAACACAATTTTAAAGAAGGCATGAGCTACGTAGCACTATCACGCTTACGTACATTTGACGGTCTATTTCTAATCAACTTTGATGCAAGTAAAGTAAACGCTGATATTCCTTGCATTTCAGAATACAATAGACTTTGTTCACTATACACCCCCCATCTAAAAATATATCCTATTCCACAAAAAGTAAAATGTTCTAAAAGAAAACTAAACAAACAGAAATGCAACAGAATGTCACTGCAAATCCTCCAAAGAGATTAAAAGAAATGAATACTTCATCAAGTACCACAATCAAAAAAGAACCTATTAGGGAAAGTAAACCAGGTACTTATTCAAAGAAGGAAGACAAACTCCAAAAAAAACACTCAGATACAGAACTACCTGGTCCATTTAAACTTTCAAATTTAATTGGTGTAAGTTGCTACGCAAATGTAGCAATGAATATTCTATTTCAATTGTCACCAATAGTTGACAACATTTACTTACACAGTACAGATCTGTAACGCTCACCTGATTCCCACGGAGGCACAGGTCTGGCTTCGAGTGCTGGTGCTTCTTCAATGGTGAAGCGCAGGACCCTGAAGATGGACAGGAAGGGCCCCTCTACTCTGGCTTCTCTGGCTTGCAGGAATATTCCCCTGTGCGTGAAAAGGGAGTATTACCTACTGACTGAGTTATGCTCAAGCCTCCCACTCTCCTCCAGCCCTCCACGATACCCTTCGACGATTCCCCGTGAAGTCTCAGCTTAGGGTCAAGAAGGATGTGCTCTCCATCCTGCTTCTGATGCAGGGGCGCGTTGAAACCCAGTTACTTCACTGGATTGAGGATTGATGGGAGTTCAGGTAAGTTCAGTTAAGGCGCTGTAAAAGTTCTGCTGCAAGTTCTAAAGTCCAAGCTTAAAAATAATGTTCATTGTCTTGTTGCAGAATGCCGGAGATATGGCGCCGACCCGAAGTGAAACGTGCAGTTCCAGTAAATGACAGGTAAGTTCCGGATGAGCGCTCGGGAAATGTCTTTACATTCGCTCATTCAATGTCTTTGTCTTTTTTCCCCATAGGGGCCGGGGTCCGGAAAATGCCTGGAAGCGCCAAGACCCGAAATGAAATGGGAATGACCCAACAGGTAAGTCTTAGAAGGAAACTGAGCTTTTCCTATTCCTTTCCTTCTCTCACCTTGTTCTTGTCTTTTTCTCTCTAGGCTCTGGGAAGTGGCTGTGGATCCGGATGATCGCTGTTGAAGATGGAGGAGTCCAGGATAGGTGAGTGAAATGCAGCGCTGCAGCGATCATAGCGAAATGCTTTTAAAATGATGTCTTCCTTTTCAGGATCGTCGGTATGATGTCTCTGTGGTGCTGATTTAGCAGGTAAGGTCTTTTGTCTCCCTTTGCAGGTGACCCAGGATACTGACAGGCGTGGCTGAGGTCCAGATGCAGGAGCTGACACGGTGAGCGTCCAGCTGCGAGGAGCAGAACAACGCGAAGCGTGAGTTGCTGATCGGGTGTGGTTTAAATAGCTTTGGAAGAAGTTCCCAGTGTGTATCCTTCCACCGATCAGGTATGTATCCTTCCCCGACCACACCCGGGTGGAAAGTAGTCCCACAGGTAAAGTAGTTCCATTAAGGCCTCAGGAGGGCCTGGATGTAGCAGCATGGTCTGCATCAGGTAAGTGCACATTAAAACACTTGAACACATGTCTAGCTTTATGAGCCTGGCGCCTAAGGCGCCAGGATAGGGGTCCAACATGAGCCTGGCGCCTAAGGCGCCAGGACTGCGTCCAAAGGGCCCCAGCTTGGGCCCGCTGGCACTCCCCTGGGGGAAATGATGCCTGCCTCTGGGGTTGCTGGGTCGGACCTGGCTCCTTGGAGGTAGGCATCATGACAGTACCCCCCCTCAAGGCCAATCCCAAGGTTCTTTCCTCCGGGGGTTTTGGCTTGTTCGGAAATCTCCGGTAAAACCTTTGTACTAATCGAGGTGCGTGGACATGGTTACTAGGCTCCCACGATCTCTCCTGAGGTCCATATCCCTTCCAGTCAACAAGATAGAAGAGTTTTGACTTTACCACCCCTTCAATTTGAACTGGATCTGGAGGCTTGGACAATCGGGTTCCTGGTTGTACTGGCTTCAAAAGTGACGCATGAAAAACTGGATGAATACGCATGTTGGACGGTAGATCCAGTTTAAAGGCCACTGGGTTGATTATAGCCTTGATGGGGTAAGGTCCTATGAATCTGGGATTGAAGGTTCGCGGGCCCTTGAGGGGTAAATGTTTAGTTGCTAGCCATACCTGGTCTCCTACTTGGTAAGGAGGAGTTTTACTTCGGTGCAAATCAGCGTTTTCTTTATACTTTTTCTTGGCTTGCTGTAAATGACTTGCAGCTTCTTTGAAGGCTCGGGTTATTGTGGAATGCAGATGATTTACTGCGGGCATTTCCAGGGTCAGAGGTGGATCTAGGTCAGAGGTCCGAGGATGGTGACCATACAAAGTATAAAAAGGGGTTTGTCCGGTTCCAGAATGCACTGAGTTGTTGTATGCATATTCTGCGATCCAAAGAATGTCTTTCCAATTCAACTCAGATTGGTGTAACATGCACCGAAGATATTGCTCGAGAGTCTGATTGGTTCTCTCGGTTTGTCCGTCGGTCTGGGGGTGGTGGCTGGTGGATAACCGCACATCTATTTGTGCTAATCGGCAACACTTCTTCCAAAAATGGGAGATAAATTGACTTCCACGATCCGAGACTAATACGGAAGGGAAACCATGTATGCGAACTATATTCTCCAGGAATTCCTTGGCCAAGGTGGAAGCTGAAGGCAAACCTTTTAAAGGGATAAAGTGGGCCATTTTGGAGAATAGGTCCACAATTACAAGGATTGTGTTGTAACCAGCACAAGGAGGCAGGTCGGTTATAAAGTCCATTGACAGGGTGTGCCATGGTGCCGGAGGAATATCCAAGGGTTGAAGTAGGCCGGCTGGCCTTTTCTTTTGAGCTTTGTTTTGGGTGCAAATTCCGCAAGACAGAACAAAAGACTTTATGTCTTTTCTCCAAGAAGGCCACCAGAAGTGGCGTTTGATTTTTTCCTCCGTTTTAGCGATACCAGGGTGTCCTTCCATTAAAGATTCATGATGATGGGCAATAACAAGTTCTTGCAATTCTTTACTTGGCAGAAACAACCGCTCCTGGAAGTAGGGTAAGTCATCCTTAACGGTGTAATGAGGACCCTTTTGACTCCATTCCAGTAAGGTTGAAGAGTCTAGAAGTTGTTTCACTTGCGTTTGGATGTCCTCAATAGTTTGCAATGAAGTTAAGCCTAAGATTCTTTGCTCAGGTATGATGGGCACAGGTTCTAAGCTCGAATTAGGTTCTTCCATGCCAATCCGGGATAAGGCGTCCGCTTTTCCATTCTTGCAGCCAGGGCGATAGGTAATTACAAAATCAAATTCCGCGAAGAATAGAGCCCATCGGAGTTGTCGTGAAGATTGAGCTTTGGCCTTCTTTAAATACTGTAAGTTTCTGTGGTCCGTAATTACAGTGATGGTGTGTCTTGCCCCGAGAAGGTAGTGACGCCAAGCCTTGAAAGCAGATTTGATGGCCAGTAACTCTTTATCGGTAATTGCGTAGTTGATTTCAGGAGGAGAAAATTTTCTGGACCAAAAGGCCACTGGGTGTAGTTGGTTAGTTTTTGGGTCTCTTTGCGACAGAACAGCTCCCATGGCCGAACTGGATGCGTCGGTTGCCACAATGTACGGGAGATCTGGGTGCGGGTGCTTCAATACAGGTGCAGAGGTGAATTTGGTTTTCAGGTCCTGAAAGGCTTGTTCGGCCTCAAGAGTCCATTCGAAGCGTTTGTTTTTCTTTGGGAGAGCTGTGATGGGTTGGACTGTTCGGGAAAATTCCGGGATGAATCTTCGATAGAAATTGGCAAAGCCGAGCATGCTCTGAACTCCCTTCACCGAACTAGGAGATGGCCATTTGAGGATGGCGTCCACCTTTCGCGAGTCCATTCGGACTCCTTGAGGTGTCAGGATGAATCCGAGAAACTCAACTTCAGTGGTATGAAAAACGCATTTTCCGAGTTTTGCAAATAGTCTGTGCTGGCGCAATTTCTCAAGAACTGCCCTAACATGTTTTCTGTGATCCGATTCTGAAGAAGAGTACACCAGGATGTCGTCAATGTAAACAATGACACAGACATCGATAAGTTCCCGAAGAACATCATTCATAAAGTACTGAAAGGCGGCAGGTGCATTGCACAAACCGAAGGGCATCACCTGATATTCAAAGAGCCCAAACTTGGTGGGGAATGCAGTCTTCCATTCGTCGCCTTCTTTTATACTCACCAGGTGATAAGCTCCTCGGAGATCTAACTTGGTGTACACACAAGCGTCTTTCACCTGGTCGATAAACTCAGGGATCAAGGGCAGAGGATAACGATTCTTAACCGTTATTAGATTTAGGGCGCGATAGTCTATACACGTTCTAAGGTCGCCCTCTTTTTTCGGCACGAAGAACACAGCTGAAGAGACAGGAGACTTGGACGGGCGAATAAAACCATTGGCTAGGTACTGATCTAAATACTGACGCAAATGCAGGTTCTCAGGTTCTGTAAGAGCATAAATCCTACTACAAGGTAGTTGAGCATTGGGTACCAGATCATTTGGCAATCATAAGACCGATGGGGAGGTAACGTGTTAGCCTGTTCTTTCTGAAAAACGTCTTGGAATTCTTGGTATTCTGACGGTAACTGTACAGGGGTGGAAGTTGCTGAGGCTAGACCCATAGCTGGATTTCTTGGATAACAAGTTGGTTCACAATCAGGAAAACTTATCTTCTTTGCTCGCCAGTCAATTCTGGGATTATGTGTTTCTAACCAAGGAATTCCAAGAATTACTTGAAATTGTGGGGCCTTGATCACATCAAACACGATTGCTTCCCGATGACCGTCCTGACCCACCAGTGTCACTTCAACAGTGGAATGCGTTACAGGCCCTGAGGCTATTTCGGTTCCATCTACTGTAGTAATGACATCTTGGGTTACTTTTGGGCAGAGAGGAAGCTTAATCCTGGAAGCCAATTCACGGTCTATGTAATTTCCAATAGCTCCACTGTCAATGTATGCTTTTATAGCATGCAACTGCTGAGGCTGTTTTGGGTCCACGAGCACCATTGGCATGACAAAATGCGAGGTCAAAGAGTTCGTTTTCAAACTCGGCAAGCGGACCCCTACGCATGTCGGGCTAGGTCGTTTCCCGAATCAGGTGTCAATAGTTCGTTATCAGTAGCTCCAACCACCTTCTTAGGTGGTTTAACTGGACAATTTCGAAGAAAGTGACCGGAAGTCCCACAATACAGACAAAGTTGCATTTGCCGCCTTCTCTCTCGTTCTTTCTGCGTTAATGGTCCTTTAACACCACCGATTTGCATAGGTTCGGATACGTCGTTAATCTTGGAGTTAGCGTGGGTTTTGATCGGTATTCGGGTTTCGTGCTTGAACCGATCTGCTTTTCTGTTTTGAAGTCTGTGATCAAGTTGAACCACCAAGTCAATGTAGTCTGCGCAGACCTGGGGTGGGTTTACTATCTGAGCTAGAAAATCCTTAAGCTCTCCGCGCAGGCCTCGATGAAACAATGTGATCCTTTTGTTTTCTGGCCATCCAGTTTCCACAACTAGTCTGTTAAAGGTGGCAATGTAGGGCAGAAGATCCTGATTACCTTGTCGTAAGGATAGCAGTTCGTTATCAAGGGCCTGTCCTTGAGAGGGTAGAGCGAACAATCTTTCCATGCTGGCCTGGAAGCCCTGAAAATTCTGGAGAATGGGATCATCTTGATTTACCAATGGAATAGACCAATCGGCAGCACTGCCACTGAGGTAAGATAGTATAAAGGCTACCTTGGTCTGGTCGTTAGGGAAGGCTCTGGGTCTGCATAGAAAGTGTAAACGACATTGGTTCATAAAGACGGCATATTTCTTGGGATCCCCCGCAAAACGTTCAGGCGGGGCCAAAGGCATGTGTCCAGGTAGATTGATTTGTACCGGGTTATTCAAACCCATTGATGTGGAAATGTCTCCGGAATTAGGTAAAGGAGTGTGCCCTGCCTGGGCCTGTAATAACCTTTTGGCTAGGTCATCTGTTCTTTCCTTGGATAGGATCAGTTCTCTTTTGAGAGCGTTAGTCTCCTGGCGGGCTGAGTGCACCTCTGCCCGCAATTCCCCCAAAAGCTGGGCCAGCTGGTCAGTCTCGGAAGTCTCCATAGCGCCCGGGTGGGAAATTGTGGGTAGGCTTCGCGTTCTGTAACGCTCACCTGATTCCCACGGAGGCGCAGGTCTGGCTTCGAGTGCTGGTGCTTCTTCAATGGTGAAGCGCAGGACCCTGAAGATGGACAGGAAGGGCCCCTCTACTCTGGCTTCTCTGGCTTGCAGGAATATTCCCCTGTGCGTGAAAAGGGAGTATTACCTACTGACTGAGTTATGCTCAAGCCTCCCACTCTCCTCCAGCCCTCCACGATACCCTTCCACGATTCCCCGTGAAGTCTCACCTTAGGGTCAAGAAGGATGTGCTCTCCATCCTGCTTCTGATGCAGGGGCGCGTTGAAACCCAGTTACTTCACTGGATTGAGGATTGATGGGAGTTCAGGTAAGCTTGACTATTCAGGTAAGGCGCTGTAAAAGTTCTGCTGCAAGTTCTAAAGTCCAAGCTTAAAAATAATGTTCATTGTCTTGTTGCAGAATGCCGGAGATATGGCGCCGACCCGAAGTGAAACGTGCAGTTCCAGTAAATGACAGGTAAGTTCCGGATGAGCGCTCGGGAAATGTCTTTGCATTCGCTCATTCAATGTCTTTGTCTTTTTTCCCCATAGGGGCCGGGGTCCGGAAAATGCCTGGAAGCGCCAAGACCCGAAATGAAATGGGAATGACCCAACAGGTAAGTCTTAGAAGGAAACTGAGCTTTTCCTATTCCTTTCCTTCTCTCACCTTGTTCTTGTCTTTTTCTCTCTAGGCTCTGGGAAGTGGCTGTGGATCCGGATGATCGCTGCTGAAGATGGAGGAGTCCAGGATAGGTGGGTGAAATGCAGCGCTGCAGCGATCGTAGCGAAATGCTTTTAAAATGATGTCTTCCTTTTCAGGATCGTCGGTGTGATGTCTCTGTGGTGCTGATTTAGCAGGTAAGGTCTTTTGTCTCCCTTTGCAGGTGACCCAGGATACTGACAGGCGTGGCTGAGGTCCAGATGCAGGAGCTGACACGGTGAGCGTCCAGCTGCGAGGAGCAGAACAACGCGAAGCGTGAGTTGCTGATCGGGTGTGGTTTAAATAGCTTTGGAAGAAATTCCCAGTGTGTATCCTTCCACCGATCAGGTATGTATCCTTCCCCGACCACACCCGGGTGGAAAGTAGTCCCACAGGTAAAGTAGTTCCATTCAGGCCTCAGGAGGGCCTGGATGTAGCAGCATGGTCTGCATCAGGTAAGTGCACATTAAAACACTTGAACACATGTCTAGCTTTATGAACCTGGCGCCTAAGGCGCCAGGACAGGGGTCCAACATGAGCCTGGCGCCTAAGGCGCCAGGACTGCGTCCAAAGGGCCCCAGCTTGGGCCCGCTGGCACTCCCCTGGGGGAAATGATGCCTGCCTCTGGGGTTGCTGGGTCGGACCTGGCTCCTTGGAGGTAGGCATCATGACAAGATCAATTGTGTTTGCAAATGTTAGTACTTCATAGAAACGCAACAAACAATCCTGACAACACGTATAGTGTTTATGGAATAAGACAACAATTGGACTACTGTGCTGGAATGGTGAAATTCACTATAAACTCACAGGAAGATCCACAAGAATTTCTAATGTACTTACTTCAAGTACTGAAAAACATACCTATAAATGAAATCTTCCAGATTTTATACATGTGGAAACATACATGCACTCTGTGCAACAATGTGACACAAGAACAAATCCCCAATGAGCGCTTTGTGTATGTATCAATACCTAATTGTGAATCCGTTCCATTTCAGCAACTTGTACAAAATGCAAACCATGGTACATTATGTACTACCTGCAATTCGGATAATCGCTCCACCTTACTAATACAAACACATAGGGCCTCATTACACGGATGGTGGTAAGGATTTACCGGTACCGGTAAAATACCGGTACCGGTAAATCCTTACCGCCTTACTACGAGGTCCCTTTGCGGGTTGGGGGATTTAATGCCTGCTTTTTGCAGGCGTTAAAATCCAACCCGCTAAGGGACCTCGGAGCTAATTACGGCACTGCAAAATTGCGGTGCCGTAATTAGCGCCTTCCCCATTCCCATAGAGCCCTATGGGGCAGAAATGGGAATGGGGAAGGGCAATGGCGGAAAGGGGATTTACCGCCCCTCCAACCTTGGAATGGGGCGGTAAATCCCCTTTCCGCCAAGACGGTGCCGGTATTTTACCGGCATGAGCCATGGCGCTAATAGCGCCATGGCTCACCGCCTACCGTGTAATGAGGCCCATAGTAAATACGTAATACTAATGCTTCTACGTTACAATGCAGATGGTACCAAAAACAATGCAAGCTGACTGGATTCACACATGGTCAAGTATCACTTGGTAAAAAAACCTTCACAACAATAGGCATAATCTACCACACAGGAGCCACAACCAATACAGGTCACTATACTGCATATATAAAATAAAATGTGGATGGTTCGAATGTAATGATAGTACCATTACTCTAAAGAAGAGATTACCTGCAAATCTTACAAACACTTATTTAATGTTCTTAAAACCAAAATGAATTAACTAAACTGTACTTAAACATTAACTAAACTTCTATTAACAAAACTATAAACTGTTACATTATGCCAACGGGTATATAACTGCCCCAAGATTCTACAACAACTAAACAGATAAATGAATACCACTAAATTATATCAAACAATAATCAGTTAGAATACGCCAACTGGTATCTAACTACACCAAGGTTTTCGCTAAACCAAACAGATAAATCGATACTACTACATTTTAACAAAAAATAGACAGTTAGAATACACCAACTGGTATCTAAATACCCCAGAATTTTACAATAGCCAAACAGAGAAATGAATACCACTTCATCATAACAAAAAATAGACTGTTAGAATATGTCAGCAGGTATCTATCTAACTGCTCCAGAAATCTGCAGCAAGCCAATATATAGAGCACTAGCCAGAAACACTGAAAACAAACAAACAAATAGACTGTAGCATAACAAAAAAAAGGTTTTTTTTAAATCCAACATGGATTTTTTTTTCTCCCACAGACCCAATGATTTTAACAACAAACACAGAAACTGAGCAAATTGCACAGTACACTGGTTTGTAATCTACTAAATATGAGGGTAAAAAAAAATGTTGATTATTCGATGTTATAAGTTGTTACAAAATACCAATACTAACAAGATCTTTTCTTTTATCACCGAAATAAACAAGAAATACATGTACTCCAGTTACTAAACCAAACAGTAAGTATATTATATTAATTACAACCATCACAGCAAATCACACCCATAGTGACTTATAACTTTGCTGCCTATACATTTTATCTTGTCCATGCACCCAAGACTATAGGCCCTGCCCACAACCACCACAGCATATCACACCCATAGTGGCTTATAACTTCATTGCTTATAAATTTGTTCTTGGATCCCAAAATTATAAGCCACTATGGGTGTGATATGCTGCAGTGGTTGTGGCCAGGGCATAGAGTCTTGGGTGCATGGCCATATGACCATGCTCCCAAGACTCTTTGCCCTGGCCACAACCACCGCAGCATATCACACCCATAGAGTCAAACATTTTAACTATGCCGTATTGGCACTTTTAATGTCCGCGGACATGATGAGTGTTCTTAGAACAGTTTCAACTTGCCTGCGAACAGTACTGACAGACACAGCGTCCTCAGGACACCCTCATTTTGTTTATATACAAACATCCCAGGACACATAATGTGTTCTAAGAACACTTTCATCTTGCCAGCGAACAATATGGACTGCTTCCTCAGGACACCCCCATTTCGTCCATTGACGAACATTTCAGGACACTGCATGTGTTATTAGAACAGTTTCAACTTGCCTTCAAACAAAACGGACAGGCATACCGTCCTCAGAACACACCCATTTTGTTTATTTTCGAACATTTCAGAACACTGTGAGTGTTCTTAGAACAGTTTGAACTTGCTTGCGAACAATACGTACAGGCGTAGTGTCCTCAGAACACCCCCATTTTGTTTATTTACAAACATCCCAGGACACTTCATGTGTTCTTAGAACAATTTGAACTTGCTTGCGAACAGAACGACAGGCATACCGTCCTCAGGACACCCCCATTTTATTTATTGACGAACATCCCTGGACACATGATGTGTTCTTAGAACAGATTCAACTTGCCTGCGAACAAAACGGACAGGCTTACCGTCCTCAGAACACACCCATTTCGTTTATTTTCGAACATTTCAGGACGCGCGAGTGTTCTTAGAACACTTTCAGCTTGCTTGCGAACAATACGTACAGGCGTAGTGTCCTCAGAACACCCCCATTTCGTTTATTTAGAACATTTCAGAACATCCGCGTTGTCCGCGGACAAAGCAAACACAACAGCGGGTCTACCACCTAAATAAATACAACATTTAATTCATCTCTTACTCCCCCACCCTCCCCAAGCACTTTTACACACCAACACACTCTACTTAATAGTATTTTTTCCACCAAGTTTCACCGTGCTGTCCGCGCCAAGATGGTGGGCGTTCCCGAAAATCTGGTGCGCTTCACGCTCTTCACTGTCCAATCAACGAACACGTTGCATGTCCACGGACATGACGCAAGCCGGTTGGCCAATCAGGACACTGTCCGCGGAGCGAACAGTGAAATGTGTCCACGGACCGAACATAGATATCACACATTTTTTGTGACCTACTTTTTGGTCATTATTAAAAAAACTACTGGATGTATTTTCACCAAATTTGCAAAAGCACGCTTTCGGGACCAAGCCGCTGCTCCTGGTCCAAATTTGGTGAAAATCCGTCCAGCGGTTTGGCCTGTAGGCATGAGCAAACTTTTTCCCCCATTCAGTCTATGGGAAAAAAGAAGTTTTGGGACCCCCTATATTACATGGACGCTGCAGCGTCCATGTAGTTATGGCTAAGTTGGTGTTTCCATAGGAAGAGCATTTTGTTGGGTGGCTTATAACTTCGGCAATCCTACAGCCAAAACCGCTGCACGGATGTACACCAAATTTACGGCAGGTGAGGGGGCTTGGTCCCGAAAGCGTGCTTTTGCAAATTTGGTGTAAATCCGTCCAGTAGTTTTTTTTTAAATTACCAAAATGTAAGGCAAAAAAATTACTGATATCTCCGTTCGCTCCGCGGACAGACTTCCCGGTTCGCTCCGCGGACAGTGCCCTGATTGGCCGAGCAGCTTGCGTGATGTCCGCGGACATGCAACGTGTTCGCTGATTGGACAGCGTGGTGCGTGAAGCGCGTCAGATTTTCTGTGGAGCCCGCCATCTTGCATTCGCGGACGACCGCGGACAGCGCGGTGAAACTTGGATTAAAAATTATATTTAATGAATTGTGTTGGTGTGTAACAGTGTTTGGGGAGGGTGGGGGGAGTATGTTCTGTTTTTTTTATATGCTAGACACTTTTGTTGTGTTTGATTTGTATGCGGACAACACGGCTGTTCTGAAATGTGCTATATAAACTAAATGGTGGGGTGTTCTGAGGACGGAGTGTGTGTCCGTTTTGTTCGCAAACAAGCTAAAATTGACCTAAGAACACTTGCGGTGTCCTTAAATGTTTGTACATAAACAAAATGGGGGTGTCCTGAGGACGCTGTCCGTACTGTACTCTGGAAAGTTGAATGTGTTCTAAGAACACTCACGGTGTCCTGAAATGCTCTGATTACTTACCGGTAATCTTCATTACTCATAGTCCTACTCTTCCTCGTCACAGTACTGACGACCCTTCTCAGCCTCCCTGCGGGGAAGGTCCCATGCTCCGGCTTGGTAATATGAAACTGAGTGATGTGCATGTGGGGGAGGAGTTATAGGAATTTAAAGAAATAGAAGAAGGTCCTGTGTCGGAGGCAGGGGCCTCATGAAGTAAGTACTGGGACGAGGAAGAGTGGACGTGGAGGTAATGTTTGCAATTAAACAAAATGGGGGTGTTTTGAGAACGCTGTTCGTATTGTTTGTTGTCAGGTTGAAAGTGTTCTAAGAACCCTCCTTATGTCGGTTGACATTACAATTTCCTATGGCCCTTACCCGACTTTTTGTCCACTAAACAAACGATAAATCAGGCTGCTGTGCATCAACATTATGTGATAATCCTATCACTTTCCCCATCGATCTGGCTGACCTGCTTTTGCGACACTAAATCATATCTCCCGCCCCTAAGCCTGACATTATCAAAGCATTCATATTCCCCGTCTCTCTCCGTGACGGTACAGGGTGCGTTGCCAAACGCGCCCAGTCGCCTCCAGTCCTACGCCACTTTACACAGAACCCGGAAAACAACACACATCATCTCACAACACAGCGCGCAACAATTCGGAATATGAAACTGTGATTTAAAAGCAAACAGCAAGATTGTACATTTCGTAAAGTACTTTTATTTGACAACAAATGTTTACAGAATATTCAGCGATTTGCATTTGTCTTTGCTGTCGATCCGCAAAAGTTCATCTTGAGCCACGCGCTGTTCCTTTGCGGTACACAGGGTGTTGGTTTATGATAAAAGAAGCACTATGGTCGCACTGATAATCGGAAGGCTGTTCCAACAATGAGGCATTAGACCACCATAATGGTTGTTATGTTGCTTCTAGCCGCTAGTACAGCGTAAGGCCCAGTCGTCTCCAGTCCTACGCAACTTTACACAGAACCCGGAAATCAACACAGATCATCTCACAACACAGCGCGCCACAATTCGGAATATGAAACTGTGATTTAAAAGCAAACAGCAAGATTGTACATTTCGTAAAGTACTTTTATTTGACATCAAATGTTTAGAGAATATTCAGCGATTTGCATTTGTCTTTGCTGTCGATCCGCAAAAGTTCATCTTGAGTCACGCGCTGTTCCTTTGCGGTACACAGAGTGTTGGTTTATGATAAAAGAAGCACTATGGTCGGACTGATAATCGGAAGGCTGTTCCAACAACGAGGCATTAGACCACCATAATGGTTGGTATGTTGCTTTTAGCCGCTAGTACCGCGTAAGGGCATATTGGTCCTTGGCGATTGTCCCACAAAATGGTGAGGGTCATGAAGCTGTTTAGAAGTAGCTGCACCTGGCAGTTAAAAAATCTGTCGGCCGGGGTCTGAAAATCGTGGCATGGACAGTACGGAAGGACATACCTGTTTTAAAAAACATAAATTAGTCTCACCAGCCGATCTTCATTAAAAATATTCATTTTAATTATTAGGGCGTGAAACTATTTGCTAGCGAGGATAGTGCAATGGAGTATGTTAACTTATTCCCATTAACCCACCCTCTGTCCTCTGCCTTTTTCAGAGCCCTCTCAGTGACAGGGGACCAATTCGGCAGTGATAGTGCGCGGTAGAAAACACTATGCCACGTTGAACAAACAAGTACAACTTAACCGGGCTTTAACGCCACACTATTGTTATTATATTCGGGTATAAAATAATCTAAAGGGTTACTTACATTATATTGGCATTTTATATTGTCGAAGCATAGTGCAGTCCCAAAATACGACTCCGTCTGTGCCAACGATCTTTCTCATAGTGATATAATATATAAAAGTGGTTTCGTTTCAGAAATGTCATCCTTATCGTGTTTTACGTTTTTGCAACACTCCTTCAAAAGAAGTCTTTTAGCACGATCCCTTTCTGTCAAGGTAAAAAAACAATAGAACCTTATATCAGTGATGTCATCAATGACATTTGTGATGTCATCTTTGATGTCCTGGGTGTTAGTGTTAGCAGTGCACGGTAGCACGAGTTATGGTTGCTTATCTTATCATAACTGCTGAATTTCAGGGGTTTTTCGGTTTTACTTTGAACCATAACGTCCCTTTAACAAGTTTTTTTTACTGAATATATATATATATATATATATATATATACACATATATATATATATATATATATATATACATATATATATATATATATATATATATATATATATATATATATATATATATATATATATATTACATGGCCACGGTAGTGGCCGTGTAGTTAGGTTAAGTTGCTGTTTCCATAGGAAGAGCACTTTTTGGGTGGCTTCTAACTTCGCTCTCCCTGGACGAATCCTCACCAAATTTTGTTAAAAAAAAAGTATATAGTGCACTCTGAATTATTTTGCAAAGTTTGGTGAGGTTCGGTCCAGGGGGTGCAAAGTTATAGGGGGGGTCCCAAATGTCTTTTTTTCCCATAGACTGAATGGGGAAAAAACTTTGCTCATGCCTATAGCTCAAACTGCTGGAAGGATTTTCACCAAATTTGCGGCAGGAGCAGCGGCTTGGTCCTGAAAGCATGCTTTTGTAAATTTGGTGACAATCCGTCCAGTAGTTTTTAAAAAAATGACCAAAAAGTAGGTAAAAATAAATGAGTGATATGTATGTTCGGTCCGCGGACACACTTCCCTGTTCGCCCCGCGGACAGTGCCCTGATTGGCTAATCGACTTACGTCATGTCCGCGGACATGCTGTGTGTTCACCGATTGGATGGTGGAGAGCGTGGCGTGCATCAGATTTTTGGAAACGCCCGCCATCTTGTATCCGCAGATGTCCGCGGACAGCGCAGTGACAAATGGTGGGGAAATACAATTTTGGCAAGTGTGTTGGTCTGTAAGGCTGTTTGGGGGTTGTAGGGGGTAAGAGATGGTTCAAATATTGTATCTATTTAGGTGGTAGACATCGCTTTTGTGTTTGTTGTATCCGCGGACAGCCGCACTGTCCCCGATGTCCGTAATCGACCCATATGGGGATGTCCTAAGGACACTATGGGCCTCATTATGACCCAGGCGCTAATGGGTTAACGGCGCCGTAAAAGGCTGCAGCGCCGTTAACCTATTAGCGCCTAATTACGAGGTCCCTTTGCAGGACCCGACCTTAACGGCAATTTGCGGCACCATACTTAGCGCCTTCCCCATTCCCATTGAGCCCTATGGGGCAAACATGGGAATGGGGAAGGGCCATGGAGGAAGGGGGAATTATCGCCCCGCCAACCTTGCAATGGCGTGGTAATTCCCCCTTTCTCCATGGCGGAGTCGGTAAGTTACCGGCATGGACCATGGTGTTTTTAGCACCATGGTCCTCCGCCTGGGTCATAATGAGGCCCTATATCTGTTTGTACTGTTTGCAGGCAAGGTGATACTGTTCTACGAACACACACGGTGTCCGGGATGTCCGTAATTAAATGAAAATGGATATGTCCTATGGACACTATAACTGTCTGTACTGTTCGCAGGCAAGTTGAAACTGTTCTAGGAACACACATGATGTCCGGGTTGCCCGTAAAAAAAAACAAATATGGAGATGTCCTAAGGACACTGTACCTGTCCGTACTGTTCGTAGGCAAGTTGAAACTGTTCTAAGAACACACATGGTGTCTGGGCTGTCTGTAAAAAAAAACAAATATGGAGGTGTCCTAAGAACACTGTACCTGTCCGTACTGTTCGTAGGCAAGTTGAAAATGTTCTTAGAACACTTTGGGTGTCCTTGGACTTAAAAAATGCCCATACTGCATGGTTAAAAAGTTTGATTCTATGGGTGTGATCTATGGGTGTATTATGCTGCAGTGGTTGCGGCCAGGGCCTAGAGTCTTGGGTGCACCCAAGACTCTAGGCCCTGGCCACAACCACCTCAGCCTATCACACACATACAATACACCCATACAATCAAATATGTGTGAAATATTTGCAAATCTACAGTTTATTTGTATAGTTTGTATGTAAAGTTTTGGCTACATCATGCCATTAAGATTGTAGAGATTGGTAACATGCACTGCAGTATAACATATCCACGGAAGTAAACATTTTGCATTGTGGTTTACGGTTACATGTTTGCTTCAATGGTTGTGTTATGGAGCAGTATTTATGAGTTGTACTTACTATAATATACTTACTGTTTGGTTTGATAACTGGAGTACATATATTCTTTGTCAATTTCTGTGATAAAAGAAAAGATCATGTTAGTATTGGTAGTTTGTAAGGACTTATAGAATTGAATAATAGACATTGTTTATTCATTTTGACCATCATATTTAGTAGATTACAAACCAGTTTACTGTGCTATTTGCTCAGTTTCTGTGTTTGTTTTTCTAATCATTGGGTGTGTGGGAAAAAAAAATCCATGTCGGATTAAAAAAAAACTTTTTATTTTATGCTATAGTCTATTTGTTTGTTTGTTTTCAGAGTTCACTTGTTTCTGGCTAATGTTCTATCTGTTGATTTGTTACATATTTTTGGAGCAGTTAGATACCTGTTGGCGTATTGTAACTGTTTATTTTTTGTTATAATTTAGTGCTATTGTTTTATCTGTTTGGTTGTTGAAAATCTTGGTACAGTTAGATACCTGTTGGCGTATTCTCACTGTTTGTTTCTTGTTATAATGTAGTGGTATTTATTTATCTGTTTGGTTGTTATAGAATCTCTGGGTAGTTAGATATCTGTTGACATATTCTAACAGTTTATAGATTTTTAATTGAAGTTTTGTTAATGTTTAAGTACAGATTAGTTATAACATGTTGGTTTTAAGAAGATTAAAGAAGTGTGTTGCTGCTAATCTCTGATTTAAAATAATGGTACTATTATTACATTCAAACCATCCACATTTCTTTTTAATATATTCAGTGTAGTGACCTGCATCGGTTGTGCCTCCTGTGTGGTACATAAAAACCCTTTTTTGTTATGCTACAGTCTATTTGTTTGTTTGTTTTTACTGTTCACTTGTTGTTTTTGACTAATGTTCTATCTGTTGGCTTGGTGCACATTTTTGGAGCAGTTAGATACCTGTTGGCGTATTCTGTCTATTTTTGTTATAATTTAGTGGTATTGATTTATTTGTTTGGTTGTTGCAAAATATTGGGGCAGTTAGATACCTGTTGGTGTAGTCTAACTGTCTATTTTATGTTATAATTTAGTGGTATTCATTTATCTGTTTAGTTGTTGTAGAATGTTGGGGCAGTTAGATACCTTTTGGCATATTGAAACAGTTTATAGTTATTTAATTTAAGTTTTGTTAATGTTTAAGTACAGATTAGTTATTAAATTTTGGTTTTAAGAATATTAAATAAGCGTTTGTAAGATTTGCTGGTAATCTTTGCTTTAGAGTAATGGTACTGTCATTACATTCAAACCAACCACATTTCTTTTTAATATATGCAGTGTAGTGACCTGCATTGGTTGTGACTCCTGCATGGTAGATAATACCTATTGTTGTGAAGGTTTTCTTACCAAGTGATACTTGACCATGTGTGAATCCAGTCAGTTTGCAGTTGTTTTGGGTACCATCTGCATTGTAACATAGAAGCATTAGTATTATGTATTTAGTATGTGTTTGTATTAGTATGGTGGAGCGATTATCTGAATTGCATGTAGTACATAATCTACCATGGTTTGCATTTTGTACAAGTTGCTGAAATGGAACGGATTCACAATTAGGTATGGATAAATACATGAAGCGTTCATTAGGAATTTGTTCCTGTGTCACCTTGTTGCAGGGAGTGCATGTTTGTTTCTACCTGTATGAAATCTGGAAGATTTCATTTATTGGTATGTTTTTGTTTTCCAGTACTTGCAATAAGTACATTAGACATTCTTGTGGATCTTCTTGTGATTTTATAGTGAATTTCACCATTCCAGCACAGTAGTCAAATTCTTGTCTTATTCCATGAACACTATGGGCCTCATTACACGGATGGCGGTAAGAATTTACCGGTACCGGTAAAATACCGGTACCGGTAAATCCTTACCGCCTTACTACGAGGTCCCTTTGCGGGTTGAGGGATTTAACGCCTGCTTTTTGCAGGCGTTAAAAACCAACCCGCAAAGGGACCCAGGGAGCTAATTACAGTACCGCAATTTGCAGTACCGTAATTAGCGCCTTCCCCATTCCCATTGAGCCTGATGGGCCAAAAATGGGAATGGGGAAGGGCAATGGTGGAAGGGGGAATTACCGCCCCGCCAACCTTGGAATGGGACGGTAATTCCCTTTTCCGACAAGGTGGTGCCGGTATTTTACCGGCATGAACCATGGCGCCAATAGCGCCATGGTTCTCCGCCATCCGTGTAATGAGGCCCTATACGTGTTGTCAGGATTGTTTGTTGCGTTTCTATGAAGTACTAAAATGTGCAACCACAATTGGTCTGTACTGCGTAAGTAAATGTTCTCAACAATTGGTGGTAATTGAAATAGAATATTCATTGCTACATTTGCGTAGCAATTTACACCAGTTATTATTGAAAATTTGAATGGACCGGATAGGTCTGTGTCCAAGTCATTTTTTCGGAGTGTTTGTTGCTTCTTTGAAGAAGAAACTGAGTTACTTTGAGTAATAGGTTCTTCTTTGGTTGTGGTAATTGATGAAGTATTCATTTTTTTTGTCTCTTTGGAGGATTTGCAGTGAGATCTTGTTGCATTTCTGTTTGAATTATTTTTCTTTTACAACGTTTTCTTTTTTGTGGAACAGGATATGTTTTTAGTTGGTGGGTGTATAGAGAACGTAGTCTATTGTATTCTAAAATGCAAGGAATATCAGCGTTTACTTTATTTGCATCAAAGTTGATTAGAAATAGACCGTCAAGTGTACGTAAGCGTGATAGTGCTACGTAGCTCATGCCTTCTTTAAAGTCTGTCTTACCAATATCTATCAATGCTTTGTCTAGTGTAAGACCTTGTGATTTATGAATGGTGACTGCGTATGCTAGAGTTAGAGAAAATTGTTCTCTGCGTACATACATGTCTTTGAAGAGAAGGAATCGAGCTGTTGAGCGGCCTATCCTTTTTATTTCTGAAAGTTTGTCAAAGAGAATATTGACAAACTGAATGTTATTGTCACATGGGTATGTTTGAAAGCCAAGAACTGTACCCAGTGCTCCATTAACTAGTCCTTGCTCCACGTCAAGGTTACGTTTAAGCTTTACTCTACAGTTGAAGGATAAGTTTAATATTTTTTCTAAACCAGCTGTGTTGAATTTTCTAAGGTAGTTAGTCTTGTTGTGCCTTGTTCACACATGGGTAGTGTCATACCATGTACGTCCAGTTTATCTGTTGCAGAAATTTCAATTATTGGTTGCATTTCTTTTTTCAACATTGTTTCATTAAATTTGGAACAGCTTACAAGAGTTGGCATTAAGGCCATACAATTGATATTATTGCGTGCTAATTGTTCCATAACATCAGTAGCTCATGAGTTATGCCCATAAAGTGCATGGATGTGCCGGGTTTTTAATATTGCGTGTGCTTCTTGAGATGGTACACCAACTCTAATACATTTTAAAATGTTGGCGTAGGTGAGGTCTGTAGACTGTCGCATGTTTTCTGTTAATTCTCTGTATTGGAAATGTTGCCAAAGGTTGACATTTCCTATGCTACAAATAGTTTTCCGGCAGAGTTTGTCTCCTAAGGTTTTAAAAATTGGTTCGCCTTTCAGTGGTGTCAATTGAAGAAGATCTCTGAAAACAATAATGTGTTTTCCTCCAAAGAGCTCTTCATAGTTTGTTTAAAGTACTTCTTGTAATCTGAGGTGAATCAAAGCCAACATTAGGTTGGAGACCATGCTCACTTCATCTATTAGTAGCATTTTCATTTGTTTTAATACTCTGCGTAGCTCCATTGCAGCTTCTTTAGAAAGTTTGTAATATTCTAATTTGCTTTGGGGTTCTACTGGTAGGAGTAGTAATCGATGTAAAGTTGCATCCCCTATGTTGTAGGGAGCTGAACCTGTGAGGGCAGTTACAACAGCTGACAGTTTGTTGTTTGTCAATTGTTGAAGGAACTTGCTGATGATTTTGATTAAGAATGTTTTGCCTGAACCAGCTTCACCACTGACGTATAATAGTATAGGTTTGTCATTTTGGCAGGTACATTCTTTATTTTCATGTTGTACACCATGTGCCATTTCTTTTGTTACTTCTTGAAAAATGCTACGCTGCTCATTGTTTAGTTTTGATTGTAGCGTACTTAAGTCTTCGGTATCTTCATACTGACACATGGTGTTTTCTACTTCTGTCATATCTAATTCTGCCTCATTTGCTATTAGTGGCTGTCCCAGTGGTTTTGGCTTCCTGTTACAGAAGGTTGACTACTGTCAGGAGTGTCCTTATCTAGTTGAGCCTGAAGTTCTTCTTCATGTTGCTGTTCATTGTGCAACATTGTTTTGTACTGACTAAGGTTTACATCAGTGATAGTACTTTAATTTGCTTTGAAAGAGTCTTCATAGGAGTCATAGTTATCTACTAACTTTTCTTCTTTTCTCCATGGTTTAAAGAGTTGTAGCAGGGACATGTAATATAGTTCTTTATGTTGAGGAGTTTTCAATGACAATTTGATATGATTAATTAAACTTGGTTTGGTAAGTTTTACTAAGCTGCCTTCGCAATTTGTCACTCTGTATATACCTTTTTTTCATCTGGTTTTATATTATTTGTGTATCTGAAGTTTTGGGCTATGTGGTATAGACACATGGTTTCCAAAGTGGTACTTCTGTTTGGGTAGTATGTGTCTATTAAATTGTTTTTTAAAATGTCTTGGCTGTTCATATCATTTTTGGCTATTGTTTCTATGTCGTCGTATGATTTGAGAAATCTTTTTCGAGATTTAGCAGGACCAAGACTTGGCCATGCCATATTTTCAGATTTTCCATACAAGGCAGTACTGGTTTAACGATATGCAGCTTCATAGCATCCACATTCTCTATGGGAGGGCATTTTTATGCCCAAGCTGTACAATTTCTGAGACAATGTTTTGTCTGATGACAGGTCATTCCAGAGGTCTTGAAGCTCTGTTTTTTCTGCTTTTGTTAAGTGGGCTGTAACATATCATGCAACTGCAGTGGAATTGTCTGCAATGTACTGCACATCTATGTTTGCATTCCGCAATAGGGCAATGATTGCATTGTAATCATTGATATATTTTGCTTCTTCTATTCTTTTTATTTAATATGTATTTTTAGGTGATTTACCTTTAACACTATGGGCCTCATTACGAGGTAGGAGGTAGCCATGGTGCTGTTAGCACCATGGCTACCCCCTTACCACAATCCGGGCCGGGTTCCTGAAATAGGGAATTACCGGGTCATTCCAACCTTGGAGTACACAGTAAGTCCCCATTCCGGGAACCATTCCCATTTCCATTCTAACCCCCATAGGGCTCAATGGGAATGGGGATGGAGCTAATAACGGTACCGCAATTTGCGGTACCGTTATTAGCTCTGAAGTCTCTTAACGGGTCCCTTCCATAACGCCTGGTAAAACCAGGCGTTAAGGAAGGGACCTCCTAAGGGAGCTCGGAATAGGGTGGTAAGGGATTACCGGCACCTGTGTCCTTACCGGTGCCGGTAATCCCTTACCACCTACCTCGTAATGAGGCCCTATGTCTACCTGAACACATGATGTTGTTCACATCACCTGTTTCTGTAACCGGTCTAGGGAAGCCAAAACAGCATTTGGTATAGTAATTCCATTTGTTTTTGTATTTGCGACTACAATATTTGCCACATTTGTGTCTTTGAAATTGTACAATTTGTGCATGAAGATCACTATTTGTTGCTTCTGATGGAATTTCACAAGTGACGTATTTTTCGATAAACTGTAACACAGTGGCATCACTGTCTTGACCAAATTTAGGAGCATCTTTAATCCATAAAAGCATGTGGATATGTGGTGCTCCTCTGGCTTGGTATTCTTTTCTCCAAAAGAAGTGTTGCACTTCTCCGAGGGGAGGAACAGTTTTATTACAAATAAAGTGTAGTATAGCAACGAAGCAGTGATGGAAATATCTTGAAACATTAACAGGATCTAGAGAGCAAAGTTCTCCAGGTGTTAGTATATCTATGTTTGTTTTGTTTTTGTTTGATATGCATAGGAAATCATGTAGCTCTTCCCATGCATATTCTGCACAACTTAATATAACAAATAAAGTGGGTGGGCCAAGGTTTCTTATTATGCAACGTACATCTCCGTGACGTCGGAACCAGTACTCTTTCGTACCATGCATGTTTGCTAACAGATTTGTAATGCTTGATTGTAAAACTTCATCTTTTTCTTGCACTTTTTGTAGTAATTGCATAGCTGACATATTTTGAAAGTGGGTTCCTGATTTTAATCTGTGTGCAACTCCGTAACATAGAGTTGCTAGTTCACTTTCAAAGAGTAGGTGGAATATGTATTCCACATTTTGTCTAAATCTGGGATCTTCAGAATACATTCGTAATGAGCGGTATTCTGATGCTGTTATCCAAGTGGGTCTAACATCGTACCTTCCTCCTTTGCCAGTAGGAAAGAGTAAAGGAAAAGCACATGCTTCTATACTTTTTTCCCATATGATGATTGGTGATCCTTTGGTTTGTCACATTTGGTACGTTTCTAGTGCATCATCTATGGTGTCTTTAGAGTGTAATGGATGAATTGTATAATGGTCTAAAATAATGGATATTGTAGCAGGATCTAGAAGTTCAAATTGACCAGTTTCTGGTGACTCTTGTATTATTTCAGTTGTTTCTCTTAAGTTTTTTTCAATATTTATTTCTTTGTAGTATTCATTATTGTCTTTTAGATATTGCAAGGCTTGTCTAACTTTATGTAAATCTACCAGTTGTTGCCAAATGTTTTTGTCTTTTGTAGGTACACCATTTACTATGACAAACAAAGATTGTTCTATTGGATATTGCACTCCCAGAGTGTG
This sequence comes from Ambystoma mexicanum, assembly GCF_040938575.1. Lineage (NCBI taxonomy): Eukaryota > Metazoa > Chordata > Amphibia > Caudata > Ambystomatidae > Ambystoma > Ambystoma mexicanum. The sequence goes on from NC_090924.1 coordinate 722,816,282, forward strand.
CACATTTTCTTTTAGATCTAATGGTAAATATACTACTTTGCCGCAAATGCCTTTCACCAATTCAGAGGGAGGTAATTTTGCTGTTTTTGGTTGAAGGCGTATTATTGCTTGTAATGGGTGTACTGTTTGAATTATGATGCTCGCATATAAATTGAGTTGTTGCAGGGGTTTTGGTAGAGGGAATAATTCCAAATTATTTGTGATAGCACGTGAAGGAGTTTGATTGTTGTCAAGTTTTATAGTGCAGCAACTGCAAACTGTTAAGGGGTCAGTTATTTCGTATTTGTTTTCTGCTATAAGATAGAGAGCTAATTCAAACCAATTGTTATCTTCATTGTCTTCTATTCTATGTTATGTCTATAGTTTTTGTGTTATTTTTATAAAGAATTCTGCGGCAACACACACACACATGGTTTGGTATTTCAGAGGATGTACTTTTGAATGTTAGTATTTCTTTTTTTATGTGTGTAGTAGAAGGGTGCCATGTGCAGAATTGGTGCTAGTCTGTTGTAAAGCTATTGCATTTTGTAAGTGGTTTTCACTTCCAAAATATTTACTCTGGATATGGTTGATTTATTCGAGTAGGTCTTTGGCTCTTCCATGTAGAAGATTGTTATTTAAATTGGCTAGTGCTAAAGCAGGACTTTTAGCATAGTACAGTTTATAGACTAGATTTCTTATAGTTGAATTATGTGTTGATATCATTTTGATATGATGGAAGCTGCTTTTGCAAATAGGTCCTGAAATGCAGGCCAATAAATGTCCTTGCTGTCTTGTGTATTTTGCGCACTGGACAAGTATTCATATTTTGTAGCAGTTTTATTTTGATTTTGTCTTTGCCTTTCACATATTGATTGAGGAACTGGCGTAAAGATTTGAAAGATTTTTTGGCAATGTTACACATTGACGTGTATGGCCATTTTTATACTGGATGTTCTGGTTCAGTCAAATGGAGAATTGATTCTGAGTTCTTTGGAGATATTTTTTTAAGCAGTTTTTCTTGTTCCATAATGGTATTATTAAGTTTTTCATAACCTCGTCCACTGCTATGGATGGCAATTGTGTTTGTTTGATTTTGTTTATATGCATCTTTATTGAAATATGGTTCTGTGCTTGTGGTGTGACTCCATTCACCTCCACAGATATTTAAGAAGTTATTTTTGTTGACATTCCGTTTATTGTTAAGTTTTTTTGTAATGTAGTAGTTAGTTTTGTTAGTGGTTTCATTCTGTCTAACACTAAAATAAATACCTTTCTTTTGAGAAGGATTGCACTGTCTATCAAAGCTTCTAAGATTAATTTTCTATGGTAGTTTTTAAGGGTTGTGCATGATTTGTCTCCTGATTTTATGAGATTCTGAAGGACTCTGTGGCGGAACATTTTTGTTAATATACTTTTTTTGGTATGGGTACTTCCTGCTATATCAAGATTTATAGGAGCAGGTTTAGCAGTAGTGCTACCTGTATTTCTGTTAATCGTTTTCTGTTTTCTTTTACATTTTGATAGAGGGGGCAAAGTTTATGTACTAGAAGATTGTTTCATTTTGCTAAGTGACTGTATTAGCTGTTTTGTTTGAACTTTTCGTACAAACTCTGCTAGAGATGGATGCTTATTTTGGAAATTTTTATTTTCATTTGCTCTATTTCTGTATTGCTTTCTATGGACTTGCTTTCTGGTAGGCATTCCGTGGGGTCTATTGAAACAAAAAAATAGATAGCATGGGTTGGGCTGCTGTGCAATGTATGCGTGCTGTATGCATGAGTGTTTGAGTATGACTGTAAAGATGTATCTGATGGTGTGTGATTGTACATTGGACAGCTACAATTAGTTGGGAAGGCTACACTTGTATCTGTGTGTTACTTTACTGCGGTTCAGATGATAGTAAAAAGTGAGCTAGTGGTGAGGATAAGCACTAATAGTAAATCAAATGGTATAAAATTAAAACTATTCTTTGTTTTGTTTAATCTAATATTCTAGGGGCTGAGTTATGTTATTTGTGCTCTGAAAAACAGAGATTAGTGTGCCATTCTGCATGCTAATCCCTGTTTAATAAATGGTGATGCGTGGGTAGAATGGTACACAAATGTTCGTTTTTTTGGTGCACAAATTACATGAATCACTCGCACAGTGTGTTTGAGTGATATATTTTAATAACAAGATGATAAATATAACAAGTTAAATTATAACAGTAACAGTGGAAACAATTTAAAATTGAGAATCAGACCAAGAACACAGTAAGTAGACCAATTAAAGTGAAGGGAAGAAGGTGAGTAGTGCAGCAAAAGTTAGAGGGAAGGGTGGAGAAGAGGAGGTGGAGGGAAACGGATGGGGTTAAAGGTGAGAATGGGGGAGAGGGAAGGGGAGGGAGATTATTATGGAGATAAGGGAAGGGGGAGGGTGAAGAAGGTGGGAGGGGTTTCATGTTGGGGAATGGAGAAGGAGAGATTTGAGTAAATTTTAGAATGAGGAAAAGGTAGAAATAGAGCGGAGTGAGAGAGGTAAGGAGTTCCAGTGCAGGGGGGCTAGGAGATGAAAGGAGCGGAAATGGGGTGTGGTATAAGGGGAAGGAGGAACAGTGAGAAGAAAGTGCCCAGCAGAGTGAAGTGAGTGGGAGGGAGTGTAGAAAGAGAGGAGGGAGGAGAGATAAGGGAGAGCAAGATTGTGGAGAAATTTAAAGGCTAGGCAGAGAAAGTATGGTAGTATTGTACTTACTCTTTTTTTGCGGAATGAGCAGGTTTCTTTGTAGTTGGTGTTTTTAGTTCAGATGTTGTTGTTCTCCAGGAAAGTAATATTCACTGCAATTGTAAAAGAAAGACGTTAGTAATTTTGTGTGTTTATAGCAGTGATGTTAATTGAGCGATTCATATTTATGGTTTTGTAGTAGTATTCTTGTTTGATAGCTGAACATAGTGTATGCATGCAGTTTCATTTTACTATGTTCAGACTTCATATTTCATTTACAATATGTTAGTTCAATATGCTTTGCAAATGAGTAGAATATTAAGTGTATGAAACTCACTTTGTTTTAAAACTGTGTTATAGGATGTCAGGAGAAAGAAGAAATAATGATATATTTATTTTGCAACTTTTATAAGGTAAATGGCAGAAACTGTATAGAAAAGCATGGAATGTATGCATTTGTGAAGGTGTGGGTAATAAAGCAGAAGAATGTGATTTACAGGTATTGGAGTTATTGCAGCTGGGAGCTTTTCAATTATAGTGTGTATGTGTGTGAGTATATGAAGATGCATGGCCTTTTACTGGCTGTGTATAATTTTATAATACACTACCAAGTGTTTTTCCACTATTATATTGTTATTACTCCCATCTCCTAATATTATAATTTTTTAGATAGGTGTATGTGTAAAAAGAAAATTAGATAGCAGACAGGTTTGGAAGTGCCAGTTGATTATATTAGATGGGAAAAATGACAGTAAGTTAATTTTATAGGTTATACAGTTTAAGTGGTGGTTACTCTGTTTATATGCATTTATAAGAGTTGTACATGTACTATGCAGAATATATGCATACCTGTAGTTTGTATTCATGCATGTGGATATGCATGCAGCTGCAAGTAGAAATCTTGGAGACTTGTAGAGCAGTTTTTGTAGTAGGTGTTTTCCATTGATAAGAGACTTGTACTCAGAGTGATCAACAGTACATTTGAAGTGCTGAACTCTGATGATGGAGTTAGATGTACTCAGAGTGATCAACAGTACATTTGAAGTGCTGAACTCTGATGATGGAGTTAGATGTAGAGTTCATGGATGTGATTGGTAGATGGTTGTGTGACTGGTTAGCTGTATCCAATGAGGGAATGCACAGAGAGTGAAGTGGAAATGGTAGAAGGACTGTCCAAGTTACGATATGCCCGCGGACACAGTGGTAGTCCACAGACATCGCGTATTACATACAGGGATTTTGGGGTGGAGAGGCATGTAGATGAGAGTGAGCACAGTAATTGATTGGTTAGTAAAGTTTAGTGGGTGTGTTCTTTAAGGAGAGAGTTTGTCAGAAAGTCTTTTTCCTGAGAGAAGAACAGTAAGCTATGGCTGTGTGTTTCAGAAAACCGATTGCGTGGATTTTGGGAGACTCATGGATACATTGGTTAGCTGCATGCACAACACTGTGGAGTAGCTGCAGATCTTGGATTCCCTCATGTGGAAGTGCACTAGCATGGAGTGCACGGAATGAAGTGGCTACACTTGCTGCCTCTTCGTGCTAGTTTGCAGACAGAGCATCATCCAGGCATAACTATAATTCATTGTGGAGGGAACAGTTTAGGACATGTGTCAGGAATTTCTTTGCAATTTGTGATGAAAGAAGGACTTGGGAAGGTCATGGACATGTTTCCAAATTCCCAAGTAATATTTTCTCATATTGCACAGAGACAAACGTGGCTGTGTTCTTCTTCATTTGGTCCACAAATGGAGAAAGCGAAGGGCAATATCAATAAGGCTGTTTGTGCCTTTCTAAGAGATGTTGGCATGTCCTCTTTTCACAATGAAAATATTATGTTTCGTAGCACATACAGTTTTTGTAGAGATGGAGTCATCTTACTTATGCTGGCAATCAGATTTTTCTGAGAAATGTACAAAATGCATTGCGTCCTTTTGTGGAATTACAGCCATCTTTTTTGCAGTAGGTGTTGACTATTTCAAGTTTTTCAAATACAAAAAAACACCACCAAAAGGCTCTTTTCAGAGCCACCACTTCCTCCCAGAGAAAAGTGCAATAATTTTGATAGGGCATCACCCCAAAATTGTTGATGTTCGCGAACTGTCCGTGGACTTCTAAAAAAAATACACAGGAGCCTGTTCAATTTATTTGCCACTTCTATTTTTTGACTTTGAAAGGCGGCTCAGAAAAGAGCCTTTTATTTTTTATTTTGGTTGTTTTATATTTTTATTGTTTTTTTATACATGACACACTAGGAGAGGAGGGGAAAGGAGGGAAAGGGAGGACACCAACCACGGGATAAGAAAGGGCGGGTGGAGAGAGGAAGATGTAGGGTGGAACTTACTTAGGTAGTGGGCAGGTCTTCTCGTGCTCCGAGACTGTAGTCTCAAAAGCACTTCAAAGTCTCTCCCCCTGCAGAGTACTGTGTTGCAGTACATACACAAAACAGTGACCCTCGAAAGGTAAGGGTCATCAGCATTGTGAATGGCCTGTGAGGCAGCTGGAGGGATGCGCTCTCCCACAGGAGTGTCTCTTGTGGTTAGAGAAGTGGAAATGGATGATGAAGTAGAGGAACTCAACCTGCTACACTCCTCGCAAGGTACAACCTTGCGAATGGCCCCACCGTGGAACGACCTTAGGTGTTGCTTCATAATAGTCGTGCCAAAGCTGTACGGACCAAGCCTCCCGCGACTCAGCACCATTTTGCACTGGTTGCAGGTGACTTTGTTCGCACGCGCCTTGGGTACGTTACCATGAATGGTCAATAACTGCCACTCCCAAGACTCACGGCGAGTGCTGGTAGTAGGGACTTCCACTACCTCATCCTCGTCATCCTCTTCATCCTCCTCTGCATCCTCACGCCTGTTCCCCTCTTCAGGCCCTTGGGGAGGTGATGGTGGTGGAGGGGGTGGCGGTAGTGCTGAGGCAGATGTAGCACCAGGTGGCAGTAGAGGAGCCATGGATGCCATCAGGTTTCAGAAAAATCTGAAGATTGGCAGCAAAATACCAGCCAAAGTAGACAATGCTTTGTCAAATAGCCAAAAGCACAATTAGGATGAGTTCTTGGGTGTGGTCTTTTATAGGGGTGCCTTAAAATGCACTTTAAATATGTTTGGGGACCCGGACATTGTCCGCAATTCAGAACACATGATCAGCGTGGGTGCGGTCACATGATGGCGTCGCGAACATGTTCGCGAAGGGAATTTGTGTCCGCAGGACATCAAATGCACGGGAACGGTTGTGCGCATGTGCGCGGGTGTTCTACGGACAGTGTTTGGGTCCTGAAATTAATAAAAAGTGTGCCACAAGTGACGCAAACAGTTACGGACAGCGGAGTGTTCGGAAAAGTTACGGGTGTGGTGCGCATGTGCGTAGATGTTCTTTAGGCAGTACGGACAGGTAAAGTGTCCTTAGAACACCACCATTTTACATATATGCGGACAACCCGGACACCGATTGTGTTCTTAGTACAGTTCCCATTTGCCTACGAACAATACGGACAGGTATAGTGTCCTTAGGACATCTCCATTTTGGTTAATTGCGAACATCCCTGACACCGAGTGTGTTCTAAGAACGGTTCCATTTTGCCTGCGAACAGTACGGACAGGTATAGTGTCCTTAGGACACTTCCATTTTGGGTTTTACGGACATCCCGGTCACCGAGTGTGTTCTTAGAACAGTTTCAACTTGCCTGCGAACAGTACGGAAAGGTATAGTTTCCTTAGGACACCCCCATTTTGGGTTTTACGGACATCCCGGACACCAAGTGTGTTATTAGAACAGTTTCAAATTGCCTGCGAACAGTACGGACGGGTAAAGTGCCCTTAGGACACCTCCGTTTTGGTTAATTGCGGACATTCTGGACACCCGCACTGTCCGTGGACATCCTAACTGCCTTTTTTTTTTAAACGCAAAAAAGAACTGAGTTAAGACACATATATGTTACTTGCGAACAGTATGGACAGGTATAGTGTCCTTCGGACACCTCCATTTTTTGTTAATTACGGACATCCCGGACACCGCCTGTTTTCTAAGAACGGTTCCATTTTGCCTGCGAACAGTACGGACAGGTATAGTGTCCTTAGGACACCTCCATTTTGGGTTTTACGGACATCCCGGACACCAAGTGTGTTCTTAGAACAGTTTCAACTTGCCTGCGAACAGTACGGACAGGTATAGTGTCCTTAGGACACCTCCATTTTGGTTAATTGCAGACATTCTGGACACCCGCACTGTCCGCGGACATCCTAACTGCCTTTTTTTTAATGCAAAAAAGAACTGAATTAAGACACATATATTTTTGTTTTATTATATATAGATTTACAATTTATGAAAGAGAAAGGGAAGCAGAAACTGATACAAACACAGGGGAATTGGGAGTTTCAAGAGGATGGATAGGAGGAGATGAAGGGATGGAAGTCTCATCAAAACGTTTTAGTTCGTGGAGAGGGTTTGGGGATAATTGACTGGGATATGGAGAGGGGGACAGTACATGTGGGACAATGATATTTCATTTTTTTACTGAATTTCATAGGTTTTTACTAGCGCAACTTAACCATGACGTCCCTTTAACAACATTTTTTTACTGAATACATATATAGGTGTTGTAATGTACTTTACTAAACAACCCACATAGAATGTTTTATGCAATGTTAGTTCTGATTCCAGGCACAGTAGTTGGACCTGATCGTGGTGTGAACAAGCTGTGCTGGTGGTCCGTTATATATGCCTTAATAAATTTACTACCAAAGCTTCTTGGTGTGTCGGAACAGAATTCATAACAATAATATTAACGTTATTTATGTATTGTATACTGTAAACTGTATTATCTCTTTGCTTAAGTCTAATTGATGGTTCTTTCCCAAAAACAGGAAAATCTACCATATAGCAATGTTTCATTGGACATGTATTTTACAACTTTAAAAGTGGCAAATAGACATATTTATATATTCTAAGGTGTGGCATTGGAGCCAACATTATATTGACAGGCAATACCAGGTTGTTTCCCTTTTTATTACTCTTCTCAGTAACATCTCTGGCACAACGAAACCTGTGCTCTTAAATGAACCATTCTGATCCTTGATTTAAAAATAAAGATAGGGAGAACCCCCTCAAACTCTAAGGGGAACTTGTTGGCATGGGTTGGGAGGGCATACTCTGCAGAACGTTGCTAATAGATTACAAATACATGTAAGTTATGCAGTTGTAGGATAAGTATTCTTTTAGCAGCACAGCACTGAATCTGCACCAATGACACCAGCAGCATGATACCTATGAGTGATTCACTTTATTTTGCTTTCGGAAAGTACATGATCTAGCTGTTTATTAAAACTCAGAAATCAGCTGGAAAGGGTGACCATGAGTGCAATGGCGCCTCCATCCACTCTGAGCCACACACCGTCGTACCTCAGTTGTTAAATGGAGACCACTATGTGAGCCATCCCATGACACATGCATTGTTGAGGTAGTTTAAAGTTTTCTGAGGATGGGCTCTGCATGCCAGGCCCTCACGGTAGACTTTGGGCACTAAGAGTGAGGTGACCCAAAGCATGGTGTGAACTTGAACCTGCGCTCTGTTTTGTATCTTTCAAAAGGTTGATCCAAATAGGGACACCACCCATTGGGTGTGCACACGCAGTTTGAAGGGTTGATTAGCAGCACCTCTACTGGCCCTAATACGCCCCAAAAATAAGTAATCTTAGAAACACAATCTTCATCCAATCGTGTAACTCACTATTCATGTGCTCTTGCCTGAAATCACTGGCTTTTACTTCTGCAGTATATGTATTTGACAGGCATAGTGCACTCATACAAATTTGTTTTGAAAAGTTAACCTTAGTATGTTTTTAACTTGCACACTTAACGAAGCCTGGAATTTCGAAGACATAGACTATCCATTGTTGTGTGTAGAGCTAGACTGTGTGGTGCGCTTTGCTTGAGTGTCTAAGAAATATAGTTTGCCTATCTTAAATTACAGCTTGTTAGGCAGGATTATATGCAGTGCCATTTGGGAACACCATACACAATTAGGACTACAAGTGACAGCACAAATTCACCTTTGGTACAAGCCTGTACTACACAGTAAAGTGGTAGCGATACCTGAGAAGCCAGACTTTTCTCAAGAGCAAGTGAGCAGTATCAATAGTTACACAAAGCACACTAATTACTATGATTCAAACAAACACGGACTCAAGGTTTCTGAGTAAAAGAATATACATTTATTTACAATTCAGTTGTAAAACATTTCACTAAAGTAAAGCAGTTGAAAAATCACACTCTTATTACACCACACCACTCCCAATAGATTTTGGAGAAATTAAACTCAAAACGAAGTGTGAGCAAAATGGCACTCCAGCAATTTAAAAAGAGAGGGAGGGAAAAATAAAGTGAGACTAAAATTGAGCAGCACCAACAGGTAAGTAAGCAGAGCTATCTAGAAAGAGGAACTACAGTGATGGAATCAAATAAAAAAAGGCTTAGGGCCAAAGTCAATAGGACAAAAGTCTTTTGATCAAGATCACACAGTTCAGGGTAGTTCGCGGTTAAGTCTTTGCCAAGAGTTCCGGACGAACTTGCTTGGCAGAAAAGTTAGTTTAAAGAGTAGAGATAGACAAGCACTTGGATTGGCAAAAGGTTTCACACACCTTCACAGCGGCTGGACGAAATGAACAACTGGATTTGCACAGTACCTTTAAATGATGAATAAGCTGTAGTTGAGGCGGACGTTCCTGGCAGTTCCTGCAGGCTCACGGTTCCTGAAGCGACTGTTGGACTGACATGAATTAGGAAGACTGGAGGATCCTGCACTGCCCAGGGAAGAAACCAGCAGCAGAGCACAGCAACAAATAAACAGTGCACTCCTTAAAACCCAAGCAGGGTCCGACCGTCCTGGCCATCCGGTTCACTGTAGCTCTGTACAGCAAATTCGACCCGAAGAGGGAGTCCTGGCTTGCAGTTTGGGCAAACGGGTTGGTCCCACCAGCTCACGGGAAGAAGATTCCTGGGAGATCTCCTCTGCTGTTGGAGTCTGAAGATTCGAACCTGCAGCAGGGCTTCACCGGGCGGTTCAGTCATTGTAGGGGTACTCTTCCAACAGCTCCTGATTGGTTCTTTCATTCCAGTGGCGACTCTGCCTTTCCAATTCCAGAGACCTCCTTTTTATGCAGTTTTCCCCCATTCACACCAGGCTGGCTGTCAATCACACAGCATGGTGTCTGTCCTGGCGGGACAGTCACCTAGCCAATCAAATAGGAGTGCGACTTGGCTTACCAAGGGAACCCATGGCAGGGGTCCTAAAACCCCTCATTCACATCCTGCCAACCAAGACTTTCAGGTGCCTAAGGAGGGCTTCTGTGTAGAAGCCCGTGAAAAGACGGGGAACAAAGGAACCAAACCTGGTTTGGTGCGCAGAGTAAAACACGAGAAAGACATTTTTAAAAAGAAATGGCAAATAAACCTAGCCAGAACCATATAAAAACGTATATTGTCTAGCGGGTTTAAGTTCGAGGCTACCAAGATAGCCTAAAACACTATTAGGGTTATTTAAGATCATCGCGGTAGGAAAAATAGGGTAGTTACCACTGCCACCAGCCTAGTCTTGATGAAAAGGGAGCGAAACAATGGTCCAAGAGAAACAGACAAAAAGAGATAAGTATTAACCCTTTCCAGTACTCTGTAAGATAGTTTGTACTGGTTCTGTGGATTTAAAAGACTAATACAGTTAATGGCAACTTTACATGTTCTGGGAGACAGTAGTAAGTCCCAGAAAATGAAGTCTGAGTTGGGAAGTCTAAAAGACAACCCTGTGTCACTGCACTGAAAGTGCTGTGTAACACACAGTAAAAAGATGATGCCTATGGAGTAGGTGAGGCTCCACAGTCTAAGAACACAAGAAAATGTAAAATACACAGCGAAACAGATGTAAGAGTGGGAAAAAAAGCTCACCCTCTTACCAGGTGAAATCCAGCAAAGCTGCTGAGCGACTCAGTAGGTAAGGGAAATTAGCCATTCTGGAGAATTCTACCTAACACAGCTTTCAGCATTTTAGCTTTTAGCATTTTCAAGCATTTAGTCATTTTAAACTGTCCGTTGTTAATCTCACACATGTAGGTACTTATGGCTTGTTGTTTTTATATGTATTTTAATTTATTTTCGTTTGGGACCACACTTCCCATGTTTCCTGGTTTTGAGCTCCTATTTAACTAGCTTCGGGTGTGCAAGCCAAGCATTGCTTGTGTAGAGCTGGACGGCGTGGTGCATTTTGCTTGAGTGTCTAGGAAATATAGATTGCCTGTATAAATTGCAGCTTTTAGCATTTCAGCTTTCAGCATTTTCAAGCACTTAGCATGTTTAAACTGTCTGTGGTTATTCTCACACATGTAGGGTCTTTAGGGAGTTGTTTTTAAGTTTGTTTTAATTGATTTAGCTTTGTTACTAATCTTCCCATGTTTCCAGGCTCCTGAGCATCTATTTAACTAACTTCGCTGTTGCGTCAGGGAAGGAGCATTAACAACTTTTGTGTGTGCTGGTTCGTGTTGGTAAGCGTTTAATTGGTATTCAAATGTGTCAATAAGTTCTGTTGCTTAATATTTAGCACGTAAATACGGACTGGTATACCTGGCATCCCAATGTTATAGTTTGTTTATTTTTCATTAACCTGCTTTTGCTAACTGTTCACTTTTTTAGCTTAAGCCGTTTTGGGTTATCTATCTGCTTGCTGTTCTCTGTATGCCACCAACGACAACAATAATGAATATCTGGATATTTCTGCTAGAATAACTCACTCTCAAAGCGCTCATATGTTAGCACGATATCTGGCTATGGCCTTAAACCCCATAGTCCCTATTAGCGCTGCACAGTCTCAAGGGCTTGGTGCCCCTGTGACTAATTTAGAGAGCAGTTTGCTGGAGATCGGCTCTCCTATAACCCTTTCCACTTCAGCGACTGGCCTTTAATGTAGCTCGTTATCCTTTCTACCTGTAAGTGTGGATGAAATTGTAATTATCCAGACTGAAACTGCACCAGTACCACTTGATTTGACAAGGTCCACAAAAAAAACGGACCTGACACATGTGGTGTTGATAATAATGGCTTAGTAATACATAACCTTTTATAAGCTTTTTCCTCCCCTAGTATTTTGAAGGTGTCCTCTTATAAAGGGTCGTACTCATGCTCCCATAGACAAAGTTAGAATCGCTTTGATAAATACACATTCCCTAGTGCAACATGTACTTGAACTAGCGGATTACCTGGTCGAGTATTCTATTGATTTGTTGGCCATTACCGATACTTGGCATCCTGATGTAACTAATCACTCTCTTATCCTGGCAACTCCCACTGGATATAATTCTCTGAAGGCCCGGCCATGTCTCAGCAAGAGGTGATGGGTTTTCTGTAATCTACAAGGATTCTCTCAAACTACACCTTTCTAACACATTTGGTCCTGATATGTGTGAATCCCTACTGATAAAACTCATGTTAAATCAAACAACCTCCATTAGTTTTCTAGTGTTATATTGCACTCCATCCAAAATACCCTTTTTTGAGGAGTGTTTCATAAAATGTTTAAACCTACCTCACAGGATGTGATTCTTGGTGATTTTATTCTTTGGGCCGACAATCCTCATGACAAGGATGCATCTTCCTTGCTTAAATCTCTTGATAGGTTGGGTTTTATAAAAGAAGTTTATGTTGCCACCCATCATGAGGGTAACACTTTCAATTGGGTGCTGACCCACAACATTGAGCCTTCCCATCTAGAAGTAACCCTATGTCCCTGATCCGACCATCATATTTTGTCCTTTTTTTGCTCAATCTGCTAGGGCGCAACATCTCAGTGTCCTCCCCCATGGAAATGTTGAAGATGACTGGGAACTGTAGCAAGGTTACCCCTCAAGACTTAGCATCTACAATCAGGTACCCATCTGATAAATCTGACACCCCCTTATACGTGGAGAGCCTTGTGCTACAATATCAGCAGATAATAACTAAAGCTATCAATACTCTTGCTCCACTTAAGCCTAAATGAATTAAAAAAGATTAATAAAAGAACACCTGGTTTGACAGTATATTATTTTCCCTTAGGCAACTAAAATGGGCTAAAGAACGCAAATGGCACACACATCCATGCTCTTAATTTCTCTTTGGATATAAAATGGCTGCAGCTGACTACAATCAGGGCATTTGGTCTGGCAAACAAGAAAACTCCAATAACAAAATAATGGAAGCTAAATCCAGTTTGCGGGAGCTGTTCATTTTCCTTCAAGAGTTAGAAGGAAAGAACAAGTGTCCTTTGATTGAAAAAAGTGATGCTTGCTGACAAGCTATCCAAGACAAGTTAATAAAAAAAACTCTACTTACCAATTGAACATCATAGCTTGTCAAGCGTTACTAAACACTTCTCCTTTATCTTTATCACTGGATGACAGAGTAGCAGCCATAGAATCTACACCTGTTTCAGATTCACCCCTCTTCTTCTTTCACCGGGTATACAAGAGTGAAGTTATACATACTCTAAAAGGCATGAAACCTACTTCGTGTCTTGGGGACATATGCCACTCAAGTGTAATCAAGGGCTCAGAGGCGTTGATTCCATGGATTACCAGGATTATAAACACTTCCTTCTCTGAGCCTTTAGTCCCTTCCTCTATCAAAGAGGCCTGGATTACTAAAAAAGGACAATTTGGATCCAGCAATACCGGGGCACTATCGGCGAATTATTAATGCTCCATTTTTGGTGAATGTTTTAGACAAAATAGCATATAGCGAACTTCAGGGCATCATTAAAATTAATAACCTGTTAGGAGATTGACAATCAAGCTTTCATATGGGCTTTGGCACAGAAACAGCTCTAATTGATTTAAAATCAAATATAACTTCCATTATCGATTGTGGGCACATAGCACTTCTCATGCTACTGGACCTCTCTGCAGTTTTTGAATTAGTTAATCGTCAGGTACTTGTGAAGAGATTGATTGAGCTGGGACATTGTTCTCAATCTGCAGCAGACTGGATCCACTCCTATTTAGGACCTTGTAGGGCCAAGGTGGAAGTTGGAGATTTTAAGGATTCACCATTCCAGCTGACCTCTGGGGTCCCTGAGGGCTCCTGTCTGTCCCTCATGATTTTCAACATTTATACAAGACCTCTATTTGACTTGCTTGATAGCATGGGGGTATGGTATACCAACTATGCTGATGACACCCATGTCTTGCTGGAACTGTCTGGAGGTTACCATCTTGACTCCATAAAAACCAATGACATCTATTCCGCTGTCCAATCATGGATGGTTTCAAATTATCTGGCACTTAACAATGCTAAAACAGAGTTACTGATATTGGGTTCTTCTTCCAGACTAAAAAACAGGACCCACAATACTGTCTTTTTACCATATCTGGATGTCCTATTCAGGTCTCTCCCTATATGAAGAGCTTGGGAGTCATTTTTGACTCCAATCTCTCTTTTGATAAGCGCGTAGATCATTTACAATCATCTTGTGCCTATCTGAATTGCCTTCTTTGGCAAATACTTCCTAACCTTGCAGTTGAACACAGAGCCTCCATAGTAGCTGCTTTTATAAATTCAAAGATTGACTACTGAAACATTCCTATGGATGGCATGTCTACTGCTAATGTTAATAAACTACAGGTTGTTCAAAATGGTGCAGTTAGAGATGTGGCTGGTTTTAGGAAGCAACATCATGTATCCATTGTGGCTGGTCTTAGGAAACAACAGCATGTATCCATTGCCAAGCATGAATTGCACTGGTTGCCATTGTGACATAGAATTCCCCATAACATTGCTACTATGACTTAGAAATGTCTGCATGGCTTAATGCTGAACTACCTTAATGAGTGCTTTGAGGCGGCCCCCATTAAAAAGACTCTTCAGTCCAAAGTCCTTCACCATCTATTCACTCAGAGGTATAATTTTAAGAGATTTGGTGGAACCAGTTTTGAGTGCCAGGCCGCTCAGATTTCGAGTGAGCTCCCTTTGTCAATTAGAGCAATTTCCAGCCTGGCTTGGCAAGGAAGACATTCCTTTTCAATAGAGGTATAGATTAGAGGCAGGTTTTCATTAGCCTCCTGTTTTGTGGTTGTGTGTCTTGTGTCTTTCTTGTGTGCCTTGAGACCTTTAGGTGATGTGATCAGCAGTGTTATAAGAATTAAAGTAAAGTAAAGGAAAGTTCAACCTAGTCAAAACCTTAGATGGATTTCCTGAGGTTCGAGAGGTAAGAGGTTTGACCTTGCACCTAAATAAAGGCAAACAAGTAGAAATCTGGGTCCTTTGATGGTTGGAATTTGAAGATACTGTTAGTTAATGTATTTGTATGAATTGTGGGTGGAAGGCAGAGCAACACATGTGCAAATCGATAGGAGAAAGAAAATTAATGAGAACCCAACATGAAGGTGCTAGGCATAGCAAAAGGACGAGGCACTGATAACACCTTGTGTATTTACTAGGTGTAGGACAAAGTCAAAACACTGAGAACCCCACTTGCATTTACTTGGCGTAGCAGGTCAAAACACTGAGTCCATTTGCATTCACTATGTGTAGAAGGTGAAACCACATGCATTTAATAGGCATTTAGTGCTGAGAACCCCATATGCATTTACTAGGCACAGGAAAACATTGAGAACCCTGTGTGCATTTACTAATCATAGGAGCAGGCCATAACACTGAGAACCCCACGTGCAATCACTGGGCATAGGTGAAGGACAAATCAATGAGAACTCCATGTGAATTTTCTAGGCATAGCAGAAGTCCAAAGCAGTGAAAACCCGGAATGCATTTAGTAGGCGGAGAAGAAAGCCATAGCTCTGAGAACCCAAAATGCATTTAGTAGGTATTGAAGGCCAAAGCACTTAGAACTGTATGTGCATTCATCAAGTTCAGGAGTATGCCAAATCACTGAGTACTACATCTGCAATTAGTAGGTGGAGGAGAAGGCCATACCCATAAAACCAACATGTGTATTCATTAGTCATAGGACAAGGCCAAAGCATGGAGATCCCCATATGCATTTACTTGGCAAAGAAGAAGGTGTTATCACTGAGAAGCCCACATGCATTTACTAGATATAAGAGAAGGCCACAGCACTGAGACCCCCATGTTTATGTATTAGGCAGAGAAGGGGGCCAAATTACTGAGACCCACATGAATTTACCAGGCATAGAAGGCCAATTCACTTAATACGTAGAAATGAAGGCTATATCACTGATACCACCACTTGTATACACTAAGCATATGAAATAGTCTGAGTACTGAGCTGCCCACATGCATTTACTTGGGGAGGAGAAGGCCTTATAACGGAGAAACCCACTTACAGTTACTAAGCGTAACAGAAGGCCAAAGCACTGAGAACCCCATGTGCGTTTAGTAGGCATGTTTTGAAGAATACAAGAACCTGCTCTCTTTAACTAAGTGAGTATATTCGCCGTCACTTGCTCAGAACAGGGTCATCAACAAAAATGCCCCCAGTTGCTACAGCCCACACCACTTGTTCTCCAACTGTCACTCCCCTGAACCTCCCGTCCATCTAGATTCCACCCAATAGTTCTGTCCTTACAAACTGTCTGGAGTGAAACTCCTCCATGCATTATATTCTTGTAGTTATGTTCCCCATATATACTACTCCCTCGTGGCTACTCTTCCCCTGTTCCACATCCTACCATCTTCCATAACTGCAGCATCTGTGAACTCCTGCACATTTTTCTTGGGCCCCCAGGATCTTCTGGTATCCTTAACCGGCAGCCCCTGCTTCCACACCCACACAACATCTGTACTCGCAAATCGTTCTTCATGGCACCTTTGAGATGGTCCAATCACCCTGTGAACTTTCCCGCTCTCACTGCCTCATGTTCCCTAAACCTAGCATCATCCCACTCTACAAACTTTGCACACCTAATCCAAGGTAGACAACTGGCCGAGAAGGGCTTCCTCCTCTGAGCATCTGAAATGGTGCAATTCCCATGAAAGCACAAGGGGCCAGATATGATATGATATTGCATTTATAAGCCAGCACTCTCTTTTCAACTGCCTCTTCCTAATCTACTCCTGCACTGACATCCATTTTAACAGCATGCATAAGGTTGCATTTGAAACACTTTACTGACCCATCGGTCCCAGAGTGATACAACATTTTGTGATGTGCGGCTCCTATTTTTTGCAGGAAATACTCCATGATGCAGGATGTAAGCTGTACCCTTATAATTGCGAAGGATTGTTCCCAAGTAACGCTAGCTCATGTCAGACCGGGAGTGTGCTTTATGAACAAGATAGTTCTAGCCATTTAGAATATAAGGGCATCACCACCAATATGTACAGCTTATTGTCCCATGCTCCGACCAGCTTCCCCAAAACATTCATGACTTTGAAATCCTCGGGCAGTCTGGGTAATTTCAAGGGCCTTAGTGGTTGCGTTTGTGTATTCAGCAGATTATCACTCTCACATTCACAATCTTCTGCACCTCACTATTTATATCTGGCCATCAGTAATCAGCACATACCCTTCCTTTAGTCTTCATCATTCACATGTCTCCCTAATGCCTTGCTTCCCAAATCTTCTTCCTGACTATGGTTGGGGGAATTCATTTGCCCTCCTTGCAGCGAAACCCTGTTGAAAGACGCAACTCTTCCCTTACCTTATATAATGGCCTCAATCACTCATTGGGAAACACCCCACCCACCATTGTGGCTCCTCTTCCTCTCAACCTGGGACTTTAATTCCTGCATCAGTTCAACCTCGCCCAATGCTCTTTTTACCAACCATACCTCTTTACCACATCTCTCCAAACCATCAACACACTCATTTCTGGTTCTCCCTCTTTGAGGTCAATGTACTCTGGATTGCCAATGGGTTGTTGGGATAACCACATTCTTTCTCGCCGGGACATACTCTACACTTGGTCAAGAAAACAACTATTGATTGCTTGTGGCCCTTAAATATTGTGAATTTCTGCCCCTATAAGAAATTACATAACTTGTTAACAACACCCAGTACTTCTTCCTCAATTAGTGCATATTTTAGGTGCATGAGGCAAATGCTATACTCCTCTTCATCCCATTTGCTTCTGCAATATGACAGACCCTAGGCATGTGTCGCTGGCAACAGTCATCACTTTCAATATCACACCTGCTTAGTACTGGCAGCCCCACAATGGCCTTTTTAATATCCTCAAAATCCTGCCTACACACATCCAGCCAAAGAAACTCCACCCCCTTTTTTTACAAAGTTAACGCAGTTTCTGTGAGGTTATTATGTTGAAGGCTATCTTTTTTTTTTATTTTGGTATATTCCATTTAGTACATATGGTATTTAAATGGATGGTTGATGTGTTAGTTATATAGGTTCTATTTCTTATTTATTACTACATATAATGTGTTTGTGTGCTGGTTTTTCAACTTGTGCACTGTTCATATGGCACAATATAACAATTCAAGATACCCCTTAAGTTTTTGGGTAGTGTTGGTGTTGTCTGTGTCCGTCTGTGGACATACGCACAGTCCACGGACATTAAAATCACTATCTGGGGGTTCAATATGTTCATGTTACATGTATATAAAGTCAGGGATATTATGGTTAAGTTGTGCTACAAAAAACCTATGAAATTCAGCAATAAAACTTTGTTAAATGGGCGTTATGGTTAAGTTGCACTACTAAAAACCTGTGAAATTCAGTAAAAAAACTTTGTCAAAGGGAGCCAGACATGTGATGTCATCAGTGATGTCATCAATGACATTTGTGATGTCATCTTTGATGTCCTGGGTGTTAGTCTTAACAGTGCACGGTGGTGGCGTAAATTATGGTTGGTTAGCTTACCATAACTTACGATTTTCAGGGGTTTTTCGGTTTTACTTGGAACCATAACGTCCC
Source organism: Ambystoma mexicanum (assembly GCF_040938575.1). Lineage (NCBI taxonomy): Eukaryota > Metazoa > Chordata > Amphibia > Caudata > Ambystomatidae > Ambystoma > Ambystoma mexicanum. The sequence goes on from NC_090924.1 coordinate 722,834,835, forward strand.
TTTAACAAAGTTTTTTTTACTGAATTTCATAGGTTTTTAGTAGCGCAACTTAACCATAACGTCCCTTTAACAAAGTTTTTTTTTACTGAATATATATATAGGTGTTGTAATATACTTTACTAAACAACCCACATAGAATGTTATATGCAATGTTAGTTCTGATTCCAGGCACAGTAGTTGGAACTGATCGTGGTGTGAACAAGCTGTGCTGGTGGTCCGTTATATATGCCTTAATAAATTTATTACCAAAGCTTCTTGGTGTGTCGGAGCAGAATTCATAACAATAACATTAACGTTATTTATGTATTGTATACTATAAACTGTATTATCTCTTTGCTTAAGTCTAATTGATGGTTCTTTTCCAAAAACAGGAAAATATACCATATAGCACAATGTTTCATTGGACATGTATTTTACAACTTTAAAAGTGGCAAATAGACACATTTATATATTCTAAGGTGTGGCATTGGAGCCAACATTATATTGACAGGCAATACCAGGTTGTTTCCCTTTTTATTACTCTTCTCAGTAACATCTCTGGCACAACGAAACCTGTGCTCTTAAATGAACCATTCTGATCCTTGATTTAAAAATAAAGATAGGGAGAACCCCCTCAAACTCTAAGGGGAACTTGTTGGCATGGGTTGGGAGGGCATACTCTGCAGAATGTTGCTAATAGATAACAAATACATGTAAGTTATGCAGTTGTAGGATAAGTATTATTTTAGCAGCACAGCACTGAATCTGCACCAATGACACCAGCAGCATGATACCTATGAGTGATTCACTTTATTTTGCTTTCGGAAAGTACATGATCTAGCTGTTTATTAAAACTCAGAAATCAGCTGGAAAGGGTGACCATGAGTGCAATGGCGCCTCCATCCACTCTGAGCCACACACCGTCGTACCGCAGGTGTTAAATGGAGACCACTATGTGAGCCATCCCATGACACATGCACTATTGAGGTAGTTTAAAGTTTTCTGAGGATGGGCTCTGCATGCCAGGCCCACACGGTAGACTTTGGGCACTGAGAGTGAGGTGACCCAAAGCATGGTGTGAACTTGAACCTGCCCTCTATTTTGTATCTGTCAAAAGGTTGATCCAAATACGGAAACCATCCCTTGGGTGTACACACGCAGCTTGAAGGGTTGATTAGATGCACCTCTACTGGCCCTAATATGCCCCAAAAATGAGTAATCTTAGAAACACAATCTTCATCCAATCGTGTAAGTCAATTTTCATGTGCTCTTGCCTGAAATCAGTGGCTTTTACTTCTGCAGTATATGTATTTGACAGGCATTGTGCACTCATACACATTTGTTTTGAAAAGTTAACCTTACTATGTTTTTAACTTGCACACTTAACCAAGCCTGGAATTTCGAAGACATAGAATATCCATTTTTGTGTGTAGAGCTAGACTGTGTGGTGCACTTTGCTTGAGTGTCTAAGAAATATAGTTTGCCTATCTTAAAGTACAGCTTGTTAGGCAGGATTATATGCAGTGCCATTTGGGAACACCACACACAATTAGAACTACAAGTGACAGTACAAATTCACCTTTGGTACAAGCCTGTACTACACAGTAAAATGTTAGTGATACCTGAGCAGCCAGACTTATCTCAAGAGCAAGTGAGCAGTATCAATAGTTACACAAAGGACAGCAATTACTATGATTCAAACAAACACTGACTCAAGGTTTCTGAGTAAAATAATATACATTTATTTACACATCAGTTGTAAAACATTTCACTAAAGTAAAGCAGTTGAAAAATCACACTCTTAATACACCACACCACTCCCAATAGATTGTGGACAAATTAAACTCAAAACGAAGTGTGAGCAAAATGGCACTCCAGCAATTTAAAAAGGGAGGGAGGGAAAAACAAAGTTAGACTAAAATTGAGAAGCACCAACAGGTAAGTAAGCAGGGCAATCTAGAAAGAGGAACTACAGTCATGGAATCAAATAAACAAAGGCTTAGGGCCAAAGTCAATAGAACAAAAGTATTTTGCTCAAGATCACACAGTTCAGGGTAGTTTGCGGTTAAGTCTTTGCCAAGAGTTCCGGACGAACTTGGTTGGCAGAAAAGTTAGTTTAAAGAGTAGAGATAGACAAGCCCTCGGATTGGCAAAAGGTTTCACACACCTTCACTGCGGTTGAACGAAATGAACAACCAGATTTGCACAGTACGTTTAAATGAGGAATAAGCTGTAGCTGAGGCGGACGTTCCTGGCAGTTCCTGCAGGCTCAGGGTTCCTGAAGCAACTGTTGGACTGACATGAATTAGGAAGACTGGAGGGTTCTGCACTGCCCAGGGAAGAAACCAGCAGCAGAGCACAGCAACAAATAAGCGGTGCACTCCTTAAAACCCAAGCAGGGTCCGACCGTCCTGGCTATCCAGTTCACTGCAGCTCTGTACAGCACATTCGACCAGAGGAGGGAGTCCTGGCTTGCAGTTTGGGGGAACTGGTTGGTCCCACCAGCTCAGGGGAAGACGATTCCTGGTAAATCTCCCCTGCCTTTGGAGTCTGAAGATTCGAACCTGCAGCAGGGCTTCACCGGGCGGTTCAGTCATTGTAGGGGACCTCTTCCAACAGCTCCTGATTGGTTCTTTCATTCCAGTGGCGACTCTGCCTTTCCAATTCCAGAGACCTGCTTTTATGCAGTTTTCCCCCCATTCACACCAGTCTGGCTGTCAATCACACAGCATGGTGGCTGTCCTGCCGGGACAGCCACCTAGCCATTCAAACAGGAGTGCGACTTGGCTTACCAGGGGAACCCATGGCAGGGGTCTTAAAACCCCTCATTCACATCCTGCCTACCGAGACTTTCAGGTGCCCAAGGAGGGCTTCTGTGTAGAAGCCCGTGAAAAGACGGTGAACAAAGGAACCAAACCTGGTTTGGTGCGTGGAGTAAAACACGAGAAAGACATTTTCAAAAAGAAATGGCAAATAAACCTAGCCGGAACAGTATGAAAACGTATATTGTCTTGCGGGTTTAAGCTTGAGGCTACCAAGATAGCCTAAAACACTACTAGGGTTATTTAAGATAACCACAGTGGAAAAAATAGGGTCGTTACCACTGCCACCAGCCTAGTCTTGATGAAAAGGGAACAAAACAATGGTCCAAGAGAAACAGACATAAAGAGATAAGTATTAACCCTTTCCATTACTCTGTAATATAGTTTGTACTGGGTCTGTGGATTTAAAAGACTAATACAGTTAATGGCAAATTTACATGTTCTGGAAGACAGTAGTCAGTCCCAGAAAATGGAGTCTGAGATGGGAAGTCTAAAAGACAACCCTGTGTCACTGCACTGAAGGTGCGGTGTAACACACAGTAAAAAGATGATGCCTATGGAGTGGGTGAGGCTCCACAGTCTATGAACACAAGACAATGTAAAACACACACAGCAAAACAGATGTAAGAGTGGGAAAAAAGGCTCACCCTCTTACCAGGTCAAAAGAATAAACCCTAGAAATCCAGCAAAGCTGCTGAGGGACTCAGTAGGTAAGGCAAATTAGCCATTCTGGAGAATTCTACCTAACACAGCTTTTAGCATTTTAGCTTTTAGCATTTTCAAGCAGTTAGTAATGTTAAACTGTCCGTTGTTAATCTCACACTTGTAGGTACTTATGGGTTGTTGTTTTTATATGTATTTTAATTTATTTTCGTTTGGCACCACACTTCCCATGTTTCCTGGTTCCTGATCTCCTATTTAACTAGCTTCGGGTGTGCAAGTCAAGCATTGCTTGTGTAGAGCTGGACGGCGTGGTGCATTTTGCTTGAGTGTCTAAGAAATATAGATTGCCTGTTTGAATTGCAGCTTTTACCATTTCAGCTTTCAGCATTTTCAAGCACTTAGCATGTTTAAGCTGTCTGTGGTTATTCTCACACATGTAGGGTCTTTAGAGAGTTGTTTTTAACTGTATTTTAATTGATTTTGCTTTCTTACTAATCTTCCCATGTTTCCAGGTTCCTGAGCATCTATTTAACTAACTTCAGGCGCTTCAGCGCTGTTGCGTCAGGGAAGGAGCATTAACAAATTTTGTTTGTGCTGGTTCGTGTTGGTGAGCGTTTAATTGGTATTACAATTTGTTTGTCAATTAGTTCTGTTGCTTAATATTTAGCACGTAAATACGGACTGGTATACCTGGCATCCCAATGTTATAGTTTGTTTATTTTTCATTAACCTGCTTTTGCTAACTGTTCACTTTTTTAGCTTAAGCCGTTTTGGGTTATCTATCTGCTTGCTGTTCTCTGTATGCCACCAACGACAACAATAATGAATATCTGGATATTTCTGCTAGAATAACTCACTCTCAAAGCGCTCATATGTTAGCACGATATCTGGCTATGGCCTTAAACCCCATAGTCCCTATTAGCGCTGCACAGTCTCAAGGGCTTGGTGCCCCTGTGACTAATTTAGAGAGCAGTTTGCTGGAGATCGGCTCTCCTATAACCCTTTCCACTTCAGCGACTGGCCTTTAATGTAGCTCGTTATCCTTTCTACCTGTAAGTGTGGATGAAATTGTAATTATCCAGACTGAAACTGCACCAGTACCACTTGATTTGACAAGGTCCACAAAAAAAACGGACCTGACACATGTGGTGTTGATAATAATGGCTTAGTAATACATAACCTTTTATAAGCTTTTTCCTCCCCTAGTATTTTGAAGGTGTCCTCTTATAAAGGGTCGTACTCATGCTCCCATAGACAAAGTTAGAATCGCTTTGATAAATACACATTCCCTAGTGCAACATGTACTTGAACTAGCGGATTACCTGGTCGAGTATTCTATTGATTTGTTGGCCATTACCGATACTTGGCATCCTGATGTAACTAATCACTCTCTTATCCTGGCAACTCCCACTGGATATAATTCTCTGAAGGCCCGGCCATGTCTCAGCAAGAGGTGATGGGTTTTCTGTAATCTACAAGGATTCTCTCAAACTACACCTTTCTAACACATTTGGTCCTGATATGTGTGAATCCCTACTGATAAAACTCACGTTAAATCAAACAACCTCCATTAGTTTTCTAGTGTTATATTGCACTCCATTCAAAATACCCTTTTTTGAGGAGTGTCTCATAAAATGTTTAAACCTACCTCACAGGGTGTGATTCTTGGTGATTTTATTCTTTGGGCCGACAATCCTCATGACAAGGATGCATCTTCCTTACTTAAATCTCTTGATAAGTTGGGTTTTAAAAAAGAAGTTCATGTTGCCACCCTCATGAGGGTAACACTTTCAATTGGGTGCTGACCCACAGCATTGAGCCTTCCCATCTAGAAGTAACCCCATGTCCCTTATCCGACCATCATATTTTGTCCTTTTTTTGCTCAATCTGCTAGGGCGCAAAATCTCAGTGTCCTCCCCCACGGAAATGTTGAAGATGACGGGGAACTGTAGCAAGGTTACCCCTCAAGACTTAGCATCTACAATCACGTACCCATCTGATCCATCTGACACCCCCTTATATGTGGAGAGCCTTGTGCTACAATATCAGCAGATAATAACTAAAGCTAACGATACTCTAACTCCACTTAAGCCTAAATGAATTTAAAAAAAATAACAAAAGAACACCTGGTTTGACAGTTTATTATTTTCCCTTAGGCAACTCAAATGGGCTAAAGAACGCAAATGGTACACACATCCATGCTCTTAATTTCTCTTTGAATATAAAATGGCTGCAGCTGACTACAATCAGGGCATTTTGTCTGGCAAACAAACTACAATAACAAAATAATGGAAGCTAAATCCAGTTTGCGGGAGCTGTTCATTATCCTTCAAGAGTTAGAAGGAAAGAACAAGTGTCCTTTGTTTGAAAAAAATGATGCTTTCTGACAAGCTATCCAAGACGAGATAATAAAAAAAACATCATAGCTTGTCAAGTGTTACTAAACACTTCTCCTTTATCTTTATCACTGGATAACAGAGTGGCAGCCATAGAACCTGCACCTGTTTCAGATTCACCCCTCTTCTTCTTTCACCAGGTATCCAAGAGTGAAGTTATACATACTCTAAAAGGCATGAAACCTACTTCGTGTCTTGGGGACATATGCCACTCGAGTGTAATCAAGGGCTCAGAGGCGTTGATTCCATCGACTACCAGGATTATAAACACTTCCTTCTCTGAGCATTTAGTCCCTTCCTCTATCAAAGAGGCCTGGATTACAAAAAAAGGACAATTTGGATCCAGCAATACCGGGGCACTATCGACCAATTATTAATGCTCCATTTTTGGTGAATGTTTTAGACAAAATAGCATATAGCGAACTTCAGGGATTCTGTGAAATTAATAACCTGTTAGGGGATCGACAATCAGGCTTTCATATGGGCTTTGGCACCGAGACAACTCTACTTGATTTAAAATCAAATATAACTTCCATCATCGATTGTGGGCACAGAGCACTTCTTATGCTACTGGACCTCTCTGCAGTTTTTGAATTAGTTAATCGTCAGGTACTTGTGAAGAGATTGATTGAGCTGGAAGTTGTTCTCAATCTGCAGCAGACTGGATCCACTCTCATTTAGGACCTTGTAGGGCCAAGGTGGCAGTTGGAGATTTTAAGGATTCACCATTCCAGCTGACCTGTGGGGTCCCTGAGGGCTCCTGCCTGTCCCTCATGATTTTCAACATTCATACAAGACCTCTTTTTGACTTGCTTGATAGCATGGGGGAATGGTATACCAACTATGCTGATGACACCCATGTCTTGCTGGAACTGTCTGGAGGTTACCATCTTGACTCCATAAAAACCAATGACATCTATTCTGCTGTCCAATCATGGATGGTTTCAAATTATCTGGCACTTAAAAATGCTAAAACAGAGTTACTGATATTGGGTTCTTCTTCCAAACTAAAAAACAGGACCCACAATACTGTCTTTCTACCATACCTGGATGTCCTATTCAGGTCTCTCCCTATATGAAGAGCTTGGGAGTCATTTTTGACTCCAATCTCTCTTTTGATAAGCGCGTAGATCATTTACAATCATCTTGTGCCTATCTGAATTGCCTTCTTTGGCAAATACTCCTAACCTTGCAGTTGAACACAGAGCCTCCATCGTAGCTGCTCTTATAAATTCAAAGATTGACTACTGAAATATTCCTATGGATGGCATGTCTACTGCTAATGTTAATAAACTACAGGTTGTTCAAAATGGTGCAGTTAGAGATGTGGCTGGTTTTAGGAAGCAACAGCATGTATCCATTGTGGCTGGTCTTAGGAAACAACAGCATGTATCCATTGCCAAGCATGAATTGCACTGGTTGCCGTTGTGACATAGAATTCCGGATAACATTGCTACTATGACTTAGAAATGTCTGCATGGCTTAATGCTGAACTACCTTATGAGTGCTTTGAGGCGGCCCCCATTAAAAAGACTCTTCAGTCCAAAGTCCTTCACCATCTATTCACTCAGAGGTATAATTTTAAGAGATTTGGTGGAACCAGTTTTGACTGCCAGGCCCCTCAGATTTCGAGTGAGCTCCCTTTGTCAATTAGAGCAATTTCCAGCCTGGCTTGGCAAGGAAGACATTCCTTTTCAATAGAGGTATAGATTAGAGGCAGGTTTTCATTAGCCTCCTGTTTTGTGGTTGTGTGTCTTGTGTCTTTCTTGTGTGCCTTGAGACCTTTAGGTGGTGTGATCAGCAGTGTTATAAGAATTAAAGTAAAGTAAAGGAAAGTTCAACCCAGTCGAAACCTTAGATGGATTTCCTGAGGTTCGAGAGGTAAGAGGTTTGACCTTGCACCTAAATAAAGGCAAACAAGTAGAAATCTGTGTCCTTTGATGGTTGGAATTTGAAGATACTGGAATAGCCTGCGCTTGTTAGTTAAAGGATAGTTCCGGGACTTTTTTTATTGTCCCTACGGTTCGGCCATGTGTTTTTAAGCATAAATCGGTAGATCGTAGAAAACTTTCCTATGGACCTTACCCGACTTTTCGTCCATTAACGCACTCGAAATCAGCCGCCATTTTCTGATAATCCTATCATTTACCCCCATCGACCTGGCTCACCTGCTTTTGCGGCACTAAATCAAATCCCCCGCCCCTGAAACAGACATCAGCAGACGCGTACCGCCCATTTCCCAACGCCAAAGCACGTTTCGTGTCAACAATCGCTGCGCCTCAGCTAATGACGTGTCGCCATGGAAATGGCAGGACGCCTCTTTCCTCAATAAGTATAAACACACCGTTTCACAACACACAGCAGCAGATTTTCGATTCCATTACTCTCTCTGTGTTACTTTGAGTATTCTGTGACTCGTTTCTGTGCTCTGGTCAGCTACCTTCGCCGCTTCTAGGCCTTGTGAACACCTGTACCATCTCTGTAAATTATTTTACTTTCTTTACTACACAATGGCTACAATAATGCCATATATGTACGAGCCCGAGTACACCGAGCAAGAACTACTGGAAAGGCAAGCACGCGAAAACGATGGGGATTCGGACGGCAGTTGGGAGGACCAGTCAACGGATGAAGAGCCTGGACCATGTCGCATGGACGGCGTCTCCACCTGGTGCACGTGCAATCGGTGCGAGCTAATGCCAACTGAGGAGGAGAACTGCTGCTGCCGTGAAAATTCCGGGTGCTTGGCCTACATTTCGGAAGGCGAGCCAAGTCCGCAATGCATCACCGAGCTGCCAGAGTTCAGGGAAGCCTGCCTCTCACGGACCGTGTTGAGGATGATGATGGTGCTTATGCACGAACTTCGCGGCACTGTTCGTCCGCGTAATCCGAGTAACGAGTAAGTATACTCTGGTTGTGATGTCAGTGATGCCACTTGGTTCCATATTGTGCATTTTCTAGATAGAATTTTTTTCAAAGCAGAATGACATTTTTTACCTGAATCGACATTGATAAGAAAGTTTTGTCATTTTAATACAGTTTGCATCTTTCTTTTTCACAGGTGGTACAGGCTGGTGGCCTATCGTTGCTTCACTTGGTGGCTTCACGGGAGGCTCGGACACCGCGTTCGGAGAGTAATACCTGCCTGTGCGGTACTTGCCATTAGACAACATTTCCCCAGCGACAGTGGACAATACCGCGGATTTTCCCTGGATGTGCTGCAACCGGAACTTTACAATGTGTAATGTTTATTATTTATGTTCAATTGAAATTAAGATCTAAAATAAAACCCAACATATATTTTAACAATGGTTGTTTTGATTTTTTAAATGAATCTAGTGTGTCTCCATTGAATAGAATAGTCTTCCTGTGCCTTGTCTTGTCACACCACATGTCTCCGGCCAGCATCTTCCCTCACGCTGGCCGCCCACCTTCAATCCACATAACCGTTGAACCCATATGCAGCAGACATAGATATGTTATTTTGCGGGTTGGCATCAAGCCTCCCGGCCTTGCCTCCTCCTCCAAAAATACTTACCACACCACTTTGTTCAAGCGTTGGCAATAAAAGGCCGTTGGATTTTATTGATACAAAACATGGTTATAGGTAAATAATCAATATGGTTGATCATAATAAATCATCCTTTTGGGCACCGGGTACAGAGATGACCCCCTCTGGCCCGTGCCGCCTTGCCACCACAGGCCAGCCTGCTGCTGACTAACTGCCTAGGCATCCAGGGTCTCCAGGGTGAACTGCACCCATATATTCTCCTGGGAGGCTGAGGTATTTATAAACTCACCCCCCTGCCTTCCATGTACTAGATCCTGCAGCCTGCCTCTTACATGCAGTTAGATGGCCTCTCCTTGGTGAGGCCCTGCGGCAAACGAGTCTTGTCTGCACGACCACCGCCCCAATCCACCCCCCCGCCCTATCAAAGGCAGTTCGCACCGGGGTACTTGCGCTGGCAAGTGGAGCTGTCAGGGAGCGATAAAGGCCAAGAGGTGCCAAATAGCATGTACACTTCAAAGTGGTCTATAGAGCATGGGTTGTTGTTCCCATGTCTACCTCCAGACCCCGTGTCTCCTGCCAAGCATCCCCCCTCACGCTGAACGCCCCCCTGCAATCCACATAAGAGTGTCTCCATTCACGAGTCTTCCTGTGTCTTGTCTGCACGACCACCGCCCCAATCCACCCCCCGCCCTATCAAAGGCACTTCGCACCGGGGTACTTGTGCTGGCAAGTGGAGCTGTCAGGGAGCGATAAAGACCAAGAGGTGCCAAATAGCATGTACACTTCAAAGTGGTCTATAGAGCATGGGTTGTTGTTCCCATGTCTACCTCCAGACCCCGTGTCTCCTGCCAAGCATCCCCCCTCACGCTGGACACCCCCCTGCAAACCGCATAATGCCACGACATATACACGTCATTCATTCACAAACACACCCCTGTTTCGAATTCTTTATAACCCACTTCATATTTCTAATGAGAACTTCTTTGCGCTTTGCTAGTCAACCCGTGAAGGTGCTGGTTATCTGCTCTTCGTCTCTGTGAACTTCCGTGACCACTTCGAGGAAACTCGTCAGTTTGCAACCTGTGAACTGCTCCCTGTTCTACGACAAGAAACTACTCTGATCCCTGCATCTAACTGTTTGTTCGTCAAGGTAAGGCCATGTACCATAATCATTTTGCGTCCAATTTCTTTTTCGTTCAAGACAGTACATGCAAGGAACTAGTCACATGATCTGAGTTTAGTCAAATTATTTTTCTATTTTTTTAAAGTTATTCAAATACTTATCCGCATGTGAATAACGTGTATAGTTCCAAGAACCAAAACGAACCTTGCATTGGACCTTTTATGTGTCATTTAATTTTTTAACACATTGGTATTCATAGAGAATTGTTGATCTTTACTTTTCAGAACTTTCCACAATGCCTGCCTGTTCCATTGGCGGTTGCCCTTCGAAGACTCATAGTAAATCTGAAGGTACTATAATGCATGTTTTCCCTAAGACAATAGATCAGATAAGAGAATGTGTCCGATATTGCGGATATCCACCGTCTGAGCTTGAAAGTAGAGTCCTAGAAGTCTTTGCGGACAAGAGGGGTGATCGATACCGCATCTGCAGCAGGCACTTTACCTCTGACATGTACTCCACATCATTGCTAATAAAGAAGAACACACCGCGAGCGAAGCGAAAATTGCTCTCCACCGCTATTCCCACTCTATTCGTCCACATCCCTCCACTGGTGAGTCAAGTTTACATATTTATCTCTCGGCCTTGCGGTAGTGTGTAGCATTAGCTAACAATAATTTCCCCATTTATGTATCCACTCAATATGAAGGCGGAAGATTCTCCATCCGTGTCGTTATTGCAGTCATCAGCCACTTCAAGCGCCTATCGGGTAATCTTACTTAGCTATTCTGCCACTGACTTGTTTTAGGCATGTAAATCAATAGTTTTAAGTTATCGTGTGAATATTTTACCTAATGGTACACCCTTGTACTCGTCCTCTAGTCTTTGTTTTCAGTTATAATTATTGTTATCCAAAATAATGCAAGTACTGTCTTTCAGGGAGATGCTGAGGAGTCCAACGCATTGACGACAACCGTTGATGTCACTCAGATGCTCGAGGTACGTTTCCAGACAGTTCCATCGATGGCGATCATCAGATCTTGCATTCTTGTAGCGTGATTGTTACACACAATGTTTCTTTCGTTTTTAGCCATTGATATGTCCTTCTGTCGTCGCCCTCCTATGTGTCTTCTTTTTTCAATATTGTGTTCATTACTAATGAAAGTCCTATGTTTCAGGGAGTCGATGGAGCATTAGTCCAAGAAGAAGGGGGAGCATGCAGTTACGGGTCGCGCAACAGCTTGCAGAAGTGTGCACCGCAGTTACATCGTCCCTTGATGTTCTTATGCATTTCGAGGTATGGATACTGACAGTTCGATCAAGCGAAATCATATGACGTGATTACATCCGCTATACTTCCTTCTTTATTAACGCAAGTACTATGTTTCAGGGAGATGACGGAGCTTCTTCTACAAGAACATCACCCCTAGTAGTTGATGCAGATCTCTGGGTGGTGAGACTTCCAACGATCGAGCAAATCGAATCATATTTAGATATCCATTATTTATTTTAGACAACTGATCATTTGTGCAGGTCTATTTAGATGAGCCGTTGACGCCTGCACAAAGTGTATGTTCTTTTTAACAAAATAGAAAACCATACTAATGCAATTACTGTGTTTCAGGGAGTTACTGAAGCATCATCTTCAATAATATCATCAATGGAAGTCTATGAGGAGCCCGAGGTATGGATCTTCACAGTTCCATCTAACTAGATCAACAATGCGTGAATAATTGTCGTTTGAATGTTCTACACAAAGCGTTCATTCGTGTTTTGCTATTGAGATGTACGTGGGTATTGGTCCCCAAGTACATTTTGTGTTTTCAATATTATTATACATACTAATGAAAGTTCTATGTTTCAGGGAGTCGATGGAGCGTCAGTGCGTGATGGATGTGCTTATCATGAAAATATAGTCGTTGCAGCGCAAGAGGAAGTGGAGACATGCACACACGAGTCCGAGCAACAGCGTCCCGATGTTGAAGTTCGAGGCAAGAAAGTTTCAAAGAAAAGAAAGCAAAAGAAGGTTAGTGTCCTGGTCACTATATTATGTTGTTTTTCACTGTTAATAGTTCAATACTGTAAGTTGTGTTTAAACTGAACATCCCTTTTGCAATCTGTCCTCTAGTTGCGAGTGGGTGTACGAACTAGATCTACACAGACAGTGAAGCGAACGAGAGATGTTGCTTGTCAAACCTTTTGGCAGGGACTTGAGACTGGAGATGCATCGTGCCAATGGGAAGAATATGAAGTGATTGACAACGGAGCTATACCACCTCCAGCCATTGATAGTGAATGTCCTCCTGGTAGTTCGGATGCAGTCGGAGATCAATTCACAGAATCCACACCCGCAAAAACTAAGACCGCGAGAAAGTTGAAGAAATTGTTTTATTCACCCATCGCCGGAGAAGGAACAGATGTTGCAATGGAAGAGAATGAAGTGGACGACAATGAAACACCATCAATATCACTGAACATAGCGGAAGACGATATCAGAGATTCTACCTTTCATGTGAGTGACATGTCCTCAACGTTACAGGCCGAACCAGCTGGGATGCAGAGTGACAGTATAAGGAAAGAAGCCACATTCATTGTATTCGATAGTTGTTTGATTGATATTATTATTCGGATGAAATGTGGGCATTCGGTTGGTGGGCAAGTATGTGGGGAGCCATTGATTAATGTGACTCGTGCAATTCGAGGCACTAACCTTAAAATACATGCCACCTGTACAAAATATCATCCTTTCTCATGGTCTGCACAACCCATGCTGGGGCAACTGCCAGCAGGCAATCTACTTTGTGCAGCGGCTGCACTTTTTAGTGGTTCAAGTTTTAAAAAGTTAGAGTCTTTCTTTCAGTTTGTGGGAATCCATTTCATTGCGAAAACTCAGTTCTACAAATACCAAACCGATTATCTATTTCCAGCCATTAGCGAAGCTTGGAGAATGGAAAAAATGTCTATTGATAGTACATTCGCGGGCAAACGGTTCAGGCTAGCCGGTGATGGACAGTGCGACAGCCCAGGATTTTCAGCCAAGTACTGCACCTACCACTTTCAGGACATGGAAAGTAAGAAAATTGTGAGTTCGGTGGTCGTGCAGGTGTCACAAAGTACATCCTCAGTGGCCATGGAGAAAGTTGGCTTTGTAGCATCATTGCAAGAACTACAATCGCGGGGAATGGTGATCGACCTGATAGCCACGGACAGACACGTTTCAATTGCCAAGACAATGAGAGAAGAGTACAAAAATATAAATCACCAATTTGACGTTTGGCATCTTGCAAAAACAATAAATAAAAAAATGTCGGCTGCAGGTAAAAAAAAAGATATGCAAGGTATTTCACAGTGGTCCAAGTCAATCAGCAACCATCTTTGGTGGAGCTCAAAAACAAGTGGAGGGTCGTTGGAAATTCTACTGGAAAAATGGCGGTCAGTAATGTTAGACTGTAGCAACGTTAACCGCTGGACCACAAACCAACATTTCCACAATTGTGAACATGGCCATTTGTCCACAGAGGAGGCACGGAAGAAGAAGTGGTTGATTCCTTCATCACCCACTCACAAAGCCATTGAAAAGATTGTATTTGATAAAACTATAACAAGAGATTTGAGGGGACTCACGGAATTCTGCCATCCCGAAAGACTTCTTTTTGCGGGTGTGGTGCAATAACGTAAGAAACGATAATGAATAAAATTTCAGAAACGATAGCCATTTAATGTTCGTTCATTAGAAGAAATAACGTCGGCATAGAAGGAGTGGTATTTCGGGGCTGCCCTACGCACAGACACAATGGAAAATGCAAATATAATGTAAGTAACTCTTTAGATGAGTTTATACCGCAATTTAATTACTATACAGTAGCTTTAAAGACGGGTTAAGTTGTACTTGTTCGTTCTATGTGGCATATTGTTTTGTACCGCGCACTATCTTGAGGAGAACCATCTCCTTTTACGGAAGCACCTCAAAACCTTCCTCTTTGCTTCTGCTTTCTCTCTCCCTCTCCCCTGCTACAACTGGTCCACTGTCTGCGACCTCGGTCCTGGGCCCTTCCACTCTCCACCTGCACTGCCTCCCTGTCAACCCCTGCACTGGGGGACTGTCTCAGTATCCTACAGCCCCCCCTTGACGTATAGTACCCAGTTGCACTGTCCTAGCTATGAAATAATTTCCCGACCTAATATATAAAATGAATAATTTTAATAAAGATCTGATGGTGAGACTAATTTAATTTTTTATGTTTTTAAAACAGGTACATCCTTCATTATTGTCCGTGTCACGAGTACCAGACACCGGCGGATGGGTTTTATAACCGCCAGTTGCTTCTCCGCGTGAACAACGTTAGCACCCTGACCATTTTATGGGACGATCGCCAAGTACAAGTATGCCCTTACGCGGTACCAACGGCTAGATACAACATACAGACCGTTGTGGTGGCCTAGTGCCTCTTTGTTGGAACAGCCATGTGATTATCAGTGCGACCGAAGAGCTTATTTTATCGTAAACCAACACCCTGTGTACTGCACACGAACATCGCTTGCCTCAAGACGAACTATTTTGGATCGAGAGCAAAGAAAAATGCAAATCGCAGAATATTCTCTAAACATTTGATGTCCAATAAATGTACTTTGCCAAATGGACAATCTTGCCGTTTGCTTTTAAACCACAGTTTCATTTTCCGAATTGTGGCGCTGTATTGTGAGATGATCTAAGACCCTGTGTACAGCAAAGGAACATCGCGTGCCTCAAAACAAACTTTTTGGAACGTGAGCAAATAAAAATGCAAATCGCTGAATATTCTCTAAACATTTGATGTCAAATAAATGTACTTTACCAAATTTACAATCTTGCGGTTTGATTTAAAAGTACACTTTCATATTCCGAATTGTGGCGCGCTGTGTTGTGAGCTGATCTGTGTTGGTTTCCGGGTTCTGTGTGGAGTCGCGTAGAAGACGCCTGGGCGCGTTTGCCTACGCAGCACAGTCACGTCACGGATAGAGGCGGGGAATATGAATGTTTTGATAAAGTCTGTTTCAGGGGCGGGGGATTTGATTTAGTGCCGCAAAAGCAGGTGAGCCAGGTCGATGGGGGGAAATGATAGGATTATCAGAACATGGCGGCTGATTTCGAGTGCGTTAATGGACGAAAAGTCGGGTAAGGTCCATAGGAAGGTTTTCTACGATCTACCGATTTATGCTTAAAAACACATGGCCGAACCGTAGGGACAATAAAAAAAAAGTCCCGGAACTATCCTTTAATGTATTTGTATGAATTGTGGGTGGAGGGGCAGAGCAACACATGTGCAAATCGATAGGAGAAAGAAAATTAATGAGAACCCAACATGAAGGTGCTAGGCATAGCAAAAGGACGAGGCACTGATAACACCTTGTGTATTTTCTAGGTGTAGGACAAAGTCAAAACACTGAGAGCCCCACTTGCATTTACTTGGCGTAGCAGGTCAAAACACTGAGTCCATTTGCATTCACTATGTGTAGAAGGTGAAACCACATGCATTTAGTAGGCATTTAGTGCTGAGAACCCCATATGCATTTACTAGGCTCAGGAAAAAATTGAGAACCCTGTGTGCATTTACTAATCATAGGAGCAGGCCATAACACTGAGAACCCCACGTGCAATCACTGGGCATAGGTGAAGGACAAAGCAATGAGATCTCCATGTGAATTTTCTAGGCATAGCAGAAGTCCAAAGCAGTGAAAACCCGGAATGTATTTAGTAGGCGGAGAAGAAAGCCATAGATCTGAGAACCCAAAATGCATTTAGTAGGTATTGAAGGCCATAGCACTTAGAACTGTATGTGCATTCATCAAGTTCAGGAGTATGCCAAATCACTGAGTACTACATCTGCAATTAGTAGGTGGAGGAGAAGGCCATACCCATAAAACCAACATGTGCATTCATTAGTCATAGGAGAAGGCCAAAGCATGGAGAGCCCCATATGCATTTACTTGGCAAAGAAGAAGGTGTTATCACTGAGAAGCCCACATGCATTTACTAGGTATAAGAGAAGGCCACAGCACTGAGACACCCATGTTTATTTAGTAGGCAGAGAAGGGGGCCAAATTACTGAGACCCACATGAATTTACCAGGCATAGAAGGCCAATTGACTTAATATGTAGAAATGAAGGCTATATCACTGATACCACCACTTGCATACAGTACTGAGCTGCCCACATGCATTTACTTGGGGAGGAGAAGGCCTTATAACGGAGAAACCTACTTGCAGTTACTAAGCGTAACAGAAGGCCAAAGCACTGAGAACCCCATGTGCATTTAGTAGGCATGTTTTGAAGAATACAAGAACCTGCTCTCTTTAACTTAGTGAGTTTATTCGCCGTCACTTGCTCAGAACAGGGTCATCAACAAAAAGGCCCCCAGTTGCTACAGCCCACACCACTTGTTCTCCAACTGTCACTCCCCTGAACCTCCCGTCCTTCTAGATTCCACCCAATAGTTCTGTCCTTACAAGCTGTCTGGAGTGAAACTCCTCCATGCATTATATTCTTGTAGTTATGTTCCCCATATATACAACTCCCTCGTGGCTACTCTTCCACTGTTCCACATCCTACCATCTTCCATAACTGCAGCACCTGTGAACTCCTGCACATTTTTCTTGGGCCCCCAGGATCTTCTGGTATCCTTAACCGGCAGCCCCTGCTTCCACACCCACACAACATCTGTACTCGCAAATCCTTCTTCGTGGCACCTTTGAGATGGTCCAATCACTCTGTGAACTTTCCCGCTCTCACTGCCTCATGTTCCCTAAACCTAGCATCATCCCACTCTACAAACTTTGCACACCTAATCCAAGGTAGACAACTGGCCGAGAAGGGCTTCCTCCTCTGAGCATCTGAAATGGTGCAAATTCCCATGAAAGCACAAGGGCCAGATATGATATGATATTGCATTTATAAGACAGCACTCTCTTTTCACCTGCCTCGTCCTAATCTACTCCTGCACTGACATCCATTTTAACAGCATGCATTAGGTTGCATTTGAAACACTTTACTGACCCATCAGTCCAAGAGTGATACAACAATATTTTCTGATGTGCGGCTCCTATTTTTTGCATGAAATACTCCATGATGCAGTATGTAAACTGTCCCCCTATGATCGCGAAGGATTGTTCCCAAGTAACGCTAGCTCATGTCAGCCCGGGAGTGTGCTTTATGAACAAGATAGTTCTACCCATTTGGAATATAAATGCATCACCACCAATATGTACATCTTATTGTCGCATGCTCCGACCAGCTTCCCCAAAACATTCATGCCTTTGAAATCCTAGGGCAGTCTGGGTAATTCCAAGGGCCTTAGTGGTTGTGTATGTGTATTCAGCAGATTATCACTCTCACATTCACAATCTTCTGCACCTCACTATTTATATCTGGCCATCAGTAATCAACACATACCCTTCCTTTAGTCTTCATCATTCCCATGTCTTCCTAATTCCTTGCTTCCAAAATCATCTTCCTGACTATGGTTGGGGGAATTCATTTGCCCCCCTTGCAGTGAAACCCTGTTGAAAGACACAACTCTTCCCTTACCTTATATAATGGCCTCAATCACTCATTGGGAAACACCCCACCCACCATTGTGGCTCCTCTTCCTCTTAACCTGGGACATTAATTCCTGCATCAGTTCAACCACGCCCAACAATCTTTTTACCAACCATACCTCTTAACCACATCTCTCCAAACCATCAACACACACATTTCTGGTTCTCCCTTTTTGAGGTCAATGTACTCTGGCTTGCCAATGGGTTGTTGGGATAAACACATTCTTTCTCACCGGGACATACTCTACACTTGGTCAAGAAAACACCTATTGATTGCTTGTGGCCCTTAAATATTGTGAATTGCTGCCCCTATAAGAAATTACATAACTTGTTAACAACACCCAGTGCTTGTTCCTCAATTAGTGAATATTTTAACAACAGTCATCACTATGGTCTCACATTCAATATCAAACCTGCTTAGTACTGGAACCCCCACAATGGCCTCTTTAATATCCTCAAAATCCTGCCTACACACATCCAGCCAAAGAAACTCCACCCCCTTTTTTTACAAAGTTAACGCATGCTCTTGCACATATCAGCAAAATGCTTGATTAATTTGAAATAACTCCACCAGACCCATAAATAACAAAATTTCCTCTTGGTTTCCATGTTAGGGTGTAGAGAAGGATTCAAGTACCCACACCAAAAGCTCTGCCCCGATGTTGCCTATATGTCGGGAACCCGGAAAATGCGACACCAGTGAGAATGCCTGTACCAAAAAGAACTCTTGAAACAATGTATCCATTGAGAAAACCCTATATGCATTCACAAAGATATGATGGCCTTTTGGACAAAATCCCGGAAGAAGTGTGAGAGTGAGTGAGAAAGAAGACTGCTGATGTCACATGAAGCAGCACCCAAAAAGATGCACGAGGTAAAAGAACATAAACATTCTATAAGATTTAAGAAGGAGGTGTTAAAGATGAGCAACATTTCAGGCTCAAAATGAAGATGCTCATGCTAAAAAAAATATAAGAAAATGCAAAATCAGTTTACACTTGTGCAGATGCAGTAACTCAAGTAGACAAAGTGATCTTAAGGCTGGCTATGCAGTGAATACTTAGAGGTGATGCGTCAATGTATATAAATCGGAATGTATAGAATCTGGATGTTCCACGATGCACATTAGCAAGGCTTGAAACCCTGTGATTGGAAAGGGTTTTCAGTCTGGCGCAGTTGGAAAATAACTGATGGCGGAGGAGAAATACAATAAAGGCTTGGCTGGTCCAGCACCAAGACGTCGAGGCCACCGTGAGCCTGGTTGTCCATCCAGTAGTTACATGAACGTGGGAAAGATACAAACTTCTGTTTGAGGTGAAATCGAAAAAACACTGAAGGTGTCCAGAGTTCATCATTTACTAGAATTAAATGCAGCAAAGAGCTCGAAAACGCAGTCTCCAGTCACATGGTCAGATCAAAATAGACATTGGGTCGTGCTACACTGAAACCACATATTCCCATTTATTCTCAGGCACAGAGAGCTTCTGCAAGGCCAAGTTCAAAGCCTTAATTGACTGGCAGACTGCAAGAGTGATGATAGATGTTGGGCTAATTGGGAGGGGAGGCATGATCACCCCAAACCCTCCCTGCACCTGGAGTGGTAGCCTTCGTGCTGCTAGTGTGTCGAATATTCCAGAAGTGTACAAGGGTGCCAAACCAATTGTAGAGGGCCACGTATTAAAGAGCCCAATAGTTTGTTTAACCAATAAAGAGTTGAGTATTAGTATGACACGGAAGATGACTTGCACTTCGGATGGGCTTAGTTGCCTGTCTAGCAGTAGAGCCAAATCACTTCACCAGTTAGTATATCACGTATACTTAGATGTTCCTTGTAAGCCTATCACATCCGCAAGTAGGTTTTTATAGTTTACCACATTATGGGACAACACTGATGATGAGTTTTTACTATAGAAGTCGTATTTTTTATAACATGCGTTGAGAGAAATCGAGCGAATATCCGTCGATGTCCGTTGTAACTCCCTGTTTTAGACCATTGCAAATAAAACAGCACCAAGTTTTGGCAACTTCCTGAGTCGGTTTGATTATTGATGTTTGAGTAAATTCTGGATCCACATCCATCTCTAAGTATTGCTGCCTCGTCTTAAAGGGCCCTAGGGCTATGGGTTTACAGGCATGTCTACAAAATCTGCAACTAAGCTCCTTTTTGGTTCCACTACTTAGTCTATGCCACAGACACTCTATGGCTGTAACCCTGAACTTGTATTTCTCCCTTTGCAGGGTCAATCCTGCCTAACGAAATGTGCAGATAAAAATATGTAGTCTTTTATTATGCTCCTTCCCTGTCCTCTCAGACAATATTATTCAATCCTGGAAACAAACAATGCGCTCAACACCCTGGAACAAGCATGCATAATTAACTGGAAAACATCAGCCGCTGAGACCAGCCCCAATGGCATTCCTTCCAGAGTCAAGAAGGTGGTATACTTATGGGAGCTCAGGTTAGATCGATCTGATGATATGCAGATGACAGATCTAGAATGCTGAACACTCTGGCACCTCCAACTAGTCTTACTATGTTTGGAAGTGGAAATCTGTCCACCACTACACTGATTCACCTTCCCAAGATCTACAAACAAGCAAACATGCCCATTGGGTTTGCAAGTTACCACAATGGGTGAGACTCATTCTCACACCTACATGGGCCCGATTACTCCCTGGGCCTCACGTTTCCTCAATTGTTAGACAGTTCCCCATGAAGTCTTTTGGAAACACACCTCAGTGATGGATAGATGCACAGGACATATTTTGAAGCAATACCAACCAGCCCATTATTAATACCTTTCTGTGTTGAATTTGCATAGTTGTTTTGAATTTGTATAGTTCTTTTGTAATATTTGTTTACTTCAGTGCACTCCAATAGCTTTATACCGAGGTACAAAGCAATTCTACATATATATATATATATATATATATATATATATATATATATATATATATATATATATATATATTCTGTATTCTGTGTTCTGCATAGGAGCGCACAGGTATTTTTCTTCAAAAAGGTGTGTTAGCTGCAGTTCGTAAGGTCTAGGAGAAACCTCATATCGGGAACATATAAATAGGAAAATAGATGCTCGCTACAAGTTGCACTCATCAGAGGACATACCCTTGACTGCATGTCTGCTCCCTTCATCAACGGTAGTGGCAGCAGCTACGCTCCAGGTTAAGCCTTCCTCAACATCCTCCACGGCTGCCTCTCAGATCCTGTCCAAGGAGGACAACATTCTTGATGGCATCAGAAAAAAGTTTTTTTCAAATGCAGGTCTTCTGCTGCGTCTAGCGAATACTGAGGTCATTCTTGCAGCAGCGAACCTCAAGCTGTGGAGAGAGCTTCCTCACGATTATCCAACTCCTTCACATGCTGCACCATATGATACCATCAAGGATGGGATCACCCTTACGCCACATCTCCTCTCTGGTCTTGTGTTCCCTCCCTGTGAGCATGAATTCATCACAGACATGCTCATTGCAAGAGTCTCAAAAACAACACTTGTTTACCAGTTCAGGCAATCCCGGAACACATTTTCCGCACTTTCAGAGCACTCATCGCCACCGTGTTATGAAGAGAATAAGGACTTGTTCTCTTTAAGCATATGAGTTTTTTCATCCACACACTTGCCCAGAAGTTGGTTATTGGCATAAAGGCCTCCAGGTGCTCCACTATGCACGACCAGTGCTCCAGGAACCTCTCAGCCTCCCCCCTTCTAAATATCACCTGATTATTCTGCTCTTATTATCAATCTGGAGTGAAATGGGTGAGTGCAAACAGGATACATAGGCATAACAAGACCAAGAGAAGGCCAAAGTATTTGGAACCGCACATTTATTTACAATGCATGGAAGACCAAAGCACAGAGAACCCCTTGTATATTTAGTAAGCAGAGTATGGGGCCATTCCAATGAGAACCTCATATGCATTTACTAGAAATAAGAGAAGGCATTTAATTGGCATAAGAGAAGGCCAAACTACTGAAAACACTAGATGCAGACAGAAAAGAAAGACATAGCTCTGAGAGCTACAGATGCATTAACTAAACATAGGAGAAGACCAAAGCACTGAGATACCATTTTGCATTTAATAGGTGTAGGAGTAGGTCAAAACACTGAGCACCACACATGTATATAGTAGGTAGAGTAAACAGTGATAGCACTGGTAACACCATGTGCATTTAGTGGGTGGGAGGAAGAGAAGGCCGAATCATTGACAGCCCTATGCACATTTACTCATTGTAGAAGAAGGCCAAAGCACTGATTATGAAATAGACCAGCTTAGAATCAGTGACAAGATAAATGGTTACCTACATGTTATTTTATTGGAAAAGAAACATGCAATTCTTTAAGATTAATTACTTAAATTAATCTTAAAGAATTTCAGGATTCAAATTATATTATGAAAAGAGTGTACTGAGGACACTGTGTTCTTAATTAAGATTTTGTCAAATCAAAAAAGTTCCTTTGTGTAGATGATGCCACAAGGATGATGTCATCACGCCATATAATTTGATGTAGCTCTATTCTCGATGTTGTTGAATAACAGATATATGTTTGCGTTACGTTGGTGATGTCATATGTATGATTTCATCATGTTACGCAAAGTAACATGGCTCCATGTTGGATCTAATTTAATAACGGTCAAAGAATGCTGCCTATCATGACCAGCTGAGTGCCATTTACTTTTGGAGATAGTATTTCCAAAACAGACATCTAACAATTAAGGTAAGAGATCAGGATTTAAGTTTAAGAACATGCTAAAAGGTACTACAAGGACCACAAGCTTTACAACCTTACATGTCTTTTGGTAGAATAGGTACAAAGACAGGTGGATTTACCACTTGAGGTGAAAGAACACAGAAATATCGAGACTGAGTACCACAAAGGAAATACACCAATCGCAGGCTAAAAGATTCACAGATCTCTTATAACTGTACAGTTTACAAAGAAACAGATAGCTATCTGGCTCCCAACACCTTGCAGTGTGTACCAGCCGACAAGGAGAGGTGAGAGAGTGCTGGACATCGAAACATTTGTGCTTTTATACAATTCCGTGTAATATTGTCCAGCCTCTCTTCATGTTAATAATTTGTGGACTAGAGTTCGTGCATAGTTCACATACAGATTATACAATATTATGCAAAGGATTACTTAGGTTTGCTTTTCCACTAAGACACAATGGTGATGTATGTTCTCGGATCCCGAGGTAAGCCTTGTTCCACATTCCTTTACAATACAGTTCAGCCAAGACATACGTTCGAGGTTTGTTCTTCATTGTCCCAATGTTTATACAAGGATGAGGCTTGTGAGTGCAGACAACACTTAGATGACAGTTCATATGAAGCGCAAGGTCTCTTTGCCTAGTTTAAACAGTCGTCTCTCGGACATCCTAAACATTAACAGAACTCAAAGGTTGGAAGGCTTGGTTGTAAGTCGAAAACATAGTCCACCATTTTAGAACGAAGAACACACGAGTGAAAATCAAAATGGCGGTTGAATCCTAAAATGGCAGCGAAGTTAACCCAAAAATCGGAATTTTGAAACGCGGTTTTCCATGTAAAGCGATTGGGCTTAGGTCAATATAAATACTAAGGAGGCACTATATAATTACCGTTTAACAAACCCTCCTTTTGGCCTAAGCCAATAGCTTACTAAATATATTTGCTTTACTTACAACTCCATGCTTCAATGACCGTACATCCTGAATCATATTCATCAGATATATTGATTGCCATTAGATCCTTGACAGTAATATCTTCATTGCCATAAACGAAAAAAAACAGAATCATCTACACACAGAGGTCTGTCCTCACTAATCAAATTCTCAACATTGGTACAACCCTTAAAAGTGCCCATTGACTGAGAACCATCCCTTTGTGTGCAGAAGGAAACAGAGTGGGGGCTGTGATTAATAGTGTAAGAAGGAGACGTGGCATCCCGGTTGCCTACGGGAGCCATTTTGAAAAGAGACTAACAACTGGGAACATTTAGAAAGACTATCAGAAGGCCTAATATAAGCAACATTAAGCTAAGCTTGCTCCTATTTACAAAAAGAGAACATCCCAGTGGCATCAGAACTCGCCTTTCAAACTCATTCAAGTTAGTCCCATTGAAATTCCCTGAGATGCTGTCATTCCAACGACCAAAGAATAGTGCCCTTAAAGAGCTGTAGCATACAGTAGTTTAAAGGCAAAGAATCAATATATCAGCCCAACCTTTTTTCCCCCGTGTTGTGGCAAATGCGAACATATCCATTAATTAGTTCTATTCAAAATTACATGGGTCGCATTCATAATTAACAAAAGTGTATTGTTGTAATAACCCTTTCTGTGTTGGGAATCCCTAGAAGATAGAGTGTGCAGATGCACGAAAGGAGAAGACATAATAGAAACACTTATCAGTGGGTATCAAAGTTTCAAGTGGACACACCTCCTCAATATACCAAAACCCTAAAGTGATGATTATTGTTAGACCAATTAACAACCTCAGGAAAAAAACAATAAATCCTCAAGCACCATGATTTTCTTATGTCCAATGTCTTTGTTAGCCACACAACCGATCGGTTGCTTTGTACGAGTAGGAATAGCGACAGACATTGTTCCTCAAAAGTTTGTTCCGGAAGGTTTCTGCAATTAACTCCTTAAGTTCGTTCGTTGATGATCTCCTGACCACGTGATGTATCTTGATTGAAGATAGCTTTGCCGGTCCCAGCCACTTACTTATGTTTCAGTGCAAGAGTGGCAAAGGACGAGCTCAACAGTCATTTCCTGTGGGCACAGCCGTGCTGTAAGTCTAGTGTCATGGATGCAGATCGTACCTTAAGACTCCAGGCACTGCATGATCTGTGAACAGAGTGTCATTACTTCCTGATGGAAGTGGTGAAACAGAGGAAAGATTGCTCAAGGGTGCAGAAAGGTGCGAAGAAGATTTCAAAGACAAAGCAGCTGTCTACCCAGGCCCACGTGCTCAGGAAGTATCTCCGAAACAAGGCGTCCCCCCTCCGACTGATGTCTTTGTGTTTTTTCCATCTGACCTTTCCAGAACTCCGCATATATGCCCTCCTCAAAAAGGCGTGGCAATTTCTCGAACCTTCTGGCATTAGCGCTTGCGCATTGATGAGTGACCGTTGGTTGCCTGCCGGGCCAACCGACAGTAACCCCAAGGAGCAAAGCTTCCTTCTTCTAAAGCACCACGGAAAACAATTCCATTACCTTCTTATCGGGTACCAGCCGGCATCTGTGAATCCCAGCTTTCCCAGCACAGTGTCCTTGATTGAGGCCTGCATACCAGGCTCAGCAACAAATAACATTGAAAACATGTTTTTCAGCCAAGCAAGTGCAGCTTTTCACTGATGCATGGAATAAATATCCATTATGGCTCTGAGTGCCCCCAGAATGAACTGCACATCAGCGCCATGTTTTAGCTCAAGCATCACAATCCACCCTTGGATATTTACCTTCCATAGCCCAGTGGTAGAGGAGCCGGTCTCTGAAACTGACGAAACATCAGAACTGAGTTGGGAATACATTGAATACAACAACAACAACCAGTTATTATGATAGCCAAAATAATGCAAATGCAAGCAAAGGCGTAACGCAGTGTACCACCAATATCAGGAATCCATGAAAATAACCAATCCCACCAATTCCCAGTATGATCTTGAGACACTTGGGAAATGAGGTCCCTCAAACCTCTAATATGAATTTCAGTGGATTGTGAATGGTCACTTAGATTGAAACAACACATTCCTTCAACTGCGTTACAGCCCAAATTATGTTTCAGCAAGAGATAATCAACGGCAGCCCTGTTTTGCAAAGTTGCTTTTCTAATAACTTTGCTATCAAGGAGCAACTCTACTAATGCTTGAGAAGTATGATTAAGTCCTTTTACCACTGAACATGCTAGTTTAATTAAAGATTTCTAACCCCCAGCAGCTAAACCCAAAACTCCCACTAATGAAAGGGCTAATGCTAGAACCTCAGACTCTGATAAAAAATGCACATGTGAATCACAATCCAGGGATAAACCCGGATATGTTAGCTGGAATGTAAGTCTATGTGATGTTGCCACATGAGAAGAGTCATCCTCTGGGAAGTTTCACATGATTTAGATGACTGGCAGCTATCAATGTATGATTGCAAGACATAGCTTGGAACTCGTGAACACAATCGTTTCTGAAACGCAGTTTAATTTTTCTGTTTGGTTAAATTCAGCTGTTGGCATTTGCCAATTTCTATTACATTGCAGGTCATAAAGTAACACACATCGCCTTCAGTTATATTGTATGTTATAATACATGTCAAGTTTCTCCACTTGTGATCTGTTTCCTGGCAAAACCTGCAGTACTCATAGACTGCAAAAGATTGTCTCATATCGGAATCTTGAACTGCAGAATCATTGTGCATGACGCCGAAAATATGCCTAAAGATTGGAGCCGGCTTCGGCACCGCTACTAAACAGGTAGTCAGCAAAGCTTCCGCATGTTGCACGTCAGTAAGGCAAAAGTGCGTAATGTTGAGTACTTGCTGTGCCAAATATGTCCACATATTCTCCGTTTGGGCAATCATCGGGGAATATCTTTGCGATCCTAAAGATATCTCCTGCATAGCTGGCATCAACGTTGTTTGCGCTTGCACCTGACGTGTTTTTCACATTACACAAACCAATTTCTTCGGTCTGGCTGGCTTTTGGCATCGGCATAGGGCTACTTTTGGACATCATTGCTCATCATCATTGGTTTCCCATGGATCGGTGGCACAGATGTGACATTCTTCATGTGAAGAGGGTTGCACATAATGGAGCAGCTGCTCATTTATGTGCATTAAATCATGCTTAATTGAGCACGTTAATTTCTGGTTGTGTGCGCAATTTCTGGGAGCAAAGCAACCCTCTTCACATTTATCTTACGTGCACACTGTAGGCAGGGTGTCCACACATTCCTTCCAATTGCTGCCCGTCAACTATCTCAATTCTTGTTCAGTGCGCCTAACCTCAAATTGTCCCTCTCTGCCAAACCTTTTAGTGGACATTTTTCATGGCTTACAGCATGGTGTTTGACTCTCCCAAACGGAGTCCATTTAGTCCCACAATTACACCAGCCAGACACAGGATCTACAAGGCAAACCCAGAAAAGAGATATCAGTGTTGAAAATCACTCTCTTAGGTAACATTTGTCTGCAAGCACATACTGCCATTTTTCTTTACCGGGTTCCATTACTAAAACTACCTGGTCTTTGCCTGATGCAATAACATCTGCGGGCACTGGTGGGCCACTTGGTCTTTCAACCCACACCTTCGCACACGGTACCGTACTGTCTGAAGAGCCAAAACCACGATCCCCACGGGTAGTTAACACTGTGGGAGGCTCCCCATTTTTAATCATGGACAATTTAACAGGAACAATAATCAACTGGGCCACCCGATCGACCTTATGGATCAGTAACACTTGGTCCCCACTATTCATCAAGATGACTTTGATCTCGCCTTGGTAATCGGCGTCAATGACCCCTCCTAGCACTTGGACTCCCTTCAATGCTAATCTAGGGGCAATCCATCCCATATGCTCTGGAGGAATTTGTATTCGAATCCCTGTTTCAATCACAACAATCCCTCTCTGGTCTAATCTGATTTCTTCATGAGAATACAAGTCTACCCCTGCTGACTCTGGAGTCGCCCGATAGGGAGCTAAAGAACCCAGGTTAATTTCCCAGTACAATAGGGTCTCTCTAACTGAGTTGGGTTGAATCTGTAAAGCAGGAGTCATTAGTAGCAATAATGGAGTTTCATGATTATTCACAGGTCTAATGTTTAGCACTTGCACCACATCAAACACACGATCACGCCATCCTGCTCAACTGCCATCTCCAGATTTGCGCAGCTGTTCTTTCAACAAACCATTGATCCTTTCAATTAATCCTGAAGCTGTGGGGTGATAGGGCACGTGGTAGAGCCACTCAATACACTTTTCCTGACAATATTCCTGAATTAATTTGCCTTTGAAGTGTGACCCATTGTCACTTTGAATCTGCAAAGGCACCCCGTAATGCAACGTGATCTGATCCAAAAACCTAATGGTGTTCAGTTGTGTGGCACGTTTGCACGGTAAAACTATCATATATCCAGAGTATGTATCCATAACGGTGCATGCATGCTGATAGCCTTTATTGATTGGCAGAGGACCGATGTAATCAATTTGCCAAATTTAACCTGGTAATTTTCCTCTTCGCAATGTACCCTGGACAATCTGAGGGAACAATCTGAGGGATAGGCCTATGCTGTTGGTGTTGGCACACAGGACATTGCAAAATGATTGTTTTCACTACATCTAAAGGAATACTGATTCCTCGAGCTTGTGCCCACCTGGTAGAAGCCTTTTCTCCAAGGTGCCCACATTTCTGGTGAGCCCACTTGGCCAAACCATCCAAATCGTCTTCCTGAGCCTCCGCATCCACAGTTGAAATTTTGATGTGTTCATCTGCAACAGAATTAAACCAATGTTCTAATGAATCTGTAGCACAATGCACATCCACATGATGCACAGTGACTTCACTTTGTGATAACATTTCCACAATCTCTTGCCACAGTTCTTTTCCCCACAACTCTTTTGAATGAATCATTTACCCATTCTTTTGCCAGGTTGGCAGCCACACCGCCAATCCATTCGCCACTGACCATGAATCTGTGTACAAATGACATCGACCAGGGGTCTCTTGTTTCAATGCTTGGTAAACTGCGTAAAGTTCTGGAAACTGACTACTCTTCCCTTCCCCTGACGTTGTTAAAATCTTTTTAGTCTTGGGATTGTATGACACCGCTTTGCAGTATCGCTCGGTTCCCACATATTGGGCCGAGCCATCTGTAAACCAAGCATGCTCTGTCTGCTCTACGGTCAGATCGCCATAAGGTACTCTCCATTTCACGGGAGACTCGCGTTTCTCAAACACTTCTGGTTGTATGTAATCTGAGGGTGGTATTTTGGCTACTTGCTCATGTCATTTTGCAACCCCACCCTTCCCTGATTTAGCTCTGTCTTGAATGTACCATTTGCATTTGATTATGCTGGCTTCTTGAGCGTGTCCTATTCTGTGGGTTTTAGGAGAGCCCAGCACCCATTGCATAATCGGGATTTCAGGCCTCATCAACACATCATGCCCCACTGTCCTTTGCTCAGTATTGACCAGGGCCCAATAACATGCCAGCAACTGCTTCTCGAACGGAGTGTATGAGTTACCAGCATCGGGCAACTTACGACTCCAGAACCCAATTGGCACACGTTTCCTGTCCTGTTTCTGCCACACACTCCAGTTAGCGTAATTGTCTTGCACAGACACATTCAACTCCACATCGCCTTCCTTCAATGGCCATATATCAAGCACCTGCTGCACGGTGTCTTTCGCCAAATCAAATGCTTTTTGCTGCTCTTCCCCCCACTGAAACTCATATTTCTTTTGTGTCACTTTGTAGAGGGGAGCCAGTATCTGCCCTAAATGGGGAATGTGCTGTCTCCAAAACCCAAACAGCCCTATGAATTGCTGAGCTTGCTTTGTTCATTGGAGTGGTGAACTCAAGAATTTTCTGTCAGGCCTTTGGCACCATCTCTCAATGCCCATTATGCCACTGAATCCCTAGGAATATCACTGTTTCAGCTGGCCCTTGAATTTTGTTCAGGTTAATCTCCCACCCTTCCTTCTTCAATCCTTCCATAATTACTTCTAACTGGTTTTGCACACTGTGCTCATCCTTGCCCTGAATCAAAATATCATCAATGTAGTGAGAAATGTGTATGTCAGGTTTACACAGTATCTTGTTCAAGTGATCTGCCACCAGCCGGTGACAGATAGTCGGGCTATGTATGTACCCAATAGGTAACCTCGTGAAGGTGTACTGGCGCCCGCTCCAAGAAAATGCAAACTGCTCTTGGCACTCTTCAGCAATTGCCACAGAGAAAAATGCATTGGCTAAATCTACCACTGCATACCAGGTCCCCTCAAACTTTTGGACATTCTCAATCAGGGTAATGGCATCAGGGACTGCAGGCACCAGAGGAGGAGTGTGTTTATTTAACTCGCGGTAATCCATTGTCATCCTCCAAGATCCGTCCCCTTTTTTGACAGGCCAGAGTGAGTTGTTCCACGTGGTAGTAATAGGGCATAACAAACCCACCTCTATGTACTCTTTGATGGTGTCTGAAATTTCCTTGTGCCCCCGGGAATGCGGTATTGCTTCATCGCTACCCGCTTGGTCGCTACAGGCACCTGCACTGGGGGCATCTTCAATTTACCAATGATAATGATGTGCAGTTCAATGCACTCACCCCAAACTGATACGTTTTACCTCCAAGTCCCAAAGTCAATCTTTCTAGAATGCAAAGCCATTTATGTACTCAGGTATTGGGACAATCAACACTTGGTATTTCTGCCTAGTCAAATTGCCAATTTTCATATCCACTTCTGTTTGTACTGCGGGGGTCTCCTTCCCCCCTAGCCCGGTAATGGTAAAGTGTCTGCCTTTGAATCATGTTGGATTTCCATAAATCAGAGAGGCCTCCGCCCCGGTGTCTATCAATGCTCGCACACCTTGCGTATTTCCTGGTCCCCAAAACATCTTAACATTAACATGAGGCCGCCTATCAACTTTTATGCGAGTGGACGCTGCCGGAGATTGGCCGTAACCCTAGTCAAATTTTGAATGAGTGTAACCTGACTCTGCCTCTAACATTGCACTGACCACCTTCCTCAAATCAGCATATGTTGGCTGGTAAGGGGAAGGAGTCCCTATAGACCCTTCTTCCTGTTCTTCCTCAGGAGGGGCTAAAGGTGAGATGTCCCCCTGTGGCTTAGTCACCACCTGTTTCTTAACCTGTTTATAGAGCTCTTTGGCTGCAAGCCCCCTCCTTTTGTACAGTTCATACATTACCCTGGTTTCAATGCCATCAATTTCTTCTTGTGGCACACCATCTTTTAACAAAGCCAAAAACATGTCCTTTCTGGACACTAAGGAGTCTCTACTATCTTGCCTCCTGCCTTCAGTTCTTCTCTCACTACGCCCCTCTCTCTCCCGTAGCTTGTCATCACTCTTGTCCCACTGCCCTAAGTCTGCCAATTGCTGGATGGCATCCACTACTTCATCAGTGGGTTTGCCCGTCATACCTACGAGCAAAGTCATAATGACACTTTTGTATGCGGGCGGAGCAGTTCTGTTCACCATATTCCTGTTTGAAACTGAGACCGGCACGGCCCCCATGTGTCCTGGTACATCTACATGAATTGCCTCCTTCATAGCATGTTCTCTGACCTTTTGAATCAGCTCTTTCAAAGTGTACCACTTCTTTTCCTCGCTAGGCCAATCTGTGGTAATAGGATACTTACGGTTACATGCCTGGGCTGCTAGCTGCAACAAAGACACCTGTGAATCTTGCCCATTTTCATCAGGAGGCGGTCCTGCCCTTAAGACTTCCTGTACATTGGTGTCAGTTGACAAAGGCAAAAAGTGCAGTGTGTCTGTGGAATCTACCAACTAACCTGCGGCACCCCCATCTAGCAATCTCACCATCCATGTCAGTAAAGGTTCCCCTGACTTTTGCCTCAAACGAGTAATGATTTCCCCAACCTCCTGCTGGGTGTAATCTTCCAGCGTGGTTAAATCCACAACCCCGCCTACAGGATTCTGCGGGTGGGGTCCGGCACACCGTCTCCTAACCGGCTTCACTGCCACTGTCTTTTGCTTCAGTTCTGCTTTGGAATCTGACTCATTTGCCGAGCTACTCTCTGGGCTTGTTGAGTCAAAAATGTCTCCATCCCACTTATCAGGGTCCCAATCCACACCTGCAGTAGCGATTACAGTTGCCACTTTCCTTTGGTTGACCCCCCCCTCGCCTCTTTTTATACTTGTACCGAGCTACCCTAACTGCGGCCCTTCTCTGCCACAGCCTGATATTTATCAGCCTTGTCTTTAAAAAGTTTCATCTGAATTTCCTGCATCAATGCTATCTGCTGCTTGGCAGCCAACTATTATTATAATTGCAAAATATGATTTTATTTCGACATTTTTTTGATGTATCTTCCTATAGGCATGCAAGAGGACCCACCCCTGCCTGCCCAACGTGGCGCATTCCTTTCCCCTCTATATGAAATCTGTTGTAAACAAAGCATTACTTCTGATGGAGCAGCTTCTCCCAAACTACTGCCCCATGTTTCGCTCAGCCCAGCTCCACACGCCCACACCTGGGCTAACTTATCACATGGGCTTTTAGCCCACCCTGCAATCATAACCTTGGGACATTCACCACCAGTGGGAACACCCTTTTGTCCTGAACAAACTATTCATCATTACAGTAATTTGCAAAACCTTTTTTTTCTTCTTTCCACGCTGCAGTCACTCGCGCAAGCATGCACACACAAAAAAAAACAGATTAACACAGTCCAACACTCACTGCCAAATGAAAACAAACTTTTGCTTGCAATGTAAGCAAAGCCTATCTGCGTTCAAACAGATTCTTTAATATTTGGAGCAATTCATCACAAATATCCCATCCTCGTCGCCAAAAATGTATTGCTCGCCAAGAGTGCACGGACAGTTATTTATCACCAGTACATTTGCAGAGCAAATACTTTGAACTCAGGTAGACGGAACAGTAACTCACAACCAGACACGCAGTTAGTGGATAATGAAAACTTATACGGCTATTTATTCATAGTTAAGCATACATAAGCAACAAGTGATAACACAGAAATAAATCACAGAAAAGATAGTGAATTAAAGAGAATACATCACCATGGGCACAGGAAGGTCGGAACAAGGCGTCCCCCCGCCGACTGAGGTCTTTGTGTTTTTTCCACCTGACCTTTCCAGAGCTCCGCATATATGCCCTCCTCAAAAAAGGGTGGCAATTTCTCGAAACTTCTGGCATCAGCGCTTGTGCATCGATGAGTGACCGTTGGTTGCCGGCCGGGCCAACTGACAGTAACCCCAAGGAGCAAAGCTTCCCTCTTTTAAAGCACCACGGAAAACAACTCCATAACTCATCTTCAACCTTGGCACGGGAATTACCTTCTTATCGGGTACCAGGTGCCACCTGTGAATCCCAGCTTTCCCAGCACAGTGTCCTTGACTGAGGCCTGCATACCAGGCTCAGCAACAAATAACATTGAAAACATGTTTTTCAGCAAAGCACGTGCAGCTTTTCACTGAGGCATGGAATAAATATCCATTATGGCTCTGAGTGTCCCCAGAATGCACTGCACATCAGCAACATGTTTTAGCTCAAGTGTCACATCATGGCAGTGACATATGTATCGGGTAGCATCCATGTTCCCTTTGAACTGTCTACCCAACACCCTTCCTCATCCAAACTCGCTAAACCCTCAGCCCAATGTCTAAGTTCTTTTGGAGTGACATCAGCTTGAATATTCTTTATCGAATCAATCCCTTCATCTACTGTACAGATATTTGTAGTGTCTTTCCTGACATACATTTCTGAGTATAAATCAACAGAGGTCCGTTTAGGTATCCTATCAGCAAAAGCATTTCCTCTCCCTACATCATCTACTACCTTTTGATGTGCGACGCACTTCATGATTGCTAGTTGAGTAGGAAACGCAAGTGCTGAGAGTAGCTGAACTATAAAGGTGCCATGTTGGATTTTTATTCTGTGTGAGGTCAAAAAACCTTTTTCTGCCCATAATCTACCCAAGATGTGAACCACCCCAAAGGCATACCGGTTATCTGTAAATATATTTACTCTAAGTCCTTCGGAAAGTTCACAAGCTCAAGTCTAGTGCAATAATCTCTGCAGCCTGCGTGGAGTTATGCGAAATTCTCCTGGTTTCCACAATCATGCTTAGTGTAGTGACGTCATAAGCAGCAGTGGATGTACCATCCGGAAGTTTGAAGCAGGAGCCATCGAAAAATAGCTCCCCTTGTGGATCATTCAAAGGTGTATCATTTAAATAATTTAAATCAATCCTGCCTTTAGTTTCTTACTCTGTGGTATAAAGGCAGTCATGTGACATTTCATCCCTGCAAGCAATATTATGCAGGAGAGGTAATAATTCAGCCAAATTCAATACGCAACACCTTTTAATTTGAATATGCAGTGCAAATAGGATCAGTTAATATCTTGTTGATCGTGCGGAAGTAAGGCGTTACATTTTGTATTCTATTTAATAGAACATCTACAGAGTGAGGTACCATGACGGTTAAAGTATGGGTGTCCAGTCATTTGATTGAATACAAAGGATTGAATGACAAAAAGTTTGAGTCAAAAGGATCGAAAAAACATTTTTTCGAATGCTTTTTTTATGTTTAGTTTAAAAAAAAATGTAATATAGTTTAAAAATGTTTTTTAAAGAAAACAATGGGTAGGGGGAGCCCCATCCCCATAAAAAAAAATTGAAAAAATGCATTCGACCATTTTTTTTCCGTCCTTTTGACTCGAAAAAATGGCATTCAATCCTTTGTATTTCGACCCTTTAACCCATAACCAAAGAATGGCCATGGACCATACCCTCACTCTGCTTTACAGATGCAGCAGCAGCAGCGACAGCTCTCAAACATCTCGGCAAAGCGCATGCAACAGCATCAAGTGTGGAGGAAAAAATAACTGCGCGGTCTATTCTTCCCCCCATGTTCCTGCGTTAACACAGCCAAAGCACATTGATCACATTAATGCACATATAATACAAAGGCCTTATCATAATTTGGTGTGCCCAAAACTGGTGCTGAACACAGTGCAGTCTTGAGCAGATCAAAGAAATGCCCTTCTTTGTCAATGCCAACATTGGTTTTGGGATCCACTATCTACAGTAAGAAGCCATTCCTATCAAGGCTCTAACTTCTTTCTGTGTATTTGGGACAGACATGCTAGAAATGCTTTTTATTCGTTCAGGTGTCATTCTTCTTGCCTCCTTTGACAGGAGATAGCCTAAATAGGCGACCTCCTGTCAACAATACTGAAACTTTTTAAATGAAGCTTTATGTCCAGTTTCTGCTAGATGAATACGCATTAAAACAGTACCTCTTTGCAAGCACTTTCTGAGTCTGCAGCTAAGAGAAGGTCGTCAATGTACTGCAACAATGTACAAGTGGACGGCAACTCAAGTGTATCGAGCTGCCCTTTCAAAACCCTACTATAAATGTTTGGAGCCTTCGTGTACCCTTGTGGTGCACGGGTGAATGTAAACGAGCGCCCCCTAGGGTGAACGCAAACAAATATCTACTATCCACGTGTATGGGAATGCTAAAGAAGGCATTCTTAAGATCCACCACACTAAAATGAGTAGCAAAAGCTGGAATCATTGTCAATATCATAGTTTCATCAGGCACAATTGGAAATTGTGGAGCTACAATCTTATTAAGAGCGCGCAAATCGTTAATGAAAACGGAATGGAATCGCATTATCCCCTTTCTTATACACTGGTAAAATCGGGCTATTGCACAAACTTCCTGCAATTTCTTTGATTACTCCACGATGTACAAAATTGGAAACTATACACTTCAAAGCTTGCTCACCATCAACTGAAATCTTATATTGTGGAATTTGTGGCAACTTAACTCCTGGTTTCAAAACACTTTTAACAAACTCAATTTATAAAATACCAACATCATTGTTGTCAACCTCCCCAAAACACACCGGAACTTCACTAAATTCGGGCGGCAAAGGTCTAGTCAGAACCTGTGAGGCAGAAAATTGCTGAGGTGAAATCGTCAAACGCACTCCATCCGAAGAACAGTGAATTACCGCATTTAATTCCTTCAACAGATTCAACCCCAACAAATTCTCTTCACAGTTCGTTGTCAAAAAGAAACGGACAGTAATCCGTGAATGGACCCAGTGAAATCAGTACTGGCAGAGAAATCGGACTAACCACTGGCATACTAGAAAACCCTACAAAAAAGTTAGTCTGCCCTGACAGTGGAATGTCTGGAACCCGCGAATGATCAATGGATCACTTCTCTGCTCCTGTTTCTATCAAAAATAGATGCTTCCTATTCCCCACCTTAATCTCAACGTAGGGACCTCTCTGATTAATGGGAATAGGCATCAGTTCCGGACCCTGCTTTGGGCTGTCCTAACGAAACAATATATCGTTGAAGACAAGCTCTTCAGAAAGATAGGCAATTGAAGGATTATCGAAAATATTTCTGCTATCTATACTAGGTTGCTGATCATCTTGCGAGAATGAATGTGGATTTTGAGCAAACTGGCTCCTACCAGGACCCCCACCCCAGGGTGGCCTCTGCATCATCTACCCTTGACACCATATGTGCTATCCGACCTCTGCTGAAGGATCGGGAATTGTGCTCTCCAGTGACCCTCTTGTCTGCAATATGTACTTTGGTTCACGTGTACAGGATCCAACTGCGCATTTTTCTGTGCAACAGACTGACCTCAAAATTGTGTATTCCCACCTCTAGTCCCTCTAACTATCTGAATCTCAACTTTAAGAACAAATGTTGGAGGACCCTCCGCCATAGGCAACTGAGAAGTAGACAACTCCGAACGTTTGTTGAACAATAAAGCCAGATCGAGCACTAAAAGTGGTAGAAATAGTATTGGGTGCAAAAAGACTCTCTATTAAACAATTATCAATTCTGCGGGACAACAAATCTCTTTTTTTATACACTCATCCTTCAGGTATTCTACCATTACCTGTAACACTTTCCTCTGTATTGCTGGAGTATACTGACTATACGTATCATACACTTCTGTGGGAGATACCGACACATCCAAAATCCATCTAAGCACATCCCTTGTGCAAATTTGTGCTTCTTTACTTGTTGACTTACAAGAAGAAAGGAACCGTTTCTGTACATAAAAAGCATCCAAACTATCACCATCTATTTTATTGTTCTGTAACCGTTCTAACTCCCTTCTTAACTCAAAAATCCTCTCGACATGCTCATGTACTTTCTCTGTGGAATCCCTTGAATAGGCTAAAACATTCAAATCCCTCAATCCTTGTGGGACATCTGTGTCCATCAATCTATTCCACATTACAGCCAAATTTATCCCCATCCCCTCAATAAAGAAATTCTGATCGGGAATACTTTCTAGATTAAGGAGTGTAGCTAAGACAGTAGATTTTTCACTTTTCGCTGTACATTGCTTAGCCCATGCATTCAAATCTTTCCTCTTCTCTTTGGAAACCGTGTTCTGCGTTATAACTTTTGATTCAGTACTCGCCCCTTTATCAGCTACAAGTGGAGCAAAACCGCTTGGGAAAGAGAGAGTAGGCAAATCCTGTACAACAGGTAGAGGAAACACTACTACTGGTAAAAAGGACGGACTTACTGGAACAGTAACAGTCGGTAAAGGTGGAGGTACAAGCACAGGAACAACAATAGGAAGTGTAGCAATAACTGGTGGCGGAGAAACAACAGGAAGAACAGGAATTGCTATGGGAGAAGGAGTGACAGCAGGAAGAGGTACAACAGCAGAAATAGGTACATAAGGAGGTGGTGCAGTGGCACCAGGCCCATGTTCATTTAAGAGTTTATCAGTTAGTTCATCTGAGACATGAAAATCTTTAGCCGGATATATTTTATGTATAGCAAGTTGAAAAGCCCTATCAATGTTTCTAACAGACTCTGACTGTTTTTGTTGATCATAAAATTATGTATTTTTTCATAATTGTAACATATGACGACGTGCATGCTTCTATTTACTCTTAAATTGCTACATAGCTTCGCTTTTCCAATTCTGTATTACATCAAACACTGCAGGTCTAGAATTTTTTCCCTTTAAAAATATAGTTTCTAAATACTCTATTCGGGCAATCTCAAAACTACTATTGACTGGCCACTGAAATTCAGAAACATGTCTAGTTTGTCTGTGCCAAATATCATTGAATACTATACTACCAAATGCCGTTTTTACAGTACATAGACATGCAGGCAACCCCTCCTGTGGCGCTGGTTGGCCAAATATCAAAGATTGTCTGTTTCTGCGGAATAATGCCCTGGAACAGGCAGACAATTTCCCAGGCATGTCAGATTACTGGTGTTACCTGGCATTGTTTGTGCTCATGAGGACACATTTGTAACCAAATATCAGGATACTTAGGAATCGGGGCACGACTCACCTGATTGCAAAGGACAAAGGAGGTCCGATCGGATTACAAAGGACTATCTGGCTCCCAACACCTCCCAGTGTGTACCAGCCAACAAGGAGAGGTGAGAGAGTGCTGGACATCGAAACATTCGTGCTTTTATACAATTCCATGTAGTATTGTCCAGCCTCTCTGCATGTTAATAATTCATGGTCTAGAGTTTGTGCCTAATTCACAAACAGATTATACAATATTATGGAAAGGATTACACAGGTTTGCATTTCCATGGAGACACAATGGTGATGTATGATCTTGGATCCCGCGGTAAGCCTTGTTCCACATTCCTTTACAATACAGTTCAGCCAAGACATACGTTCGAGGTTTGTTCTTCATTGTCCCAATGTTTATAAAAGGATGAGGCTTGTGAGTGCAGACAACACTTAGATGACAGTTCATATGAAGCGCAAGATCTCTTTGCCTAGTTTAAACAGTCAGCTCTCAGACAGCCTAAACATTAACAGAACTCAAAGGTCGGAAGGCTTGGTTGCAAGTCGAAAACATAGTCCACCATTTTAGAATGAAGAATACACGAGTGGAAATCAAAATGGCGGATGAATCCTAAAATGGTGGTGAAGTTAACCCAAAAATTGGAACTTTGAAACGCAGTTTTCCGTGTAAAGCGATTGGGCTTAGGCCAATATAAATACTAAGGAGGCACTATATAATTACTGTTTAACAGAGGAATGCCACAAATGAAAAATACCCTTTGGTTTATACTCATGGCAAAACAGGTAAGATGATATTGATATTGATATTTTATTTCTATCACGTTCGTACGCAAGTGTTTCAGAGCGCGACAAGCAAGGGAGGGGAACAGGGGAGAACAAAACAACGATCTTACTAGGCCCAGCGACATTGAGAACGTGCAAGTGTATGGGGAAGGGGAAAAGTGCATGGAAGGGGGAGAAATGGAAAGTGCGGAGCAAAGGAGAAACAGATACATAATAATAAATAAATAAATAATAAAGGCAACCAACAGTGGCAGTGCAGCCAGCAATTGGCAAGTGCTGGGTTTAAGGTAGCAGACAGGGTAGGTCTGATAAGTGCAGGAAGAAAAAAGGGGGGAGCTTTATGGGTACAGATACAGACCTCAGTGCAAGGGGTGGCCCTGAGTCAGTGCGGGAGGGTGGCAGGGTGAGCAGGTACCTGAGCCGGAGGACAGAGGGTGGCCTGGTGCATGGTGCCAAGAGAGAACAGATCAGCAGGGGAGAGGGGGAGGGAAGGCAGAAGCAAAGAGGAAGGTCTTGAGGTGTTACCGGAACCAGAGATGGTTCTCCTCAAGTTTTAGAGTGGCAGGGAGGTTGTTCCAGAGGGAGGACCCAGCTGAAGACAGAGATCTACCCCCAGCTTGTTTCTTTGAAAAATGACTGACCCTGAGGGAGTTAGAGTCGGATGAGCGAAGAGCTCGAGAGGGGAGGTATTTGCGGAGGGATAGCTGAAGGTAAGATAATCATGTTTACATAACTAATGCTATTGGATAAATAATACAATTGGATTATCTTCTATTGATTACAGTCCTGGTCTCAATCATTGAAGAACAAGATAATCTGACAATCAATGGACAAAAGGTTAGTGAAGAAAGATTGGGTAAGTCTTAACAATAGGTCATTGCAAAGTATTTTAACTAAAATATATTCATGTAAATTGACAAACAGATCTGAATCTCCTGAAGAAGGGTGAAGAGACCTGAAATGTGTATTGCATTAGTGATGGAAAGGAAACTATCACTACTAAACATTTAAAGAGCTGTCGAAAATAAAGGACTACTTATAAGTCTAAAAATTGATTTTTTGTTTACTTTTCTTGAATTTGAATATGTAATCAATGAGATATGGTGAATAGGAAATATGTGGATGTATAATAATGATGATAGAATGGCACACATTATTAATTCAATAATTTGAAGAATAGTTATTACACATTCATATGTTTTACATATATATTAGAGATGTATTAATTTGAATAAAACTATAATTTAAATTCATTAGCTATATGAGTTAAGATTAAATTCAAGAAATTGCACATACCCGATAGGAGTGTGTTTGGGATTGCCTATATGGCTTATGGAGAGATTGTAATTTCAAAGCTCTGAGTAGCCAAGGTGCATATAGTTTGGAGAGGAAATTACTGTAACACGTACAACTCTGTGTATGTTTAGTTGACATAGAAGGCCATCACAATAAGGCATAGGGTAAGGTCAACGCACTGAGAGCTCTACATGCACTTATAAGGCAAGGAGGGTACCATAGGCCTAATAATGCACAGGCATTCACTAAACATAGGTGAAGGACAAAGCATTTAGAACCTATGTGTATTTAGTAACTGGAGAAGAGGGCCATAGCACTGAAAACACCATGTGTATTTACCAGGCATAGGAAAAGACCAAAGCACTGAGATCTCACTATGCATTTACTATGCATAAAAGAAGATTAAAGCACTGAGAACACATGTGCATTTAGTATCCACAGGATGAGGCCAACACACTGACAGCCCCACATGGATTTACTAGGTGTAGAAGGCCAACGTGTGGATAATCACATGTGGATTTACTAGGCAGATGAAAAGGCCATAGCTATAAGAACTGCAAATGCATTTTCTAGGAATAGGAAAAGAACATGAATTACATAGGGAGAGGAGAATGCCAAATCATTGAGAACTCAACATGTATTTAGTATGTGGAGGGGAAAGCCAAAGGACTGAGATCCCTACATGAATTCAGTTGACAGCAGGGACAAACAAAACACCGAGAACCTCACATACATTTACTAGGCATGGAAGGTCAAAGCACAGAGAACTCATGTGCATTTATTAGGGGAAGGGAAAATCCTGACACTGAGCACCACATATTCGGTTATTATCCATAGGAGATGATCAAAGAACTGGGAACACCATATGCACTCAGTAGGAAGAGAAAAAGGCTATAGTATTGAGAACCTAATGCATAGTCACTAGGCATACGAGTAGGATAATGCACTGAGAACCCTGTGTGCATTTAGTAGGTGGGGAAGAAGAATGTAGCACTGAGAACAGTATATGCATTCATTAGGTGTAGGAGAATGCCAAAGCACTGAGAGCTGAGTGTGCATTTACTTGGCATAGT
Organism: Ambystoma mexicanum; assembly: GCF_040938575.1. NCBI lineage: Eukaryota > Metazoa > Chordata > Amphibia > Caudata > Ambystomatidae > Ambystoma > Ambystoma mexicanum. The sequence continues at coordinate 722,876,124 of NC_090924.1, forward strand.
GGAAGGCCTAAGCACTGAGAACCCCGCATAGATTCACTAGTTGCAGAAGAATGCCAAAGCACCGAGAGCGGCATGTGCAGTGTGCATTTACTAGGCATAATGGAAGGTCAAAGCACAGAGAACAAATGTGAAATTATTATGGGTAGGAGGAAGCAAAGCACTGAGCAGCACTTTTGCATATAATAGGTAGCAGAAAAGGCAATAACACAAAGAATAATATGTGAATTCATTACGCATAGGAGAAAGCCAAAGCATTGAAACACCACATTCATCTGCTAGGCATAGGAGTAGGCCAAACCACTGAGAAATGCACATGCACTTTGTAAGCAAAAGAGAAGGTCATAGCCCTGAGAACCCCATCAGCATTCACAAGGCATAGGAGAAGGTCAAAAATTGATAACTCCATGTGCATTTAATATGCAGATGAGAAGGCCATTTCACTGAGAACTGCACATGTATTCATAAGAAGTAGGAGAAGGCAACAAAACTGAGAACCCCATGTACATTTAGTAGGCAGAGAAAACGTCTATAGCACTGAGAACACCAGTGCATTTACTAGACATAGGGGACGGCCAAAGCACTGAGAACACACTAAATGCATTTGGCTCTACCTACAAGTATAGTGAAAATTACTTTTCCCAGCACCATGCCATTGTTGTGCCGTTTAATAATCTGTTTCTCGGTCATGAGAAGGGTGGAGAGGGATGTAGGAGTATTTGCTTCGACATGGGATGCACCAATACCTAGTCATCGAGCTCACAGCAACTACCATGAGCAACAGTAGGTTCTGCTAATGGTGGTAAAGGGGCCCTGCCCGCTGGTGATACAACTGGGTCAGGGTATGCTAGGCCAGACATCAGCAGTCAGGGACATGAATGGGCTATGCTCAGAGTCCGGGAGCATGGGGGTTGCTTGCTAAAGCATGGCTGTTTGCCAGCTGTAGTGTCATTTGAGACTTCCTATTATCCTCCGTCACTGCAGTTTGAGGGTGATGCACTTGCTTCATCTGTGGCACATTAGGAGCACTCCATCATGCCGAAGCATACAGTGCTTGTAATCAAAGAGGTACCCAAGATTGGGGGTGGGCAAAAATCACAGCTGCTAAACAGACTGGCAAAATTCGCCAATAATTTGGTTACCCCGCCTGGGTGATTTTCCACCTTCGATGCTGCACTTTATTTTTGCAGAAGCTGCCTTTTTTGTTTTATCCGAAACACACAAAAATGAAATTATGGGGAAGCATGAAATTTAAAGGGGTGAGACACCCTATTCTGGAGAAAAATTCATTTTTTTAAAAACGAAATTTTAAAAAGCAAATTATGGTAAGGAAAATGCACAAAACGGGCAATTTGAAATAGCCAGATTGGGTGAAATTCATCGGGAATCAGACAATTTTTCAGCAGAACGGAATTAGTCATTTTCAACCACCCTTAACCAAGACCCCCTTACTTGGGTTAACCCAATGTACTCCTAACAGAGGTTGCATATTACACTGCCTGCATCCTACCTGAAAGTCACACTCTCTAGAAAGCTTAATTAGTTAAGCCCCATTAACAAATAAGTGGTGATATCATGAGTTGGATGTGTTCTGACATGACTTCACTCCCTCAAGGAAGTGTGAAACTGAGTTACCACCTCCACATAGACTCACTGAGGTTTTGTGGTTATTAATTCATTACAATTTTGATAAATTATAATTGTTCTTAGATAACGGGCTTAATACCAGTGAGTGGTTTCTAAGCGCAGGATTGGGATTCAAACCTGTGTTGCGCTGCGTTGTCTTGCTTCCAAGACAAATGCGTTGCCCCTGCGTTATCCTTCCTCCTCTTCCTTCTAGTCGTCTCCTCCTTAGCCATCTGCTGAGGGACGAACTATGGCTGATCGATTTGTGTGGGGACCATCTCTGGCTCATTCACCTAGTGCTCTTGGTCTCCTGCAGCAATACCACCTCCTCCCCCCTTCTGCTCCTCATCTCCCTGAACCTGTGTGACTACCTATTCCTGCAGTTCCTGGAGAACCTCCTCCTCCCACCCAAGTCAAAATTGAAGTTGCTTGTCCACCTTCTGCACGTGTTTCTCAAGTGATTCTGCTTCTACTAGAACCTCCTCAAGATTGGTAGCCACATCCTCATCCTCCTCATTCTCCATGTCCCTCTCCTCATGTATCATTCTCATTCTCCATCTCCCCCTTCTCAACTACTCTCTCCCCCTCTTCAAGCATGATCTCCCCTTCCTCAGTAACAATCTCCCCCGCCTATTTTTTTTCATCTCAACCCCCATCTGTCACATCCTCTCAGGCTCTGTCTCCCCCCGGCTGGCTGACTCCGTCTGGCACAGAGGAAAAGTAAACCAGCTACTTATCTTCTCCCTGCCTCGCCTTCCAAATAAAATGACATGTTACCTAGGGTTAACATATGCACAATACAACTGTGTCTAATGTGGCAAAGGTTTCAATGAACAAAACACAAAACAAATGACAAAGACAAACAAAACCATTTGTGCAAGACCCACACATTGGGACACAATTTGCAAAATACACAAACAGTAGTGATGGGGACTCAGCACAGCATTCGACAATTTATCAGGTAAATACACTAAGGTTTTTCTACAAACATAGGAAGAGGAACATAGGCAGATGTGAGGAAACTGTTTTCATTTTTTACATGTTTTGGGTGGCACAATGGGAAAAAGGGAAAAGTACAAAATGGAGCAATTAAAAAAACATTTTAAAAGAGAGCATGGGTAGAAGGGGATATTACAGACTGAGCCTCTCCAACAGACAAAAGGGATCAATAAAAAACACAAATAACTAACACACTCTACCCTCACACTCCAAAATTCTTCTACACTCCTTAGTAGCAACAAAAGGAAGAAGGACGCAAGCTGGGCTTTTCAAAAGGCACAATAACTCATTTTAGAATGGCTTGGGTTTTTGATTCTATGTTAATACTCGGAGGCTCAGATTATGCTCTAACTTCTCTTTACTTACTCGATCAGTTTCATCAACAAACATGAAAAACATGTAATCAAAAAAATACAAATCCCAACAAAAACCATCATATTTGTAGTCCGTTTTTCATAGGTTGTTCTGGTCACGTGACTTCATCCTCCAATTACGCCTCTCATGTCCTCTATAATACGATCTGTCCCCATAGTCCTTCCTCTTTCTTTGCTGATTGCTGACCAAGCAGCCGAGATAAGTGTTTTCATTTTACCTTTATATTTATTCTGCTTAAGAGTGTGATTAATGTGGATGTTTTAGTTGCGCGCGCGTCCACAGCATACAAGCGTGCAGCGTATTGGGCGGCGGAGCATATCCGTGGAGAGAGGATGCGACAGACTTTTCGTTCCGGAGTCTATGCCCCTCGTTAGGAGGCACTGTGGTAACAGAAGTTCGCAATGGCGCGAGGGGACTCTGGGGGTGCCGAGGCCATTGCAAATTTGGAGCGTTGTAGTGTGGGACCTCAGTTTGTGAGAGAGAATCGTATCCTGATAACTCTTTATGTCCAGACTGCAGCGTTGACCAGCCGTATTGCTGCAGGGTATCTGGGAGTGAGAGCGTGAAGCTCTGTCAGATAGACGGCTGGCGCCACCTAGTGGGCGCATATGTGGCACCGCAAGCAGATAAACACTGCTGCATGTATACAGAGTGACGGGCCCAGCCCAGATAAAGTGACTAGACCCCTCATTTTTCTGCCTGCTGGGGAGGTTTTTTTTTAAGAGATCTTAGCATCTCGCTGACGGGTTCAGTCCCAGGAAAAACATGTATTGTGACTCGCCGAGCTACAGTGAATTATATTTGACGGGAGCAGCCCAGGTAAACTGCAGATAAGTTATAAGGCACTGAGAAACATGAGTGATTACTCTGAAGAATTGGAGGGTCCTCACGTAAGCGGATTGCGCATGAGTGCGGCAGTTCATAGAATGGAGAGTGCCGAGAGGCCTGGAAGTCATGGGGGCATACTAAGCAACCTGGCTGCTTTGTCGCAAGGCAAGGCATGCAGGAAGAAAGGGGGAAGTAAGTACAAAACCTGCAGGGACTGTAGCATCCAGACCTCCCCGGGTTCTCCCTACAGATCTAGAGTGGGGAAAAGGAAGGCGATGTCTCGTGAGAGACAAGTCACAAGCTCGATTGAGTCTGATGACGACTACTGCAGAAGCATTTCAAGATCTGAGGAATTCAGTTCATCAGAACCTCAGACCTCCCAGAAGAGAATGAACGGCAGCCCAGAAGCAAAAAAGGCAGGAGGGAGGAGGAGGACCCACTCAAAGATGAGTTTGACCCCGACGACCTGGTGCATCCAAGATCCAATGAGTGGGATCCTCCGGAAAAAATTGCGTAATACATAAGGAGATGGTTGAGGGCACCGAAAAGTAAGCAAGCAAGAAGCAAGTTGAAGGCAGAATGCCCGAGACCAAGAGTTCTGGATGGGGTAGCCAAGATCCCTGAGATCGATGACAGGATCCTCACGTTCCTGGGCAGATATGGCAGGGACGTGAAGAGGGGCATTGACAGGTCCTGGAGGTCCTGTCAAGATAAGTTGCTGGACATATTGGGGCTGATTACAAGAATCTGGCAGTTGGCGGAGGAGGCAAAAGCTAAGAAGGAGCCCATGGATCCAGAAATTGTAGCTGGTTGGGCACAGAGGACCCTCTGCTTGTTGGGTAACGCTAATACAGCGCTCGCCACTGAGGTGAGGAGGTCCATCTTAATGAAATTGGATACCAGACTGGGTGAGATGGTGACATCAGAGCGGAGCGGAGCATCTGCCAGGGGATCTCAATCTGGTAGCAGATTAGAATTCAAGATACTTGAGGGATTCCAGCGATTGGCAGCTGGATAACTCAGTATTTCAGGAGCTAATGCATCGCAGGAGTCCGTGTCGGACAGACCTGTGTTGTATCCTGCATATGTATGAATGATGTCTGAGTCTGTGTAAGAGCTGTGATGGAATGCTAGTGGAGCTTGGAGTGTTGGGGCACCTGGGGATTCCAAAGGAGACGGTTAGGGACTTGGAGCTGGGCAGGGAACCAGGGAAGAAGCTACTAATGATCTCTCTCTCCTAACTTCTATACTGAACCTGTAACTAAGACAATAAAGCGTGTTTCTACTTTCTACATACCTGAGTCAGCCTGGTTCCTGCTCCTTGTTATTACTGGCTCAGGGTAGATCCTGCAGGAGGCAGGATACATCATTTGGCGACGAGGATCTAAAGAATCCAGTGAAGGTGGAGAGAAAAGTAACTGGGAACTGGAGATTTGGAGAGGAGAAGACCTGATGCCCTACTGACGCCAACACCAGCTGGGAGAAACGCTGGTTTGGTGAGCTGAGAAGTGCAGGGCGACGTGAGGTTGGTGCCATACTGAGAAGGCACTGTACCATCAAACAGGCTGTGGAGGAAGCCTGTAGCCCATCTGTGGGGCCAGAAAAATGTCGGGCTCCGATGGAGAAATGATGCTGGAACGGCAAGAAAAAGGAGTTTGGCAGGAGCAGATTTGTATTTGATGTTGCAGCCTATGAACCAGCGCCGTTGCGCTCCTGTTGTGCAGTGATCATGGGACCTGCAGTACCACAAGTCAAGGTACTGAGAAAAAAAAAAAAAAAAACGTTCAAATTTGCCGTGTTATGGGGCAATTTTCGGGGTCCTTGGGGGCCGTGGGTGGCGCGCGCCCAGTCGAGCCCCTGCGTTCCAGCATCACCGTTAGGCTGGAACGCATGAATTATGCCCCTGCGCCATGTTCGGAGCTCCGGAGCTGCTAGTGAAGGAAGTGGCCGATTTGAAGAAAGCCCCCAGCGACGTGCTTGAGCGTGATGACGTGCCAGGAAAGACACTTCACAACAAATATATGCGCTTTGAGAAACGTGCGATCGTGGATGTTTTATGACAATCTGCAAGTTTATTTATGGATCACTTTGTGCGTCGTGCTCACGAAGACACGAGCAAATGCTGCGTCTGCTGAAGATGTATTTCCATGAGATAGCATTAAGCTCGGAGGTACAATTATTTTAATCACATCACTCCGGCATCTATGGGACACATGGCACGTTGTTTAATTGATGACCGCCGCTCCTGGAAATTCAAGTACAGCTGGATTTGTTTACAGAGCGGGGCGCTCTGCGTGTTTTGCCAAGTAAATGCAAAGCACGGAGCTTTACAACCGTTTTGGCACGAGACAAAAAGAAGTGGAAGCATGACATGGCAACGAATTTTGGGCATGGTAACCTGAGCACTGAGTGACTCGATTACACAGGCAACCTTGAGAATTGATGTTGTTATAAAAACATGTGTGAAGGTTTATGGTTTGGGTTAAAGGTGCTGTGTTTAATTGGGCACTGGTAAACTAGACATGAATTTATATGTGAAAAGATGCTCATTTCAAGTTATTGCCCAAATGTTTTTTATTGGCAGGAGTTCATGGGGATTAATGGAGATTTTTGCTGTGAGTTTGATTTGTGGTGCATGTGAAATGGATGATGTCATGAGATTTTGAGGAGTAAAGTGAATAATGTAGAGAAATGGATTTGTCTCTGCACAGCGTTTCTTATGAGATTGCAGGTAGTTTTTTTTTCCAGGAAGAATTTAAATGTTTTTCAAGAAACTCTATTAGGAGATTTTGCATTTGGACAATTGATGAAGTGAAGTAAAGTCCACAGTTTTGAGGTTTTAAAATACAGAAACGCTCGAAATTTTGTAGTAAATGCACATAAATTGTCTGGGGAATCATAGATGTATTTCATGTATAATTCGCAGTGCATTTTGGGGAATGAATATGTTGCCAAACGCATTATGGGGAAATGCAAATTTTGGGAGAAGCACAATTTTTTGGGAATTGCAGATTTGGAAATTCTAATTGTGTGATCTGCGTTTGCATGTGTTGAAGTTCTGTATGATTGTGGATTAAGTCTGCGTATGTGAGCGCAAGCTTATGGGGTGTGTGACACAAGGGTGCGCACAGGAGGCAGCAGGTTCTGCAGTTGTAGTGCATTTTTTGTGCTAGTACATGTGTGAGAGGTAGCACGTGTGTTTTGTAGTGGTGTGTGTGTGGGGTGATGTACGTTTGTGGATGTTGACGTGTGGGAGAGTACACGTTTATATGCGGTGTATGTTGCGCAAAATAGGAATATATAAATGGGAGTTGCATGCATGCAATGGGGTTTAGGCTTATACACCCTGGCCAGGTGTATTGGCAGTAGTATAAAACCTTCAGGAGGAACCCCAAGTTTTGTTTTGAGGAGGCTGGACACAGAAGGGTGTTCCAGTGAAGTTGACCTAAGGGCATGGGCCCTCTTCGGAGTTGTTTTGTGGATTTACAACGCAGTGGTGCGTTTGGAAAAGGAAGGGAAAGGAGAATTTTTTTTTTCTCTCTAGTAGTGTATGTTTACATAATCGGGGCTACACTAGTTTGTCTGCGTTGTAGGTAACCGCACGGCAAGATGCTTCCTTTTGTTAAGTTTAGGGTTTTCCCTAGTTAGTTCTGTGATGCCAGGCGGTGCATGTGAGAGGAGGATATTTGTTGTTTTTGCACGCCAGTTTGCAAGTGGTATTTAATAGTAGTGGAGGGCACACAGTGTTTAGCCAGTGTTTATTCAGTATTGCAGTTGTGGACAATACACTGGCATGGGTTACTGGATTTAAATTCAGTTTGAATTACATTTTTCAATATTTTCAATGTTTTCAGGTCACACCATTTGATTTTTCATCCCAGTGGTGTGTCGGAGCTTTTGGGTTTTGCAAAATTTTGAAATTGCACTACACTACTGGTTTCTTTTCATCTGGTAGTGTTAACAATTTTACATCGCAATTTTTGTTTTTTTTGCAAAGGTGAATGTGCAATGCACTACTAATTTTGTCATTTGGTAGTAATTGCATGTTAACATTTTTTCATAGCTCTTGCTATGCAATTTTTAAGCCACAATTCCTTCCTTTTGTGGTTGTGTTTTCTGTGATCTTTGTGTTGTATGTCTCTTTCCTAGGTTTTTCATTCCTTTTTTTCATGTTTTCTTTAGGGGAGGAGGATGAGGCATGGTTGTTGGGATATTGTTAGAGTGCATGGGATCTTTGTTGGCATGTTTAGGACTATTCTGTTTTGGCCTTCGTGTAAGTTTACAAGATTCGTGGCTACACAGTTTTGGCAAGGTAGTTAGCCTATTTTTGGGGCGTTTTGGGTTGTGCTCAAGTGTGGCAGACTTGAGGTCAAGAGTGGCAGTCTTGGCGGAAGGTGTTTAGTTTAGGAGGGTCGATGTCTGTAGTTTTGTTTTGTTTGTCCATGTGGCAAGGTAGTGCTTGGTGGTGGCGGCACTGAGACCCTGGTGTGGCAGGCCAGGGTGGAAGGAGTAGTAGAAATGTTGTGGTTGTTAGTCCTAGCATGGTTGTGAGTTTGTGTGTTTTCTCTTGATTGAAAAAGGAGGGGGATGTGTTGTATCCTGCATATGTATGAATGATGTCTGAGTCTGTGTAAGAGCTGTGATGGAATGCTAGTGGAGCTTGGAGTGTTGGGGCACCTGGGGATTCCAAAGGAGACGGTTAGGGACTTGGAGCTGGGCAGGGAACCAGGGAAGAAGCTACTAATGATCTCTCTCTCCTAACTTCTATACTGAACCTGTAACTAAGACAATAAAGCGTGTTTCTACTTTCTACATACCTGAGTCAGCCTGGTTCCTGCTCCTTGTTATTACTGGCTCAGGGTAGATCCTGCAGGAGGCAGGATACATCAACCTGTTCGTGTCCAGGCAGAACAGGAAGATCTCCAGGTTTTACAGTTGGAGACCGGATCCGAAAGCGATAGCAACAGATGCATTTCTCCAGATCTGGGGACCAGCAATAGAAAACGCTTTCCCTCTGTTCGCCATGATAGCACGTACAGTGGTGCAAGTTAGGCGACAGCAAGCCACAGTGGTTCTAGTAATACCAGACTGGAGAAGTCAGGCTTGGTTTCCGGACCTTCTGGAGTTGTCTTACGAGGCTCCAATTTGGTTACCAAGCAGAGAGGACATATTGATAAATCCAGCAGGAGAAACTCATGCTTTGGTGAGGTCAGGAAATCTGAACCTCATTGCCTGGGCGATTTGAGGGAAAATTGGTCTAAGCCAGGACTTCAGGGATGGCTCAGGAGTTTATTAGAGAGTCATGGGCCCCAGCTACAGGGAAAGCCTACAGAGTGGCATGGAGTAAGTGGAGTGATTGGTGTATGGAGAGGGAGGTTGATCCCGTACGAACAGATGTAGTTCACATAGTGAATTTCTTAGCAGCACAAGCGGCGCAGGCAAAGGCTTACAGGACTATTAATAATTATAGATCAGCGATATCGGCAGGTCATGTATATATTGAGAGTAAGCCGGTAGGTGAGCACCCTCTGGTATGTAGGCTCCTGAAAGGGATCAGATGCATGAGACCACCCACACCTAAATATTCTCATTTGAGGGATGTGAGTGTGGTATTAAAGATGTTTGAGACTTGGCCAGACAATGCATTTTTGTCTAGGAAAGCCTTGTGGGCTAAGTTAACTACTCTATTATGTCTGATTTCATGCAAGAGAGTGTCTGATGTGAAGGCTTTGGAGGTAAATAGGACATCCATCTCACCTTCAGGGGTAGTATTTTAAGTAGAGAAGAGAACAAAGACAAATATTAAAACGGTTGAGTACATGGCTTTTCCGGGGAAACCAAAATTGTGTCCAGTTAGATCCTTGAAGGTGTATGAAGAAAGAGCGAATAGGGTGAGACCTAATGGGGAATCCCAATTGCTGATAGCTATTAGAAAACCTTTTAGAGCGGTAGCAGCAGCCACTTTGTCTAGATGGTAAGGTGGTGCATGGCAGAGACAGGTATAGATGTGAGTCAGTTTGGGGCACATTCCACAAGGGTTGCTATGGCATCATCTGCTTTTATGGCAGGAGACCGCCTGGAAGATATTTTGAAGGCAGCAGACTGGTCCAATGAGGAGACGTTTAAGAATTTTTATTTTAGACCGGTAGAGCAAGTAGCATCGTTGGCGGTAAGTAAGCTTTAAACAAGCATAATCTGAGCCTCTGAGTCTTGACATAGAATACAGATTTCTCATACATTTGTTACAGAAAGTCATGATTATATTAAAGACTCGGAGGCAAAAGATTATTCCACCCAATTTCAATCGTTACAATAAAAATGTGTAAATATGATAACTGGAAAATAATGTGATGTTGTATTGGATTTGGTAATGTTATTGTTATGCAATTGCCCACCCATTCATAATGAGATTGGTAATGGTTTATATTTGTTTCAGGACAGAGCAGAAAATAACTCCTTCAGAAGGAAACATGGGAGAGTTAAGTCATCTACCGGTTGGGGCGCAAGTTTGAATTCGTTCAGCAAAAGAAAGAGGAAGGACTATGGAGACAGATCGTATTATAGAGGATAGGAGAGGTGTGATTGGAGGATGAAGTCACGTGACCAGTACAACCTATGAAAAACGGACTACAAATGTGATGGTTTTTGTTGGGATTTGTAGTTTTTTGGTTATTTGTTTTTCTTGTTTGTTGATGAAACTGATGCTGCCGAGTAAGTAGAGAGAAGTTAGAGCATGATCTTTCACCTCTGAGTCTTTAATAGAATCATGACTTTCTGTAACGAATGTATGGACAATCTATATTGTCTGGACAAACTCTCCACTTGAATATCAGTCTTGACATTGTATGGCAAGCTCCAACCCCCACTCTGAGACTCGTGACAGTGTATGGCCCTCGCCAAATCCCATGAGAACAACCCAGGGCAGGTTAAACCAACTTAGAAAAGCTCTATTTTTCTACAGGGTCATTTTGGGAAGTCCAGGGTCCCTTGACCTGAACAACAGAAGTCACTAGGATGTGAATAGTTTCTGCAGTCTAATATAGAGTAAACTAGATATGGAGGAGTGGGAGCAAGTGGCATTAAAGTCCTGGTCATGGAATTTCCACCACTTTACCACTACTTTCACTCCTTGCAGAATTCAGAGTTTGGTGGTGTAGCGGAGGAGGAACCTTCCACCTATTTTTCACGTTTATGAAAAAATGACAAAGGGAACTATTGACAGAAGAATTACTGCCTGGATAATTCCTCTTGATTGCCCAAGCAATCCGGGAATGTGGATGAACACTGACATTGCCCCAATCATACCCAGAAAGTACATTTGATAGACTGAGTATCAGTAAGGGTATCAGTAAGGGTAAGTGAGTGTGCTGGTATAGAGCAACTTTGGACCTTATCATGTATGGAAGTGCAGTAACATAGTGGCAGCAACAGAATTACTGACAACTTTACCCCACTGTCATAGTGTAAGTAAAGTGAATGTACAACCTCTAAAATATGGCTGGCGGTTTTTCCACCACTTGAGCTCCAAAAAAGGAGAAATTATCACTGGCAGAATTAGCACCAGTGGTAATTCCTCTAAACACCCATAGAATCCTATATAACTCTATAATAGCTCACATACCACCTCAGAATCTGGATCGTTAACAAGGTGGTATTATGAAAGCAACATGTCTTGACTTTGGCAGATTTACCACAGGATTTGACTAGGACCAAAAGTGATTCATACACAACATGAAAACCTAAAAGGAAGTTTGGATGTAGACTGAAATGCCCATAACTCAACTATCACTCCTTTATCTCTCTATCTATAAAAGGTACATTTGTGGATATGTGTGTGTTTCTGTTCGAAATGTTCAGCATGCAACAAACGTGAAATTTGGCATGTGGGTAGGCTGGTAGGCTCCATGGTGAAGACAATGTAAAAAGTATAAAATATATTTTTTGCAAAGTGTTTTTGTTGCAGTTATTTTTTAAGCCGTCATCAATGCTTGGATATGTTTGTGTGTCTGTTCGAAATGTTCAGCATACTTCCCAACTTTCTACAAAATTGACATTTGGCATTTGGGTAGCTTCCATGGCGTAGATAAGTGGTCTGCAATGCTTGAATGTCTGTGTGTGACTGTTCGAAATGTTCATCATACTTCCCAACATGCTACAAACCTAAAATATGGCATGTGGGTAGATTCCATGGTGTAGACAATTTTAAAAGTATAAAATATAAATGTTTCTCATTTGTGCGGTCTGCAAAGCTTGGATATGTGTGTGTATTTGTTTGGAATGTTCCGGATACTTCCCAACATGCTAAAAACTTGAAATCCATGGAGTAAACGGTTTACTGTGATTTTATTTTCTGAAATAACAGTGACATACAAGTACAAAGTGCAATAAATATTGCAAGAAAAAATATCTACATGCCATTAATATTGCTGATTGTAAAACTACCTTTTTCTGGACCCCCCCCTTACCCTCCCTTACCTCTCCTACTCCTAAACTCTCCTTGTCTCCCTCCCCTCTTTCCCAATTTTAACCTAAATCTGTTTTTCGTTCCACCTAAACATCACTCCTATTATTACACTCTTTTGCCTTTATTTCGATATTTGTTCTGCTGGTTGGTATTTTTTACACACTCTATTAATTCTAGCAATATTTTTTCATCTTTGTAAAATTAGTTATAATTATTTCTGGCAATATTATCACTGGATACCATTGTAGACAATGTAACAAGTATAAAATATACCTTTTTCGGATGTATTTATTTTTTATACAGTCTTCAAAGCTTACCACTGCCATATGGCTCTTTGCGCCATAGTTCTGCCATAGTTCAAGGGATTACCGGCACCGGTAGGGTCACCGGTGCCGGTAATCCCTTAGCGCCCTACTACGAGGTCCCTCAGCGGGTCCCATCCTTAACGCCTGGTCTGACCAGGCGTTAAGGATGGGACCCGCTGAGGGACTTCAGAGCTAATAACGGTACCTCAAATTGCGGTACCGTTATTAGCTCCTTCCCCATTCCCATTGAGCCCTATGGGGGCTCAAATGGGAATGGGGAATGGTATATGGAATGGGGATTTACCGGGTCTACCCGTATCCGGTATGAGGTAAGGGAGTAGCCATGCCGCTAATAGCGGCATGGTTACCTCCTACCGTGTAATGAGGCCCATTGTACCCCAAGTCCAGCAGTTCATTAAAACTTCAGCAGTTGATTGTTCCTAAACTTTCAATACTATCAACATTCTAGCTGACATTAGCAGCACTCACTTTTGAAGTCATGAGGATGACACAAAACAGTACTTTTGTAGTAATGCGGGTGACAGGAAACGGTTCATGTCTCTTCAATAGTGTCCACAATGACGTTGTCTGTCACATCATGGCCAATCTCTCATGATAATTAAACACTTGTGTATAGGCGCACTATAAATAAAATATGATATCAATTACAGAAACTTAATTTCCGATGGAAGTTGATGAATGTATGCCTTCTCAACAGTATGAAGCTTACATTCTTCAACGGTACATGTACCGGTACGGCACTTCAAGCTTACATGCTTCAGACCTACATTTGTGTTGCGGTCACTGCTGCCTCGGCTGTAAATCAGGTCATCAATAATGTTGTTGCACAATCTCAATGCTCCAACTCAAAGTAGCTGGAACCGATTTATGGGATTCATGCTTTTCTCATGGGCAGCTTTATGTGGCTTGTTCCAGAGGTGGAATCAAAGACAATGTGTTCACACTTTCTCCTACAGGAAAGACTAGCAATATTGACTCCAAAGAAGCATTGGTTTAGTTCATTAAATAAACTTCAAACTCAGACTGAAGTATGAATTACTGTGCCAGTACACCTGCTAGTCACTGATATAGGTTAGACATGTGAGAATACATGGTGAAGAAAATAATGATTGCAAGAACAATCATTTTAAATGGTATGCTCTCAAGGATCGATAAGAGTATTAGATGCTACAAGAAGATTAAAGAAATAGAGTCTGCCCATCTACCATTATAAGATGAAGTACAAATGGCAACACCCCGCCCAAGATTGTTGGCTGTGCATTCAGAGACTAACAAACGCTCAGAGCTTGTTGTATAATGTGAAACCCTTACTACAATTGGGCATGGAAAGAAGATGGTTGATGCAAAACAGTGATGCAAAAAACAGCCACAAAACTCTTTCTTAGACTTAGGTGAAGTTGGTTCATGAAAAGCATAATAGCAGGACTGCAGCATTAGCAAGTGCAAGAAGAACATGCAGGTCCCCTTGCAATCCCGGACAGTGTTCCCCCACCCCGTAAATTCACATCTCTCGCCTTGAACGCAAGATGACACAGAGCAACACAGGTTCCATCCCCGGTTCCGCGATTAGAAACCTCTGGGTATTAAGCACATATATATCACCTATCATATCACAAAGGAGGACTTCAGTCTTGCAGAAATACCATAATGGGTTTGTCTGTGAAGCCTGGGAAATTGTGACATGTAAGGTCAGTTTTTAGTCTAAACAAGATTTCTAGCACACGTGCATGCATTGAAGACAATTAAACCTTAATATTCGTCTAACAGCAGCCATATGAAGCAACATTATCATTTTATACTAGTATATTTTTGGCAGTGAAAACATCTCACAAAATAATGTTGCTGGTGCAGCAGATAACAAATGTGTGGATAAATACATTGGGCCTCATTCCTAGTACGGCGATAACCAATGGCGCTATTAACGCCTTGGTTGACGCCGTACCCGGACAAGGTTGGCGGGGCGGTAATTCCCCATTCACCAAGGCTCTTCCCCATTCCCAAATGAGCCCCCATAGGGCTCAATGGGAATGGGGAAGATGCAAATAACGGTGACCGTTCATTACGGTCACCGTTATTGGCTTGGAGGCCCCTTTGCGCCCTCGACTTTAACACCTGCTCAAAGCAGGCGTTAAGGGCGAGGGCGCAAAGGGAACTCGGAGTATGGCGGTAAGGGATCACCGCCACCGGTCTCGTTACCGTTGGCCGCTATCCCTTACCGCCATACTCGGAATGAGGCCCATTGATAATTGCAAAGTTCTACTTCTTCATTCTGCTGGCACATAATTCAAACTTGATCATTTACTGACCTACAAGCCTAATGTTAATATTGAGAAATAGAGCCTAATTAGTAGTTTCGTGGCATCATTTATAGTTACTGTATCTGCCAATTACTGAATGCCCAGAAATGTCGCACAGGAGTGGCATGAGCAAACCCTAAAGGCAAATGTAAAAGAAAGGGTCACAACTGTGCAGACAAGCCTTCTTTCAGTATTCATAGTCATATTGTAAATGTCCGGGTTCATTGCTGCCAAGGGGGCGCATGTACCAGTTGTGCAAGTAACGTGGTGAAGTTAAGAGTGTTGGGGTGGGTGACACCGGGTGTGGGGACATAATTAAACGTGGTGCAGGTTGCATAGGCATAGTGTAGTGTATTACAACACAGAGCAGGCACAGGGTGAGAAGGCCTACGGGGGAACGCAATGGAGGAGGATGGGTGATGTGTTGCAGTAATGGGGTAGTTCTCACAATGCGGGCACCTGGTGGAGGCGGGTAAGGTGCGTTAGGGGGTAGTATGGTAAAGGGGCTTTTGAGCAACATGGAGAAAGTAGAGAAGACATTTTTTGGTAGGCCCATGCTAGGAAAGCATTTTTGCAGAAAGTGCATATTAAAAGGGCTGCAGGATTTTGTGCAGCAGTATGAATTTTTTGAACATTCAGCAGAAAAGGTGCACAGAAATGTTTGATGATTGAAATTTCCCAGTAGAACACAGTCCCATCAAAGTCGCTCTAAGAGATACTTTTGTGGCCAATGAGCGAGGCACCTGGGTGCCTGAGAAGAATTGGCAGAGAAATAGAAATAAAATCCAGCCACGTAATGGTGTAATTTTTTAGACTACATATCACAGCAAGTCGTGAGATGGGAACTGGGGGGCAAAGCGCTGGTGTAGGTTGGGGTTGTGGGGAGTGACAGGGAGCCAATCATTAGAGGGAAGTTTTGGTGTCCCTAGGGTGCAACACTGTAAAATGTATTTGCTGATGTGCATGGGGCACATTCAGTATGCAGCAGCTTATCCATTTGTATATTGGGCATTGCCAACAAATGGCAAACAAGTGTTTTTTGACTGATCAGCAGAATCATGTAATTCTGGTGTGGTGTTGGAAGGTTTGTGACATCACAAGGGGTGGCAATGTGATTTTGATCCAAGAAATTGTTCACCCAATAAGGGTCACGTAAGGTACATATTCCTACAAGGGCCTGATGAAGTTCCACCAATCAGCCCCTGCGACCTGCCCTAATTTTTAACTAAAATGTTGTATGGTAATTCTGTAATTTGTGTATAAAATGCTCATTCCTGGTGGCCGGCGTCGAAAGCTCACTTCATTCAGTTCAGTTGCTCGGGGCTGTCTGAACCGTGGCTCCAAGCTGTTTGGGTCCAGTAAATGTGGGTTACTTTTTGCTTTGTGTGCACTCCTTTTTGGATGACTTTTCTTCACAGGGATTATTTCTGATAGAGATCGCCAGGTATAGTCATGCCACGGTTTCAAGCACCACAAAACTGGATTCACAATACTTTTACATTCATTTTTTAATAACTACTAATGTCACAGGTGTTTTTCACCAATCCAAGAACTAGCAATGACAAAGACACCCAAACAATCACGTAAGTCGGTCTGTGAGCCTGGCACATCTAATCCCTTCTTATTCAACCAAACCTATGTGCCATCCATTGTGGCTACTGACTCCTTCCTTTCGCTTGATGAACATTGTGTTATTGCTGGGCATATTGTGCCATCCTCACTCTGTATGCAGTCTGGGACATTTCACAGTTCCTTCCCAATGAGATTACTCAATCTCAACTACTCCTTCATAGATAACTATAGGAGGTACTTTCCCTGGCTCTTCCATTTACATAATCCTTGATGGTAGCTATTGTTCCTTTTACTGCATATAATTGTCTCACCTGTCTCCGTGAGGTTATGGCCCACTCCACTCTGCACTGGGTCTGGGTAAACCCCTTAAAAATCGATCCATGGTTATGGACAAAATCTTTAGTGAAGGTTCATCACTAGAGCTAGACCTGTATATGCTGGACACCACAAATCCCCCGACAAACATGCAGTGTTTTGGGGTCTTCCATAATGATTAGTTGTCCACTCAGGAGCAGCAGACTTTGTAGCAAAGAACAGGTTTATTTGTACGCTTCATCAATCCACTCAGGTCCTTTTCTGGTGATTCACTAAGTTTGTTTGAGTTCAATCAGCCAATGACAGTCAACAAACCACCTTAAGGATGTGTGCATCTCTACATAACACCCAGCTCACTTCAGGTTCTTTTGCAGGTTGTCTGAGGCTGAGAGAGAAGGTGTTTTACAGGGCAGGCTCATACTCGGTGGGTGTTTTGTACCATTTTGGAGCATTTTGAGGAGCTTGGTGTTGATCCTTTGTGCAGTTTATTTCTGTGTAGGTTTGTTTTTGAAGCCACTTTTTTTGTAAGCCTTTGTCTTACTGTTTGTTCGGTGTGTTATAGTGTTTTGTGTTAGTTTGTGCATTTCCCGATTGTGCCTTTGCCCCTTTGATCTTGTTATACAATTTGTAAAAAGAAAAAAAAGGTTCCTAAACCTATTTGTACCCCACAAAAATAACAAAAATAACAATGATTTACATTTTCCCTACTATTTTCTTGTCTAAGTTTTTTGTGTAGTATTGCAGTACTAGTATTGTATTAGTACTGAATAGCATTTTAGTTTAGTTTCAGGTTTCTGGGACTAGGATTGCTTGATTCACTTGTTGGTTCACTTTGAGTTGTTCTCTGGTTCTCTCCTGTTTTCTTGGGGGTATTGCACGATTGGAATCTCAGGTTGGGAACACAAACAAGGGTCACAGCCTGCCATTTGTGGCAGTCATGTTTTTTTCTGAAATGCTCGGAGAGGTAGGGTAAAAAGGCTGGTGGGGGAATCTTTATTTTTCCTTGCAGAAAAAGGATGATTTACCCATGGTGGGTGAGGAGGGAGGGAACTGTGTGCTATTTTAGGGTGCAGGTCTACAGGCTGGGTAGCATTTCCAATCCCCTGAGTCTATGTGGGTTGCTGAGGTATTGGGGGAGAACTCCGGAGTCAGAGAGGAAGTAGGCAAGTAAGAGAAGATAATGGCGGTAGCAACAAACACAGAGGCAGGAGAGGCAGAGCCTCATTTGCACGATCCCAGTGAGGCAGATGAAAAGGTGATGGTGTTGCTGTGGATGCGTGGGAGTACTGCAGGAGGATACCCAAGATAAGAACCAGCCTTCATAGATGCTGCAGCAGATGGTGTACCTACTTCAGAGGACGAAAATCGAGTAGTGGAAGAGATGGTGGTGGGGGAAGAGCCTCTTCCTGCCATGGGAGAGGAGGAAATCCATCACCATGAGGCACAAACTGGAAATGGTGTCCTCAGCCCCACTGCACAGAACACATGGTCTTGGGTGTGGGTCTATTTTTCCTGCCACTTGGGATGACTATCAGGGGAGGAGTCTGAGGTCTGAATGGTGGAGAGCTGTTGTCAGGTGGAGGGAGAGGGTTTATTTATTTATTTGTAATGCGCCGAAAACCCACAGGCATTGGGGCGCAGGAACATTTACACACCATTACATACATAAAGAATGGGACAGAGATTAACAAGTTAGGCAGGAGTCAAGAACATGACTTAAAAAGTAAGGTCTTTAGTGATTTCCTGAAATTTCTGAGATTGGGTTCAGCTATCAGGGTGGCTTCTGTAGCATTTCAGAACCTGGTGGCTTTAACCATAAAAGATCTACAGAGGCCGTTTCTCTGCCTGCAATTCTGGCAGATAATGTGCTTTATGTTGGTTGATCGCAATTTTCTGTTTGGATGGTATTCAGGAATCAGTGCTTTGAGGTAGGCGGAAATAACTCTGTGAACACATTTGTGGACCAGGGCTCCCACTTTAAAATTAACACTTTCCTGAAAAGGAAACCAGTGGAGTTCCCTTCTATGACTGAGATGTGTTCATGTCTGGTAAGTTTCTTCACAATGTGTACAGAATTGTTTTGCAGGAGTTGATATTTTCATAGATTAGCTGGTGATCCTCTGATTAAAAGGGAGTTGCAATAATCGAGGCTTGATGAGATAGTAGCTTGGGCAATGATAGCACAGTTGTCTTCCGAGATGTAAGGGCGGATGTTTAAGAGAAGACGCAAAGAATAATTGTAATTCTTACTCAGTTGATTCACATATGCATTTGAGTTCAGCGTCGCTTCAAGTTGGATACCTAAGGTTTTCCCCTTAATCTGGACCGGGATTACATTCTGTCCAACTTGAAAACTTGTGTAATTAGAACTGAGTTTTGCCTGGGTTTGCCTGGGTTTGCCTTGACCGAAAGATCAGAAGCTCTCTTTTGTTGCCGTTAAGACAGAGCCAATTTGTTGCCATCCATGTTTCAATATGTCTGTAGATGTTGATCAGTGCTGCTGTGTCTGTATTGTAGTCACCCGAAATTTCTATGAGAATATGAGTGTCGTCTGCATAATTAGCAAAGAAGACACACAGATTGTCCAGAAGAGAGCATAATGGCCTTATGTATTAATTAAATAGTAGTGGTGACAAACCTGCTCCCTTCGGGACACCACACCATATGGGAGCTGTGGGTGAACATTCCTGGTCCATTGAGTTTTGGATTCAAGATTGGAAAGAAAGGAGTGGACCCCATCCACTGCTTCCTCTGAACAGTGACCGAGGTGGCACATGGTATTTATTTATTTGCATTTATATGCAAAATGTCGGAGGAGGTCATGATCCACCAAATCAAAGGCTGCTGACAAGTCCAATTGGACCAAAAGCCCCACTTTCCCCTTCTCTGTGATTTTGAGCAAGTAAGACTGGAGATCCACTAAGGCCGTCTCTGTACTGAAACCCAACTGAAAACCAGATTGTCTGCCATGCAGGATATTGTTTTCTTCTACATATGATTGAAATTGTAGGAATGCTGTTTTATTGAGTACCTTAAGGAGGACATTGCAATTGGTGAACTGGCGCAGATTGCTTGGGTCTTTGGGATCTAGGTTAGGGTTCTTAGGTAATGGGGTAACTGAGACGGACTTCATAGCTTTGGGGACCACTCCATCTCTAAAAGACGCGTTAACAAACTGGGTGAGAAATGGAGCAAAGATCTCCTTGGGCTGTAGAATAATTTTGAGAGGCAGAACATGTCCCATTAATGTTGTGGGCCGCATTGATGCAAGCGATGTCTCCATATCCAAAATGGATGTATGCGAAAAAGAACAAGGAGTTTGGTTCTAAGAAACGGGACCTGTGCTCTTGAATGCATTATATATGAGTGCCTTTTTTCCTATATTTCTTTCTCTGGCTATAGTTATTTTTGCTTCAAAACTAGTTTGAACTGCTAGAGTGTCTTTACTGGTAGGTAGATGGAGGATTTGTAGTACTTTGAGTTTTTTTAGCAGTCTAAGTGTCTCAAAGAGCTTTCGTGACCCGTTTGCTATGTGTTTAATTTCAAAATTGTAGTAGTCCTTCTTGGTGTCTATGATTCTGTCTTTATATATTTTATCCGCCTTTTTCCAAGCCATTTTATTTTCTTCAGTTTACTGCTTTAGCCAACGTGATTCAAGTCTCTGTTTTATGAGGTCCCAGGTTGTCTCTAACTAGTCTATCACATCACTGGGATGGGGTGTGTCATGGAAGTGACAAAGGGCATGCCATGCCCAGTTCCCTGCACATGTACATCCTGCAAATCACCACCAGTGGCACTTGTACTTGTGTCCAGTGGCAGGGTTCTATTGCCAGTGCTACACCCATAAGCAGTTGGATGTCCTGCTCCACCATCAACAAATATCTTTATCTTTAGGCAGTACTCCCTTTAATATATCATGCTGTATTTAGGGACCTACTGCCTTTCTTGTGGGTACTCTCTTAGTTGGGGAGTGAGGCTTTCTGGTGGCGGTAGACAACCTAAGGGGGCATATGGAGCTCCAACACCTTTCCCTTCTCTAGGGAATTGTGCAGAGGAGAAGTAATGAGGGACTTTATGGGAAGGGACTGGCCTCACAGAGAAAGTCCCCAGCCTTTGAGAGGGGCACTATTCTATGAAGGAGATGGAAAAAATGTGGTGTGCAAACACTTGAGAACCTCAATGGTTGTCTGCACTCTATGAAAGAGACCAAGACTTTTGAGTGGTAGCTGTGGCCTTGGGGAGAACCTGAGAACCTTAAAGGGTGGTTACACCCTGTGAAATCATGTGTTAACTTTGGTTGGGTGGATGTACCCTGTGGCTCATCATGTAAGTCTTAATCAGTGGCTACACCATATGGGAGAAGCTAAAGCCTTACATGGTGGCTAGACCCTGTGAAACAGCCAGATAGCCTTAGTGGGTGTCTGTGTTCTGTGAAAAAAAGCAGGGAGGCGTAAGGAGCAACTGTGATTTGTGGGAGAATCTGAAGACCTTAAGTCGCCACTGCACCCTGACAAATAATCAAAAAACCTTAGTGGTGTCTATGCCCTGTTGAAAAAACCAAAACAACCTTAAGGGATAAATGTACCCTTTGGGAGAACATGGACACATTTCACAACAGAGGAAGTCAGACAAATATATACAGAGAAATAAGGAAGGAGAAAAGAAGAAAGAGAAGGAAAGTTAGCACTCACTGGGCAGGGACATGGCATCAAGCTGCCCCCAGGGCATCAGAGAGGTGGCTGGCCAGGCTGCATATGCTAGCTGTAGCCTTAGCTTGGTTATATGGGGTGGGGCCCAACTGAAGAAGCACCCCAAACAGGGACCACGAACGCGAGGCAACCCAGAGACAGGTGACGGTGTAGCCAATGAGGCATCAGCACTCCGGGGGCCAGTGCAGGCAGGTCAGGTGCAAGTGAAAGGCCAGTGGTGAGTGCTGCTCAGTGAAGAGTGATACCCAAGCCCGGGCATGAGTGGGTGACCCCAACCCAGGACATGGCCTGTGAAGCTACGTTCTGCCTGGGGGCCACACCAGGTGGACTGGAGGAGAGCGAGAATCCTAGGACACGTAGCATTGCTTTTAAGGTGCTGGCGTAGCCTGGTACGAAGCCCACCCACCCCGGGGCCAGACAGGGTGGGAGGTGAGGATAAAGAACGCCAAATGCACCAGTGGCCTGTGCAGGACCGCCAGCACAGAGGAAATAACAGGGCTGCACATGCCAAAGAAGTCCCTGAACAAGTGCAACACCGCCACAGAGGAAAGAATAGGGCTTCCATAACCTTAATAATCATATGCACCACCACGGAGGAAACAACCATATTATAACTGCCAACAAGGTCCCTGAAGGGCCACTTCTGCAGCCCAGGGCAGCCACCCGTGGCAGAGCGAGGGTTTGGATATTGTTGAAGTACAGCAATACGTGACCATCAAGAAGCTACTGTACTTTGGGGGTTGTTATGTTATACTTATTACATGCCTGACAAGTGGGGACTGGGCCTGGAAGTTAAGGGCAGACTGGAGCTGCCAATGCTATTGAAATGAATGCAGTAAAAAGTGTATTGGGGAAAGTGGATAGTTTGTAATCTAGGGATGGGAGCTAGTGGAAGTGTGAGTGCAATATAAACACATGATATGATAGGTTATTTATAACCTGCTTAATACCCAGATGTTTCTAAGCATGGACACGGGGATCAAACCTGTGTTGGTCAGTGTCGTCTTGCTTCCAAGGCGAACACGTTGCCCCTAATCTACCCTCCCGAGACATGATGAGGAAAATGAAAGTGGAGTAAAGAATAGCTCAGAAGGTTAAGTATGTTTTATGTTTTACAATATAATTGCCAAAAACGACACACCACTCCTTGTGCTGTGCCTTATTTAGTTTAGTTTGAAGTTTAATTTATTTGTAAAGCGCAAACCAGGCCCAGAGGCAACCGGGCGCGTACGCTTGAGGACAGGTTACAATGAGCAATTGGTACATGATAAATTACACAAATATACACAATATACAGGGCAAATACCATTGGCAGATTATAATACAAATACAGTGAGCGTGTACATACACATAATCTATATAACACGTGGAAGGCAGGACTGAGTAAGGATCCTCATAAATTGTGAGAGAACAGCCAGGACTTGGCGTTGTTCTTTAAGGTTTGGAACGATGGTTCAGTTCTGATGGGAGTAGGCAGAGTGTTCCAGAGTTTGGAAGCTAGTACGGGGAAACTCACACCACCTGCTTTTTGTAGTTTGAATCTGGGCAGGGTGAGGCTGTGAGTTTGGGCTGATCTAGTGGGTTGAGAGGAGGCGTGGAGGGTAAGGCGAGAGGACAGGTAGAGTGGGGCATTGTTGTTCAGGCATTTGTGGGTCAAGGCTAGAGTTTTCAAGGCAATTCTTTGTTTTACCGAGAGCCATTGTAGGTCAGATCTGACGTTGGAGATATGAGAGCGTATTGGGATGTTTAAGGCTGCCCTTATGGCATTGTTTTGTACAGTTTGCAGTTTATTGAAGTTGGACAGACTGGTCCCTAAGTAGAGAGCACTGTAGTAGTCAATCTTGTCCATGACAAGTGTTCTGGCTAGGGTGATGCAGTTGAGAGAGTTTAGAAAGTGTCTGCAGGCGGTGATAAGTTTGCAAGTATAGGCTGAAGTATAGGCTGATTTAATATCAGGAACCCAGGATTGTGGCCCATCTTCTGCAGTAACATCATTTCAATTGCAGGTTGTTCAGTGCTTCCACTCACCAGCTGGTCTGGGAGTGTGCAGGGGTTCCAGTGTGGCCCAATGCTCTCCTGGGGGAAGTGTAAATGGTGCATTCCTGGGCCAGTGCCATAACATCAGGGGCTCCACTCCACTCCAAAGAAGTAAAAAATGTGGGTGCTAAGTGTTATATAAATGCATGTTCTCATCTCCCTAAAGTGTCCAATATCCTTATACCCCAAAGTTCAGCCCACTATGTTACTGTTGTCAGGCCATGAACACAGTGAATGTCCATGTGTGTCCCAGTAGTCCTCCCTTGATCCTGTAGTGAAAATACTAAAGACTTGTGTATATTTGGCCAGCGCAGGGCACCCTTTTCTAGTAGGCTAGTTTCACAAATGGGTACCTCCAGGTAATCAAAACAAACAACCCTTTTGATAAAAGTTTCTCTTTGCTTAATGTGGACTCTTACATTTATTTATTTATTTATTGAGCATTTGTCAGGCGCTTGTTCAACAAAACAGTGTTTCAAGGCGCCACTAGACAAAGTGGGTAGGCAACAAGGGGAGGAAAAAAAAATATGGCAAAAGACAGAAAATATACAATTGTGGTGCCACTAGGCCTTGTGACATTCAGAAGTGCAGGTGCTGTGAAGAGAAGTGCAGGGGGTGAGGGGAGCAAGGTTTGGGCAAGTACTTGTGAGAGCCTGGGAGAGAAGTGCCCAGAGAGCCAGGGGAGGAACCGCTGGCTAAGTGCTAGGGTGGCAGAGTCCCACAGGTGTAATACACAGCCGCCCGGTTGTGGGAGGAGAGGGGGGACAACGCAGTGTTCATCTCCATCTCCATGGAGGTACACAAACTCTCAAATGCGTTACATTCAAGCTGTAAATCAGCAGGAGTCTCAGCTAGCAGCACCATATTTTTGGTGAAAATCATGATTCCATCTTGTGCACCGCCGAGCATATGTGCCTATGAGTTTAGATTTTAATGCGATCAATTGGAGAATTAATGTAAAGCACATCCCTACATAACACCAACTACAAATGATGAGGTGCATTCACCCTTCAAAACATAGTGGATAAGTGCACCAGCTTTGCTATTAAGATCACAGATTAATGGTGTTAAATAGTTTGCATTTGAAAGGCACCCAAATGAATGGTTTCAATTTAGACAAATCACCGTGACTATTATACAATTGTGTGGTTTTTTCTAAGGGCTGGCAATTAAAGGCTTTAGATACCTCATTAATCAAGGTGCCTAAGGGGGCAGGATAATAGTTTGTGATATCACCCAAATTACATCAGCCAAAGGAAGCTTAATTATGATGACCTTCAAAATACTTGCTCAATACCTATTCAGTAAGATAGATTTCTGGTGCAACTTATTCTTGCAAAGCCTCTTTTGTTGATATTTGCCAGAATAATCTACTATCGTTATTGGCACAAGCCTGTTTTTATTATTCTCACGTTTTCAGTCCCATATCTTTTTTTCTTTTTGTTTATCAGGGACTTATAGTTCTTATGAAGAAGAAACATGGGTTTCCTGATTATCTAAAGTAGGATCTTTCAGAGCGGCTGTAGATTCCTTATCATCATAATCGTGGTCCAGGCTGTCGTTGTTGCTATGAGTGGATTGTGTGCCATAGTCTTCCCAATGAAATTCACGTTCATTTTTTATACATGTCAATTCTTCAACACACATCAAATCAAGGCTTCTCCTGTGACTAGAGGCAATAGGTCCAGCTGCAACAAAAACATTCTTGGATTGCAAACTCATGGGCGTCAGTTTAGCAATTCTAAACTAATGTCGCTGGCCAGATGGACCACTGGATTTACCAATAATGCATCCCTCACCATGGGTGACATGTTTAGTGATAGGCATCCAGCATCTGTGTGTATGATGGTGCATTGTCTGTTCCTGTTGATGTGCCACCTGTATTTAAGATGCCCAAGTCAACGAGAAGCAGGGGCGTTGCTAGGGGGGGGGGGCTAAGGGGGCTATAGCCCCTGATCTTTTGATTGTAGCCCCGGATAGAATCTAAGGAGCTACAGCCAAAAGACTAGCTAGCCCCCAGTCCCAACAGTTCTGACATCAGCTTAGCCCCGGGTCTTTTCCAGACCTAGCAACTCCCCTGACGAGAAGGTTATCCCACAGATTCTGCTCCTGATAGGCTGCAACCAGACCGTTAGAAAACACATTCTGCAGGTGGCAGTGATGGATCTTGTGGCTATTGTCTTTCTCTAATTGGCGTTACAAGTGCTGCATCCAAGCATATCTGCACATTTGCACAGTCTCTCCTCCTTGAGACGATTCCTGCAAGTCCTCATCCCTGACGTGTGGAAGAAAAGAATACAATTTTATTTTGAGGTCCCTCACGATCCATGCCACATTCACACCACCTGCCAAAGCACAGGCGTTTAGACATGCTGATCAGTGTACGCTCAAGCAGGTTAACCAGATGGGGAACCTCATTCAGGGATGCATTTCCAAATGATCTCCTGCTCATCCCCCGTCTCTCTCTCAGCCCCTCTCTCTCTTTCAATTGTTTGTTCCTCTTCCACTTTCTTAAGCTCCAGTCATCCTCTGTTCAGTGTTCTTCTCTCAACCTCCTCCTCTTCCAGATGGCTTCTCCCCTCCTTCACCCCTGCTTCCTCCTATCTACAACTCCCCCCTTCCCTGACTGTGACAGACTACCTTTCTCCTCTTGCATACAGCCATTTTCCCCCCACAGCACCTTTCTCGCCTGCCACCTTTGGTCCACCTCTGCACTCTACCGTAGCTACTCATGTGATTAATGCGTTTTAGCTCTTGGCAGCTGGTGAGCTGGCAGTGTGATCGCGGTCACCTTCAGTAACTAGACATCTTTCAGCTGAGTTTTATGTGCTAGTTGTGACGCATGTCCCCACCCCGAGTTCTGAATCAACATAGGTGCCATTATGTGCTGGAATCTGGCACTGTTCAGACCATTGGGTATTGCCAAATGGTAGACATGGATGTCTCCAATTAGCACTGTGCTTCGCAATCTCTTTGTGAGATGGTTTGCAAATGGGTGTGCAAAGGGTGTCATTGCTCAAACCAATGTTTCTCTTACTTGGATACTAAGCTAAACCTGCTGCTTAATGTATACAGAACGTATGCTACTATTGATGATGGGTCCAATGGAATGATATGATATATGATATGATAGGTTATTTATAAAGTGCTTAATACCCAGAGGTTATTAAGCACAGACCCGGCGATCAAACCTGTGTTGCTCCGTGTCGTCTTGCTTCCAAGGCCAGCGTGCTGCCCCTGGGCTATCCTCCCGAGACCATGGGAGTCATTATGAGTTTGGAGGTAGCTTTGGTGCTATTAGCACCATGGCTGCCTCCAAAGTTGTTTCCGGGTTCTCTGAATGGGGACTAACCGGGCCATTCCAACCTTGGAGGTCCTGGTAAGTCCCCATTCAAAAAACCCTTCCCCATTCCCATTTGAGTCCCCATAGGGCTCAATGGGAATGGGGAGGAAGCTAATAACGGGCCCGTAAATTACGGGCCCGTTATTAGCTCCCTGGTCCCTTAGCGGCTCCCGCTAAAGACAGCTGGTTTTATGAAGCCTGTTGCAATTTGTGGAAGTTGCTTTGATGCCCCAAAGATAGAGTGGGTATTTAAAGACAGAGGGGGTCATTCCGAGCATGGAGGTAAGGTAAAAACCATGCCGGTAATGATTTACCGGCATGGTTTTCCGCTCCATGCTATTCTGACCCCTCAGACCGTTAATTACTGCACCGTAAACTACAATGCCGTAATTATCGTCTTGGGTCGCGCGCGCGCCCCACCATGCCGAAATTAACGACATGGTGTAAACCGGAGCTGATCAAAAGTAAGGAGCACACATAAATTACGGCCTTCTCAAGCCCGTAAAGTACCTTACCAGCATGGAGTACATACAGGCATCTCAGAGAAGGAGTAAAGAACCCTGAGCAGTGGGTTCCAGAGCCACAGGTGCACACATGCAACACAGATGGAGGCCAGGAGTCTGCCACAGCAGAAAAGGAACACACCCACACACCACCCCCTTCCCACACCAAGATGACACCAATAGAAGAAGCAAGGCCACAACCACACAAACCCCTGCAACAACACCACGCCCCCCACTGAGGAGACACAGGGGTAGAAGGAGGGGGAAACAGGCCCTGCATGCAGCACCAGTACAGCCTCCTTTACCACCCCAGCAGCCCCCATGCACACGCAGCATGTCTGGCCACTCAAGGAGAAGTCCTACCAGATAGACACCCCTGACCACCTAGACTGTGACACCGTCACCACCATATTGCGCCACAGACACAAGAAAAGCGAGCACCATACAAATGTGCAGTGCCAACCTGGCACAAGTGACGGTGTTGCCTGTGCCCCACACTCATGCCACAGGCACGTACCAGTACACAGTGGCATGTCACAACCGTCCATTAGGCGGCCACATATATAAGTGCCGTTACACCTCCCCAAGCACACAAGGGCCTACCAATCCCCAACATGGACCACCCATGAGATACACAACAGTAAAGCTGACAATGGTGCCCCTGACAGCACCCACAGATCGTATGTGGACCAGCATGGCATGCAGGTGGCAGACAGCAACTGCAAACAATAATACTCCCCCTACATGCAGATGGAATCCAACGCTACCAGGAACCACACACATGGGTGGGCCCGACACCAAACAACTACACATGACTCAAAGGGCCAGCAGTTCACAACGCTACCGCGCCACATGGTCCAACATGCAGGATGACCTGCCTGGCTGGCGGTTGAGTCATCTGACTGTGTCATGCAAGTGCACTGGTGCCATGGGTTGGGTGCCTGCATGAACCAACTGGGTTGAAACGATGAAGCCACCGTACAGTGTTCACCCCGACAACAAACCTGCCACAGAACCAGTGCAACGGCACATTCAAACAGATTCCCACTTTGCTAGAATAAGGCACTCACAACACACTACATCTCCACCAACTGACAAGGGCTAATCACACTACACCAGCACCACTCATTGGCGGACACCACAACCTTAAGCGCATATCAGAAGACACACTGCACATGCACAATGTGGCATCCCCCAGCTTGGCACCACATTGGAGACCCATCCCTGGGAGTGGAATTAACGGAGGGCAGCAGGGGTACGACATCACGTCACCGGCATGGCACACCCATAGGAGTGTTGGGAATCACCATAGAATGGATTAGAGCAGGATGATGACCATGATCCACAGACTACAGCCATCACACCCAAATACGATTCTACACAGTACACAGCACCACATTGATCCGACATCAGGACAGCAGCATGCAACAAAGGAACATGTACCCCAAGATGTCCACACCATCGTTCATGGACCATCATGTAGACGCAACCCCCCACTGCATTCCATTGCATCGGACACATATTTGTGTCCATGATCGTGCGCAATACATCTATGGACATGTGCAGATGGCCATCATTGAAACCCTGCCATGACAGCCAAGTACTGTTCTCCACCATGATAGTCCACACACTCACCTCATTTGGCTACACATGCAGCTGTTGTTGGCTGTCCCTTGACAACAAGCCACATGACCCCTGTTATTAACCCCCTGAACAGGCCCATGGGGAAACCAGACAATGGCCATACCTGTGCATGCGTGTAGATGAAGCAGTCACCTGGCTTGCGTGAAGCACATATGTGCTGGCGAAGCAGGACTGGTGGTTGACCCATCCACTGATATTTGGTGTCGAATGAGCCCATGTCATATGTGCAGATGGACAAAAAGTGCATCCCTACATGAGCGGCTATCACCCCTGACATGGTACTGCTACAACCACAGGACGATGCGGTGAAGGCGGAGGGTGAAGTGGCAACAAAGGTTCATTGAGGCAGTGCGCTTGAGGGACATGTAATGCTCTGTACTTACAGTGGACAAGATCTCCAGGACACAAGTCAGTGGAGGGTGTCATGACATAGGCACACAGGGCACTAGACTCGTGTATACTTGTACACCATGCACTGGCAGTAGTCAATGAACAAATGTGCAATGATGAATGTCCACAACGGTTGAAGTTTGTGACACAAATTATGTATTGTGAGAAAAACAAAATAGTACATACATCAGCAGCAGCCCCTTCCCCCTCCCCCCCAACTCCAGAACAAACCATCACCACCCTACCCCCTCCCCCCAACTCCAGAACAAACCATCACCCCCTCCACCCTCCCCCCAACTCCAGAACAAACCATCACCCCCCTCACTCCTCCCCCCAACTCCAGAGCAGTCGTCCCATGTAGGATGTGAAGCCCACATGTGGCAGAAATAACTAATGTTTCTTGCTCCCCTTGTCTGAGGAAGGCATATCCCGCTGACGCATGGAACGCAGAGTGCGTCTCTCCGGGCAGCCTTGCGTGGCCTCACTGGTTGCGGCCGTGTCCTCCTGCTGTGGCTCGGAATTTGAATGGCCTGCCTCAAGGGCATTTGCTATGCGGCCAAGGACATGACATAGCCGGTCGTGCTGTCTGTCAAAGAGTCACACAATTTGGTGGTGCAGACGGTGAGGGACGGCCGCATTTGACTGAGGTCTTCATGCAATTCTGCCCTGGCCTGGCGGTTGTCCTCAATGTAGTTTTGTATGAGGTCCGTCAACTGATGCACTCGCTGCCCGCCAAAAGATGGGAAACCATCGGAATATCCACTTGGTCCAGCATGCTCTGCAGGGGGCGGTATGGGTGGACTGGGGAGATCGGCGTCATACCCCTGCGGGTCGAGTTCCGGACTGTACACAGGTGAAGGGGCATCCCCAGAGTCACTGCATGAGGCAAGTGTTACAATGCATGGCTCCGGGCTGTGCACTGTGTCTTGGCCGTCCTCCAACAAGGCCCCCCAGATGGGGGACGGGCTGTGCTCACACTCATCAGGCGCGGTAGCAGCAGCCTCCCCTGAGACGCTCGACTGTGCCGAGCTAGGGGTTGGCATAGTTGCTGCCGCCAATGCTGTGTGGGATGGTGGTCCAGCAGCTTCCAGTGGCATTTCCGTAGGCAGGGGGGTGGTTGTTCTTGGTGCTGGCTTTGGCCTGACCCTGCCACTACCCGTGGAGGTGCTTGGCCGGCTTGATTGGGGCTCTGTGCTGTCATGGTCAGTGCCTGTGGGGGTAGAAGAGAGGGACAACATTAGTGAATGTGCAATGTCCTATTTGCATACATGGCTGCATGGACATTTCGGTCATTTTAGGTTTGTTCTGTTTTGGGGGTAGCTATGGCAGTGGTACATGTGCATGGTAATGACATATACGCATGTTTGGGAGTGACTCATTGTGCCCTGGTTATGTACATTTTGGCTAGTACAATGCCTAACACGCTGGAAAGTGTGCATGATGGGCTGTGCAAGTCAATTCACTATGGTTGAGGTGCGTTATGTACTCGCACTTGGACCATCGTTAGGCGGCACTTGCCTCAGCATTTGTTGGATGGGGGGATGCGTTGGATGGGGGGAGGGCAACACGAGAGGGTGCCTTCGATGGCCCCTGGGTCAGTTTTCATCATGCAATGGACATTGCCAGTGTAAACTGTGGACACTCACCTCCTTCTGCAGAAGTCGTTCCCCTGCACTCCATGGTCCCCACGCCCTCAATGGATTCAGTGCCAATGAGAGCCGCACAGGTCTCCTCCCACGGCTCAAGTTGGACTGCGGTACTTGATCCACCTCCTGTCTGCAGGGCCTGGCTGCGGTTGCTGGAGAGGAGGCCTCGCACCGCCACCCGCAGGTCATCCCAACGCTTGCGGCAGTCCCTGGGAGTGCAGGGGGTGTTGCCCACAGCGCTCACCCTCTGTGCAAGTTCCGCCCAGATGTTCTTCTTGCGGAGGGTGGACTCCCTCCACATGTCGCTGCTGAAGACAACATCGGCATGCTCTGCCAGGAAGTCGACCATGGCCTGGAGTTCCTCGGGGCAGAATCTCTGCTTGCGAATGCGATCAGCTGCCCTTTTGGGTGCTTTGGGCATGTTGTGAGGTGCCTGGTCCTGTTCCCGACTTTAATTATCTCACAAGGGTGCTGGCGGCTCAGGATGGCAATGGATTGTGTTTTTAAAGATGGCCGCCGCTCTCCTTCCCGTTCCTGTGCGATGTCGTAATTTCCGGTTTCTTTTTTTTATTGCGGTGACCGTAATTTACGGTCTCCGTAAATTGCGGTCACCGTTATGCACTGACACTACAGCTTACAGGGCGGTGTTGTTCTTTATGTGTCGCAGCATGCCGGTAGGGGTTTTTCGGGGCGTTTTGCGGCAGGCCGCTCGGTCCTTTTCCGGCATGGCGCAAAGTGCATGTCCGCGAGCTCGGAATGGGCCGAAATTTGCGGTCTTGCACCAGCCCGGTGTCATACTTTACGCCATGCCGGAAAGTACTGATACTTACCAGCATGGCTCGGAATGAGGCCCAGACTTGTGTTATTTGGACTCATTTGTTCGTTGTGTGCTGGTTCAGGAAGTTGTAGCTATGACTGTAAAGCCCAACATAGGAATCCTTCTGCAAAAAGCGTAACAGTATCCCATGTGTCTAATTACAGAAACAGAGAAAAAGAACAACAAGGCTTTGACAATCTCAGGTTAATCTGGGTTGGGTCCCATGTTTGACCCTTCCTCATCAAAATCTCTTTGGGGCTAACCATGCCAGACACTTTTTATCGATCTAGGAGCAGGAACCTACAGAGGGCAGGTGCAGCTTTAAGTTAAACAACACAGCCCACAGGCGTAGTCCCGTGCTGTCCATCTCGGAATACAAACATTTTAAGTAATCTGAAGTTGGTCCTTACCCCAGGTGCAGATTTATCCTGAAATCCAATGTTCATCTGGCTCAGTCAACTGTAAGCTCCAATAGGGGTCATGGAATCACAGGTCTAACCATCTGAACCCTATCCCAATTGTGTCCTTGTCACTGTACCCCCAGAATGCCAATGCACAGTGTTTCTTCCTGAGTTGGAGTGAAACTGATAGATCTTCCCTTTTTGCTTTCTGACAACATCCATTGGTGATGATAGAGTTCTGCATTCCCTAAGCGTTAACCCTCTTGTTGAAAATATAAAAAGAAAGACTACAGTGGCCTCTACCTGTGGGTTTCCCTAGAGAGCTCTTAAGAAGAACTTAATGTTTCTCTCTGTGCCAGAACCTATGCTCTACTATAGGACCCCCAGACTTCAAGCATAAGAGGGAGAGAATGGGCCTCATTACACATTAGGCGGTAGGGGGTTAACAGGGCCGGTAGAGCTGCCGGCCCCATTGGCCCCCTACCGCCTCATTACAAGGTCTCCTTGCGGGACCCGCTAAGGACGCCTGGTAAAACCAGGCATCCTTAGCGGGTCTCACAAGCAGTCCAGGATGCAAACAACGCCCCGTCATTAACGGGCCTGTTGTTTGCATCCTCCCCATTCCCATTGAGCCCTATTGGGGCTCAAATGGGAATGGGGATGTACCGGGTCCGGTATTTCCCCATTCAGGGAACCCGGACCTGGTACCCAGTATGGGGGTAGCCATGCCGCAAATAGCAGCATGGCTGCCTCCATGGTTATAATGAGGCCCAATGTGTTGGCATTACTAGTCATAATTGTGATGCATCCCAGGTTGTTGATAAAGTTTGTCTAGTTTGGTGGAATGTAGCAAAACACATGTGAACATGGTTTTGAGGTTGAACTCATTTCCACATAAATATAAAAGATGATTAAATAAATAAATTAAAAAAATATATATATATATATATTAAAAAAAACAATGATTTGCAGTAACATTTAAGATAATAAATGTCCTTATTTTTTTCCACCAGCCTTAACTGAAACGAAAGTGCTGATGGATGTAGGGGAGGGTGGGGGTGTAAGCATGGAGAGAGGAAGAAAGAGGAAGCGGGAGAGAGAGACACACCTCTGGGGGTCATTACGAGTACGACGGTAAGAGGTTAACGGCACCGGTAAGGATGCCGGTGCCGTTAACCCCTAACCACCGCATTCCGAGGTACCTTAGCGGGTCCCACTAAGGCCAGCTGGTAAAACCAGGCGTCCTTAGCGGGAGCCGCTAAGGGACCAAGGAGCTAATAACGGGCCCGTAATTTACGGGCCCGTTATTAGCTCCCTCCCCATTCCCATTGAGCCCTATGGGGGCTCGAATGGGAATGGGGAAGGGTTTTTTGAATGGGGATTTACCGGGTCCTCCAAGGTTGGAATGGCCCGGTAAGTCCCCATTCAGAGAACCCAGACCCAGACACGACTTTGGAGGCAGCCATGGTGCTAGTAGCACCATGGCTGCCTCCAAACTCGTAATGAATCCCAGACACTGGGAATGGCAGGAGAAGTAGAATCAAATATTGAGAATGAGTTTAAGAGGGAATGGGGACAGAAAATATGAAAGATCAATACAAGCAGAATACTTAGCATGAGTCTGGTTAAGAGCATACCATTACCGGTAATCCCTTAGCGCCTGATTACAAGGTCCCTTTGCGGGTTCCCACCTTAACGGCTGGTTTTACCAGCCGTTAAGGAATGGACCCGCAAAGGGACATTGGTGCTAATTACGGTACCACAATTTGCGGTACCATAATTACTGCCTTCCCCATTCCCATTATGCCCTATGGGGCAAAAATGGGAATGGGGAAGGGCCATGGTGAAATGGGGAAGTACCGCCCCGCTAACCTTGGAATGGGGTGGTACTTCCCCATTTCACCATGGCGGACTTGTTACAATACCGGCAGCATCCATGGTGCTAATAGAGCCATGGTTTAGCGCCGGTGCTGTAATGAGGGCCATTTGTTAAAATGTTTACATGCCACCCCATAACAAACACTAGCTCAGTCGCTTCATCTTTTTGTATATAGTTGGACATACACGTCTGTAATAAAGAGGACGAGTTCCCCAGTGATTTTAGTTACGTTCATACTGTGATCTGCCGGGCAGACACTGCCATAGACCACTAACGAAGTTGGTTCAGGATGCTAGTGGGAGATTTGCACAAAGTGAGCAGACGGTAAATCATTAATTTTGAATTTCAGCATATGCATTCCATCTAATACATAATGCATTCCATCATAATGTATAATTAATCAGTTTCTCACTAATATCAAAAATCACGCAGCAGATGATGACTTGTTTAGCTAATGCCACATAATGTTCTATGTCACGTAACTTCATAACATCATTGTATGGGGTTTCTTGAAAAAACTATTTCAGATTTGATGGCTGTCAAAGGAAACGTCATCCTCAAGACCTTTTTCAAGATGAACCGTTGTGTATGCTGTGAACCTTCAAATAAATTAAAAAG